>NW_027512578.1:117500-447876 GCF_048772815.1 Callospermophilus lateralis | reverse complement strand
GATTCTATATTAATGGCCCTGGTTATGACTTTGGTCTCTGGTTCACCATCCGGCTTAAAAAGGAAGAAAATCCCACAGCAATAGGGCCCAATCCATTCAAGTCAGGAATTAAGCCTCCTAAACCTCCCATGCCTAGATCTACCAAAATCCCTCTACCATCTCATACTTCGCAGTTTCCATCTTTGCCTACTTCCCCAGTCCAGAGTACAGCTGACTCCTCCCCCTGGGAACTAATTAAAGGAACCTTTATGGTACTGAACTCCACACAGTCAGAACTCCTTGCATTTCAGTCCAGTTATTTGACAGCTCTGTACATTATTGTGTAATGGTCCAGATACCCCCCAGGGTGCTCTATCATGATCCAGAATCCTTTGAAGGTCTACTAGGTGGACAAACAACCCGATTTTGCCGGGAGCCAGTGTCCCTTACTCTAGCCATCCTATTGGGGCTAGGAGCTGCTGCAGGAGTGGGTACAGGAACAGCTGATATGATCCATGGGTCACAACAAATGGCCTGATTAGAAACAGCAATAAATCAAGACTTGAAGACGTTAGAGACCTCCATCACAGTTTTGCAGGAATCCTTAACCTCTCTCTCTAAAGTTGTTTTACAGAACAGGTGAGGATTAGACCTCCATTTAATAAGGGAGGGGGGCCTCTGTGCTGTACTGAGAGAAAAATGCTGTTTTTATGCTGACCATACTGGAGTTGTAAAATAATCCATGAGTAAATTGAGAAAATGCCTTGAAGAGCACCAGAGAGAAAGGGAGATTCAACAAGTGTGGTTTGAGTCATGGTTTACCTTGTCCCCCTGGTTAACTACACTCCTATCAGCCTTAGCTGGACCCCTGATCATGCTTATGGTGTTGATAACTGTGGGACCTTGTTTGCTTAACCTCATAGTTTCCTTTCTCCAGGCTCAGATTGGGCAGGTAAAACTCATGGTAATCAGACAGAAATACACTTCACTGGCAGAAATAGAATGTGAGACCCCACAAAAATTATGATTCATTACTTTTAAAATTAAAAGTAGGCAGAAAAAGGAGAAATGAAAGAATTAAAGAAATTAAAATTGAAACGTAAAGAAACAGGTTTTGTAAAGTTTACAAGCTGTGCTCAGAACCTGAAATTCCTGTGTCAGTGAAGACAATTCCCGGAACTGCCCATTAGATGTGTTGAAATCTTTCCTGACCACCTAGTTACTTAACAACCCCTTCCCAGAAACCGTGCATCTCAGCACGTATACATCTCAGGGCTTCAACCAATCAGTTTAAATGTATACCCCTTCTCAGGACTGACCAATCACCCCCTGCCCGAACTGTTCCCGCCAATGAATGTGCTAATCATGTTTTAGAGTTGTTATTTGATTTTCCCACAGTATATGATATTTGCTAAAGGAGGCTATGATGTATATAAAGTCCCTGCACTGTCTAAATATTGTATATAATCTCTTCTCAAGTTGTTCTCGGGGCTCTTTGTTCTTTCCTCCTCTGAAGTGAGCTTTGAGCCCCAGCATGCTGGACCCCCAATAAACCATTTGCTGTGGCATGAGACAATAGGTGCTTGGGTTTTCTCATGTCTCCAAATCACATAAAGAATCTATACCTGACAGTCAGTAAGCCTCAAATTGGAGAAGCAGTGCAGTATTAGCGGCAGGGCTATTTGATCACTCCTGATTCAAAGGAAGGGTGTTCAGGCCACCCAATGCCCTTCTGGACTTCAAATATTACCTAGATTTCTGTTTTCATACTTATATTTCACCAGTATATTCTTGTAAATATCGCAGGTTCCCAATACCATAATTCATCCTGCAGAATGATTCCTAAACCAAATCGAACCTGTTATTACCCTTAACCTTGCAATATTTCCTCAATATAACTTAACAGAAGAACAAGGATATTGTTGGTCTTACAATACAGGAATGTAGGGGATCTTCCTCCTGCTGAGAACCTCAAAGTTCCGTGCAGAAATGATCCCTGAAGAAGATGTAGACACCTATGAAAGACCTGAGAGAGCAAAAGTCAACTTCCATGTAAAACAACCTGGTCAAAATGAAGGGATGTGTCTGAAAGCCTCTCTCTTCTTAATGTAGATTAAATCGACCAAACCAGGCCTGTGTGGAGAGCTGTTCCCGGGTGCCTATGGTTGATATACCATTCTATCTTGTGAAAGTGTCACAGGAAGTATGGGCAGCCTCCATCTCATGGGACCCTTGCAAGCAACTGTTAGGAAAAAGTGGTTGCCAACCCAGTGACCTCATTCAGTTCGTGAAGGAAGTGACCTATCACACTTCCTTGGTGATGGAACTCTCTGAACTCGGGATCCAGGAAGCCAGGCATCCAGAGCCAGTCCCAGTCCCAGTCCCAGTGGTCTCATTTGTTTGGATTTACCAAGGACAGAGTCAGTCTTTCTTAGTACCTACTGAAGTGAGAATGGCCAAATGCCAGGAGAGCTCTGAAGAGGGGCCTTTTCTGAGAAAGCAGGTAATGGCTCAACCATGGCTCCTGACAACTTCACAGAGTTGGCAAAGAAGTCCAGGTCTGAGATAGGACAGGCCATTTTGGTGGAACATAGTATGGCCCACCAGTCAGAGGACACTCAGGATACTCACAGACATACTTGGGGGAAGGAGATTCCGTTGTGGGTGTCTGTGTGAGTTTGTGGTTTTGTCTCATGTTCTGAGAATAGGTAGGAAAGGCGGTTTGTTTGTTTAGACTGGAATGTTTCTAGAAAGTCGTTTGACAACGCAAGTGTTTCTATGTCTGTGTATCCCACTGAATCCGTTTTTGTAGACATTTGAAAAGAGAATTCATCAATGGTTGTGTCCTGTCTAGTAGAAAGCTTCCCAGCATTCATCTTGCCAAATTAAAGAATAAAGAGCTGCTTGCCTTATGGATGGGCAACACCTATTATCTTCTTAAGTTCCTCTTTTCTTCCTGAATACTGGCCACTCTCCAGAATAGCCTCATGGTATTATTTCCAAGATATGTACCACCTCCAAGCTCTGTGACATGATCTTGTACTGGATAGCTGAAGGGAATGAGAGCATCTCAGAAAACTCAGATATCAGTGCGACCAGTAAAGTCTCAGTGGAGAAATACTACTTTGGACTTTTGCTTACCTATTGTTCTGTTGTCCTGAATGTCAGGAACGTGTTTGCCTCAGGCCACCCCTGTGTGAAACCTGAAGAAATCAGTTTTCAAATGGAAAAGGATGGGCGTCACCTGTGGCTCTTTGCTTAATTGCTTTGGAAATGGATGTGGCTGAATCAGCCTCTTTGCCCTCTGTGAGGCAGTGGCTTAGATTCTCAGCACCTGATGGATCTAAAGAAAGTTTCCAAGTGTGCATCCAAAACCAAAATGGCCAAAAGAGCAGTCATTGTGGATGAAGTCTCTCGCCTTCCTCTGTAAGCTTCCTGACCTCCATCAAGTGAGAATAGGGATCCGTTGGGTCAAACCAGTTCTTCAAAGCTCTGCAGAGGCTAGCCAATAGGTGCTTGGGTTTTCTCAGGACACCAATTCACATAAAGAATCTATACCAGTCAGTTGGCCTCAAACTGGAGAAGCAGAGCAGTATTAAAGAAGGGCTATTTGATCACTCTTGGTTCACAGGAATGGTGTCTAGTCCACTCTGACTTTAGGCAAATGAGGGGCAAGGGAGCTTATTTTGGACACTGTCTTGGGCTGCGCCCGTCATGGAAACCTCTAGCTAGAGGTCATTCAGAGTGTCTATGTTGAAGAAGATGAGGGCCATGTGGGAGTTTTTTGGTTTTAATTGTGGTCAATTGTTGGTGGTTAGAAGAGAATCCTGGGTCCACCTGGGCTGGAATTCTGGTGCGATTCCCCTTAAAGACTGAGTTCTGGAACTGACCTCAGAGAAGTATTGCCATTAATTGTGTTGGGATTTTAGGCGGCCATGCATGAGAGTGGCCATTGGAAACTGAGATCTAAGCCTGGGGTAGCTATTCACCAAGCACTGTCAATCTCAGCCAGGAGATCACATGATTTTATTCTGAAAGACTTGGCAGCCATTGTTGACAGTCAAAACACACATGGACCTCACATTGTAGACCTCAATGGGCCTGGCTTCATGTGGCCTTTTGGCCACTCTTTGGGAAGACTTGCCTCTGAAAATTCTCCAGAGTTTTCCTTGAAATGGGCTTCCTAAAAATTTAATGGTTCCTGAATGAATTGAAACCCACAGTTTCTCCAACTTCATCCTTGAAAAATGTCTAGATAAATACCATGAAATTTTTGAAATTTCCACGACCAGGTGGCACTGGAGAACCTTTGGATGTCCTGTTGCTGATCAAGAGTGTACCAGACAGTGCCTTCCTTGACTGGGTTTCATGAAAATGGTGTAGAACAGAGCTGCCAGTATGGTGGAGCCTGCTGAGTAGTGGGCCCAGAGCTTTGGTGTGCAGTTGTGTGATAAAATATCTGTGGTGGTGTCATGTGGATCTTACTTTGGCTTCCAAATGCTTGTGACTGACATGGTGCAGCCAGCATACCTTTGTATATTAAGCCATCTTTTTAGATGGAGAGTTTTCAGGGCAATGTTCAGAATCAAGTTGCTACGGTCAAGGGGGCAAGCAATGTGGCGTAGAAGCCTGGTTGGTGCATTCTCCTGAAGACCCTTACACACCACACGTGACAGAACTCCCTCCAGCACTGTGTCCCAGTGGAACTCCTTGTATTTTGTGAAGCAAATACCAAACTCCCAGTGCAGCAACAAGAAACACAACAAAATTGGAGAATGACCAAATGGCTTCACAGTCTACACGGAAAGATTCTTAGACCCCAGTGGCCACAGTAAACCCACAAAGAGAGAATTCAGCACTGCTACCTCATGTTCATTGGAAAATAAGAAACCATGTCCTCCATGTAACAGATGCATACACAGCTTTGATGGTCTCACTAAAAAGGAAGCTAAAGCTCCTGAAAACAACGTATATTTCAAGTGTACAACCTCAAAGACAGTTTCCCAGATGTCTTGAGGCCTGCACACTTCCATGTTTGTGGAGTTTTTACAGTCTCCATTACTTTTGGAAACTCCTCTACCACCTCCAGTGTTGTGAACTCCAGAGCATTTTCCATTCCAGATATGTATTTCTAGATTTTCTAACTCTTCTCCTCTAATTGTATCTTACTTGGGGCTAAGGTAATGTCAAGGCATTGTTCTGGATGAGAGTGGGAAGATTTTTTTGTAGCACATATTTGCATACACATTGGATTCATTTTCCAATTATTCATTCAAAATACTGAATCCCTCATAGTAACCCACTCCCTACTAGACTCTGACTACAAATCCTATTATGATGGATAAAAATAGACCAAACCAAATTGAAATACAAGTAGTTCAGAGGATGCAAGGTTAACATTTGGACGTTCCTTTTGCATTATATATGGTAGGAGTTTTAAATCTAGTCATTTTTTTTGTTGAAACACTTCTCCATGTGTTTTTAAAGTTAACAAATATGTGAATTCATGTCTCCATTTCTCTGTAGCCTATTCAGCACATATATTTTTATATGCACATATAGAATCCTACCTGGTACCACACGTACATTCTTGTGAGGTGGCTCACTTGGCAGATACAAATTGTGAGAAGAGATCACTCCTGTTAAACACTGTTGAAACTGAAAATTCAACCTATGAGTGAGTATCCTAGCTGAACAACATTATACATAAATTCATGTTCAGTAAAATGAATATTTTTAGATCTGTGGATGATATATATTTCATGGTGAATTTCATTTGGCTTGTATATTAATACTTTTTAATTTCTGTGTGTGTATTTTAATATATATATATATATATATATATATATATATATATATATATATACACTCTCCAGAGTTTTCAAAATATGAAATAAATGTATCTTATTATGTACTCCCTAAATTCATTAATATTTAAGTGCGTATTTATAATCAACTTTTCATAAGATTATTCTAAGACATATTCATCCTCCTGAAATACGTATTTGTTTCCTAGTACTGAAAACTAAGTTAAGTGAATTGTGCATACATATCCTAATATTTTTACACTAATTGACCCAGGTTAATATAAATGCAAGTAGATTTCTATAGGACATGATGTGTATTTTGACGTTCATTTTTTTTCAACACTTGTACATTACTATTTCCTCAGTTTATGCACATCATAAGATATATATTTCATCAACAAGTTCACAAATTTAAAGGCTTTTGTTTCACTTTCAATCACTTCCTGCTTCAGAACACATGTATTCCTCCAGGTTACACGACTGGTCTTTTCATGAGACTTCTTTCCAAACACATTATTTTCGATTTCCACAATTACTTTTGAAGCAAAACTCACACATTCTTCATGATAAACCATAACCCTAATATTACCATTAGATGTATAACTGGTTTGAATGAATGGATATATATCAATATAAGGTTTCCTGTATATTTTCAGATATCAATTTGAACCATTATTTAAGTTGGAACCAGTTATATTATTTATTCACAGTATGGTCTATTCATGCATTATTTCTATATTCATAGACACAGTGTACACCTATTTGTATTCAAAATACTAATTTACACGTCTTCAAAATACTGTTCCTAGAAATGGTGAAAGAAATACTCATGTCACCTGATCTACATATACATTTTATCACAGTAATATTCTGGAAACAAAAAGCAAATGTCACACTTATGATTGTACTAAAGCCTAAATGGAAATTGAACATGGATTACTAAAATCATCCATGTCCACTTTGCCTATTGCTCTCAAATGTGGATCCTATTGGTGACTACATATTTGTTTCTTCCTAAGATTATATATTCAACCTCAAACCTGTTGAAAATGTCTAATCCTATTACTCACCTTATACTTTGCCTGATTTCCTAATGTCTCTATTGATATATATTTTCCCCAGTTCATCATTGTGACTGCCTCTTAACATGTGCTGACATTTACATTCACTCTCTACATGAAACCCTATTGCTAAAGACCATTTTGTCAAAATCCTATACTCACTCATCTTTCTAAAACTACCGTCTATCTTTCTAATCCTACCGACTATCCCTTTTTGACTGCATGTTCTCTTGGACATTCAATCATCCAAGGTACAATATCCTATACCATTGTATATTGATTTATCTGAGACATCTGTGCAGAAATTAATTCAAAGCTAAGTATCCCAATCAAGGGCCCAATGCCCTTCTGGGCATCAAATCTTACCTAGATTTCTGTTTTCATACCTATATTTCAACTGTATATTTTGTAAATATCACATGTTCCCATAACCATTATTCATCCTGCAGAATTATTCCTAACCCAATCGAACATGTTGTTAACCCTAACCATACACTGTTCCCTCAATCTAACTTTACAGAAGATCAGGGAGAGAGTTGGTCTTCCAATACTGGATTGTAGGGTATCTTCCACCTGATGAGAACCTCAAAGGTCCATGCAGAAATGATACATGGAGAAGAAGGCAGCTATGAAGGACCTGAGAGAGCAAAAGTCATTTTCAATGTTAAACAACCGGGTCAGGATGAAGAGATGTATCTGAATCAGCCTTTCTCTTCTTAATATAGAGAAGATGGACCAAACCAGGCCTGTGAGAAGAGCTGTTCCTGGGTGCCTATTGTTGATATACCATTCTAACTTGTGAAACTGTCACAGAAAGTAGGGGCAGTCTCCATCTCCTGGGACCCTTAGAAGCAAATATCAGTACACACTTCCTTGGTGATGGAACACTCTGAACTTGGGATCCAGGAAGCCAGGCACCCAGAGTAAGTCCCAGTCCCAGTCCCAGTGGTCTCAATTGTTTGGATTTACCAAGGACAGAGTCAGTCTTTGTTGGTACCTACTGAAGTGATAATGGCCAAATGCCAGGAGACCTCTGAAGAGGAGCCTTTTCTGAGAAAGCAGGTAGTGGCTCAACCATGGCTCCTGACAACTTCACAGAGTTGGCGAAGGAGACCAGATCTGAGACAGAACAGGCCATTTTGGGGGAACATAGTATGGACCACCAGTCAGAGGACACTCAATATATTCACCAACATACTTGGGGGAAGGAGGTGCCGTTGTGGGTGTTGGTGTGAGTTTGTGATTTTGTCTCTTTTCTGAGAATAGGTAGGAAAGACTGTTTGTTTGTTTGGACTGGAATGTTTCTAGAAAGTCGTTTGACAACGCGAGTGTTTCTATGTCTGTGCATTCCACTGTATCTGTGGTTGTAGACATTTGAAAAGCGAATGCATCAATGGTTGTGTCCTGTCTAGTAGAAAGCTTCCCAACATTCATACTGCACAATTTAAGAATGGAGAGAGGCTTGCCTTATGGATGGGCAACACCTACTATCTTCCTAAGTTCTTGTTTTCTTCCTGAATACTGGCCACTCTCCAGAATAGCCTCATGGTTTGGTTTCCAAGATATGTACCACCTCCAAGCTCTGTGACATGGCCATGTACTGGATAGCTGAAGAGAATAGAAGCATCTCAGAAAACTCACATATCAGTGTGACCATTAAAGTCTCAGTGGAAAAACACTGCACTGGGCCTTTTGCTTACCTATTGTTCTGTTTTCCTAAATGTCAGGAAGATCTTTGCCTCAGGAAACCCCTTTGTGAAGCCAGAAAAAAAGAGTTTTCAAATGGAAATGAATGGGCATCACCTGTGGCTCTTTGCTTAATTGCTTTGGAAAGAGATGTGGCTGAATCAGCCTCTTTGCCCTGTGTGAGGCAGTGGCTTAGATTCTCAGCACCTGATGGATCTAAAGAAAGTTTCCAAGTGTGCATGCAAAACGAAAATGGCCAAAAGATCATTGTGGATGAAGTCTCTCACCTTCCTCTGTAAGCTTCCTGACCTCCATCACGTGAGAATAGGGATCCTTTGTGTCAAATCAGTTCTTCAAAGCCCTACAGAGGCTAGCACATAAGGGCTTGTGTTTTCTCATGACACCAATTCACATAAAGAATATATACCAGACAGTCAGTAGGCCTCAAATTAGAGAAGCAGAGCAGTTTTAAGAGCAGGACTATTTGATCACTATTGGTTCACAGGAAGGGAGTCCAGGCCACCCTGACTTTAGGCAAATGAGGGGCAAGGGAGTTCATTTGGAAAAGTGTCTTGGGCTGTGCCCCTCATGGAAACCTCCAGCCAGAGGTTATGAAGAGTGTCTATGTGGAAGAAGATGAGGGCCATTTGGGAGTGTTTTGGTTTTAATTGTGGTCATTTGTTTGGTGGTTGGAAGAGATGCCTAGGTCCACCTGGGCTTGAACTCTGGTGTGATTCCCCTTACAGACTGAGTTCAGGAACTGACCTCAGGGAAGTATTGCCATGAATTGTGTTGGGATTTTAGGAGACCACGCATGAGAGTTGCCTTTGGAAACTGAAATCAATGCCCAGGGTGGCTTTCCACAGAGTATTGTCAATCTCTGCCAGGGCATCACATTATTTTATACTGAAAGACTTGGCAGCCATCGTTGACAGTCAAAACACACATGGGCCTCACATTGTAGACCTCAATGGGCCTGGCTTCATGTGTCTTTTTGGCCACTCTTTGGGAAGCCTTGCCTCTGAGAATTCTCCAGAGTTTCCTTGAAATGTGCTTCCTCAAACATTAATGGTTCCTGAATGAATTGAAACCCACAATTTCTCCAACTTCATCCTTGAAAAATGGCTAGATAAATACCATGAAATTTTTGAAATTTTCATGACCAGGTGGCACTGGAGAACCTTTCAATGTCCTCTTGCTGATGAAGTGTGTACCAGACAGTGCCTTGATTGACTAGGTTTCATGAAAATGATGTAGAACAGAGATACCAGTATGTTGGAGCCTGCTGAGTAGTGGGCCCAGAGCTGTGGTGTGCAGGTGTGTGATAAAACATCTGTGGTCGGGCCATGTGTATCTGCCATTGACTTCCAAATGGCTTGTGGCTGACATTGTGCAGCCAGGAATCACTTATATGTCTGATAACTCTCCATATAAGGCATCTTGTTATATGGAGATGTTTCAGGACAATGTTCAGAATCAGGTGCAATGGTCAAGGGGACAAGCTATGTGGGATAGAAGCCTGGTTGATGCATTCTCCTGCAGACCCTGACCCATCTCATGTGAAAGAACTCCCTCCAGCACTGTGTCCCAGCTGAATTCCTTGTATTTTGTGAAGCAAATAACAAATTCCCAGTGCAGCAGCAAGAAACACCACGAAAAGTGGAGGATGGCCAAATTGCTTCACAGTCCACACGGGGAGTCACTTAGCCTTCAGTGGCGACAGTTTACCTACAAAGAGTGAATTCAGCACTGCTGCCTCATGTCCTTTGAAAAACAAGAAACCATGTCCTCCAGGTCACATAGATGCAGATCCAGCTTTGATGGTCTCATTAGAAAGAAAGCTAAAGCTCCTGACAACAACATATATGTCAAGTGCCCATCGTCAGAGGCAGTTTCTAAGGAAGTCTTCAGGCTGGCAGAGCTCCATGTTTGATAGCATTTACCTATTAGACCAGGATGCAAGAAAAGACCACAGACTCCAATTAAAATCAAGTTAAAGCAAGCTTATATTTTCCACTGCGCAGGTGGCCTCTCCCTCCCAAAACAGTGGGAACAAGACAGCCACCCAAATTTCCTACAGCCCAGGTTTATAACCCAGAATTTTACACTACAGGGGGGTTAAAATATCAGAACTTTGACAAGCATCAAACTAATCGTAGTTTATATATATATATTTGCTGGCCCCAAGATCAGAATTTATGAAGACCATTAGAGCCTCAGAGAGGGTCATTGTCTGGCCAGGGAAGGCCAGTATTTATGAGGTGTCAATAAAGTTTCATAGAGGGCTGTTCCTGGTCAAAGAGCCAGGCATGGGTGAGTTCAAGGCCACGGGCAGGCATTGCAAGCAGGTTCAGAATTTGGTGTAATTTATAGTTAAGCCAAAATTTTCTTTTCATGGCTTTGTGGCAAGATGGATCCCAATTTTAATAAAAGATCAGGTTGGGTCTATCATTCCCCCCTTTTCTAATGTGTCCCTTTCAAATCTTTGATAGGGTAGGGGAAGAGCACTGAGGGAATTTTAATACCTCACGTAACAGTCTCCATATTTTTTGAACTCACACAAAACCAGTCTCCCTGATTTTACCTGACTTAATTAATTACTTAAAATGAAAGTCTATTTATTTTTGGCTCAATTGTTGTAAGAAGAGTGGCGTCACTCATTTTGGCTTCTTCTGAGCTGAGAGAGGGTGACATGAGGGGGCACAGCATGAGGGACATGAGTTGCCTTTTAGAAGTCAGTTCGGTTTGAAGTCTGGTTGTGGTAGAACAGTTTGTAAAGTCATCTGGGGATGGGTTCTTCTATGAGAGAAACAAAAACCATGAGTACTGAATAAATGTTGCAGCTGCTGAAACAAATCACTGTATAGATGTCCCCTCATCTGTCTTCAATATCCCCAGTTATCAGGACTTTCAACTTAATATTTAACTTTTAGTGTCACAGTTGTCCCACCCCATAAGATACAGTTTAATAATTTAATGTCATCTGATCTTGCAAATTCCTTTTACTAGTATGACCTCTGTGTGTAATAGAGAAACCTTTAATTCTGTTAGTCAGGGCTGGATAATCATACTAGCAAACACCAAGCCTACCTGTGTAGGTTAGGAATATCTGTAGGCCTTAAACAAAAAACTTCTGCCTCTGGTAGCTCCTCTTGATAGTCTCTTTTTATTCTCATCAGGCATTCCTCTCTGAGAATCCTTCTTTGTAGCCTCCAGTCTTACTTATTTTGGGAGGCTACCATAAAGTGTATACGTTAAAATATTATTATAACTATTATTATTTAAAATGCCCAGGAATGGCTGTATTTTGGGTTTATCTGTCTTTGCTAAGAGTTTAAGATGAAGCAGTAAAACTGACTTTTGTTTCTATCTATTGTTAACAGTCAGCTGAGATTTTATGGGAGTCATTTCTGGGGAAACTTGAGAGCAGCTTCTCAGTTCTGCTAGTGCCATTTGCGCTAGGTGATTCCAGGTCTTGCTTGACCATGTGGCTTCTCTCAGAAGCATCAGGAATATCTCCCTTCTCTGATGACTCTCTTCTTCGTAGAAAATGCACTGATTGGCTTTCTGTTCTCCAGTGGCCTCATTAATCTTCCTTATCAGGAGTTTATGTGGCTGAGAGTTGCAAAGTTCTTTAGAGAAGTCTCCTGTTCCCTGGATACAAACTGACTCAGAGGGCAAGAGCCAAAATTTGTTTTATTGTCCCTTTTCATTTAAATTAAATTTTAAATCCTAATCTTAAACATCCAGCAAATAAATTTTAACAGCCTTATATTAAGAGTACTGTGCTTTAATGTCTATAATTTAAAATTATTTATCTTTTTATTATTTGGGATCTGTATTTTTCTGTCTTGTAGGTGATGCCTTATTATCTTAAATTAACCAATATTGTGTTCAAAAGCAACTCTTTTGTAAAACACTAACAGGGAATCTTTAGTTAACTTATAAGGAAATTACAAAATAAAATTAACAAGAGTAAAAATACTTAGTTCGTGTAATAGCTACCCTGAATTTTTGGCTGAGTTATAAATTATATCACCTTTTTGAGATCCTAGTAATCTTGAGAGAAAAAAAAAAACAAAAAAAAAAAAACTTCTGAACGTAACTTTAAATTAAATAACATCTGACCTACTGCTTTCGTAGTTATTCTCACATGTTGTAAGATGAGACACAGAGCCTTATCTCAGGTAAGGCAGGGCTCTATATAAATCTTAAGTCTTTTAGTTCTAAAGCTGATCTTTTTTTTTTTTTTAAATATCATCTTACACAGTTTACATAAATTGTTTGAGGTCACATGAACATTAGCTAACACCATATGATATCACATTTAAAACATGAATTAAAGAAAGGCTGAAAGTTTTTAACCTTTACATAGATTAGGCGCTCATTAACTTAAAAATATATTTAAATTTTTCCCCAATGTAAAAAGTAACATAAAACTTTACATATCTTATTGATAACAAGTAAATAAATCCCCAATATATATATATATTTTTTTACCATACAACTTCAGAACACCAGCTTGATGTAATGCTCTTTTAAAGTTTCTACCTTACAGACTTGTATACCTGGAAGATATGAGAACATTAATAGCATCACAATGACATTGATGTTTTTACATTAACCAAATTTAGCTTTTAAAGAAATTCCAGTACAGTGCTCTAAAATAACAGTTCTTATTTAATCAGTTGTTTAATTTTTAGGGTTGCTTGCTCTAGAAAAATAAAAATAAACACAATGTAATGGGTAAACTTTTGTTTTCAGAAATTTGTGTCGCTTTATCACATGACTGATTTTTACAATCTTATACAGACTTTAGAACAAACTTATACAGACCTTACTAAATCAATCAGATATCTAACAAAAGTACTCATGAATGAGTAATCCCATATCAAATTTACTTCACTTATTTATCAAAATATTAGAGAAATGTATTGAACAGTGTAAACCATTTTTTTGTTAAAGGAAAAGTCCTAGAACCAAGGCATATTAGACATTTTATAGACATTAATATTTTATTAGATTTTTGAGCAGCTAGAAAAACTTGTAAGCTTAAATTTAAAGACATTTATTGTTATTTGTTTATCCAAATTTAAAGTGAACCTTTTAACTCACGTGAATTAAAGATCTTCGAATCCACTTTTTAAAATTTGTTTTTATGAGTGCTTTTTTTTAATGATCGCTCCTTATATATGTTAATTTGTATATCATATATATGATATACGAACATATAGATATATGGACATACAACACATAACAAAATTGTGCACAAATAATAATAGTAAGGCCTTGTAGCTTTTCACAGGTGAAATCTCCATTGTAATGTTTCAGAACTCCACTGTTGGTCAAAGATAGAACTGATGAGAAAAATATTAACCTAGTTCTCTAGGATCAAAATAATGAGCTCAAAAAAAAAAAAAATACAGAATCTAAGGAAAAAATAAGAGTCCTAGAAAAAATGACTGGCCAGTAATTAGTAAATACCATACGATTTACCTTTTTTTTTTTCCCACTTAGACATCAGATCAGTCTCCTACTGAGCTTGCAGGCTTCTTTCATTTACATTTCAACATAAGTCCTGGCTGAGTTCTGGAAGGAGCTGGACAAAACTGCTATTCTGAGCAGACACCTCAGGCCTAAGGCACTTTAACCATAATTTTCAGGTGAGGATGTTGAAAATTATGATACAATTTTAAGATACAATTCAAAATTTTATACCTTAACATCTTGTTTTGTCAACAGATACCATACAATGATTTACTATCCTTGTCCAAATTAATGCACTGACACACTGTGACATTTTCCCAGGCTACCCAATTAAAAATTGGTGAAAAAAAAGACTAAATGATTGGGAAGTTACTTGCCAACTTGGAAGTAGAATTCTCTAGTTTTCCATTTTAAGTATTTAAGTTCTCTGGCATGAATTATCTGAAATCATAAACTAAAAAATTACCTAAACCCGACTTTTAACTGCAAGATTGAGCAATGCTACAAAAACCCATCCAGATACCATATTGTTACAATAAAACATCATCATTTAGACACACATTCAGCTAAGATCATTCCCAAGAAACAATTTATAATATCAACACATTATTGCACATGTCTTAAATGGCCAGAAACAAAGACAAAAGACAGACAGAAAGGAACTCCAGACTATGGCTGACAGGACAGAAGCCTTTAAAACAGCAGATAAGAGAAAAATCTCCTACACCAGTGGCATGATAGATGTCCCCACAAGGGCATCAGATGTTTTCAGAGAGGGGCAACCTGAAATGTAATATCTAAGGTCTCCATGGTGACTTTACTGCATTTAGTGTCTCCTTTTTCTTTTTCTCTTTTTTAAGAAAACAGAGGTGGCATAATACTTACAGTGCAGGGAAGGAAGGAGGGAATTTACTGAAGCAACAGGACTTTGGCAGCTGCTGGGAGTCCCTCAGTCCCGTCTTTTACTTACAGGGTTAGCTCCTCTGGTTTGGTTCCACCCCAAGCACGCTGAATCTCCTAACATTTCAGTAGTCAGCTCTCAAAAATTCCG
Source organism: Callospermophilus lateralis (assembly GCF_048772815.1). Classification (NCBI taxonomy): domain Eukaryota; kingdom Metazoa; phylum Chordata; class Mammalia; order Rodentia; family Sciuridae; genus Callospermophilus; species Callospermophilus lateralis. Next base: position 432,805 of record NW_027512578.1, on the reverse strand, counting down.
GGGTCGGGGGGGTATCAAAATTCGTAACTTAAATTTCGGTTCTGGACCTTGAAGCCAATTAATACCAATTTAATATAAGGACAGGGTTTGAGAAAAAGTAAAAGGGAGGTTTACTGCTTTGCTAACAAAGGATAAAAACAGGGGACTCTGTCCAAAGTTGTGACTCTCTTGATCTGGAGGGACAAGGGGTTTTAAAGGAGCTTCACTTGTTAACCTGGGATATACTCAGTTATTAGGTCTCCAGCAGGCATTGCCCTCTGCAGTGGGTGTGCTCCAGACAGCCAGCTAGGGGCTTCTCTCATCCTGCTTAACAAAGGGGGGTATAGTGCATCACATTTCTTTAAAACACAGTCCAAAGGGGTGACAGGCTTACATGCTTTATTACCCATTTTCACGTCCAATATTCTTAAGTTTTTACCACAGAAATCACACAACAAAACGCACAAAAACAAACAAATAAAAAACATTTAGAACACAGAACAAAACACAAAAAAAAAACAGAAACTCGGCGAATAAACAGAAAACCAGAGGAGCAATGCAGCGTCTTGCTAAAGCTCCGGGGTAGGAGCTCCTGCGTGCCAGTCGGCACCTCTCTACACTTTCAGAGGTATTCCCTACAGAAAAGAACAGAGGAAAGAAGGATTCCTATTACTGTCCTGGACAGGAGTATATGTGAGCCTTCCCAGGCCACCTCTCTGTCATCAGAAGAGTACTCCCTTAACCGGATATCAGATGTTATAAAGGCGCCTCTTACCTATGAAGGCCTCCTCCACCAGGTGCTTGATAATAGTTTTAGTGCGATGGTTCACTGCAGTGATCCACGGACTGAAGGCTCATTCCAAGGCCTTGGAACTTGTCTCTCCAGCCTGGAGTCCTGGAGTATAGGCCAGCTTCAGAATTTCCAGCAGTCTGGCTTTGTGATCTGGTCGGGTCATGTTGCTGGGGAACTCCAAAATGTTAGTCCAGGACACAAGAAAAGACCACTGACTCCAATTAAAATCAAATTAAGGCAAGCTTAATATTTCAACCAGCCAGGCTGCCTCTCCCTCTCAAAATGGCGGGAACAAGACAGCAACCCCACCTTTCCTACAGCCCAGCTTTATAGCCCAGAAAGTTACACAAAAGGGGGGTTACAGAAAACAGAACTTTGACAAGCATCACACTAATTGTAGTTTACATTTGATTTTCTGGCCCCAGCATCAGAAATTATGAGGACCATTAGAGCCTCAGAGAGGGTCATTGTCTGGCCAGGGAAGGCGAATATTTATGAGGTGTCATTAAAGTTTCAGAGAGGGCTGTTATCTGGTCAGAGAGCCAGGCATGGGTGAGTTCAAAACATGGTCAGGCATTCTAAGCAGGTTCAGAATTTGCAGTAATTTATAGTAAAGCAAAAATTATCTTTTCATGGCTTTGTGGCAAGATGGCTCACAATTTTAATGAAAGATCATGTTGGGTGATCAACCCTGTCCCCTACTTTTGGAAAATCCTCTACCACCTCCAAGGTTGTGAACTCCTGAGCATTTTCCATTCCAGATATGTATTCACAGAATTTCTAACTCTTCTTCTCTAATTGCGTCTTACTTGGGGCGAAGTTAATGTCAAGCCATTGTTCTGGATGAGAGTGGGAAGAATATTGTGCTGCACATAATTGCATACACATTGGATTCACTTTCCAATTTTCCAATTGAAATACTGAATTCCTGACAATAACCCATACCCTTCTAGACGCTAACTACAAATACTAATATGATGGAGAAAAATAACCCAAACGGAATTGAAATACAAGCAGTTCAGAGGAGGCATGGTGTATATTGGACTTGCCTTTTGCAAGATAAAAGGTAGGTGTTATAAATCTAGTCATTTTTTAATTGAAATAGTTTTATATGTGTATTAAAGTTAACAAATATGTGAATTCCTATCTCCCTTTCGCTGTAACCTATTCAGCACATTAATTTTTACATACACATATAGAATCCTACCTGATATCACACGTACATTTTTGTGAGGTGCCTGACATTGCAGATACAAATTGTGAGAAGAGATTACTCCACCTAAATGCTGTTGGAACTGAAAATTCAAGCTAATGGTGAGCTTCCTAGTTGAATAACATTATACATAAATCCATGTTCAGTAAAATGAATATTTTTGGATCTGTGGATGATATATATTTCATGGTGAAATTCGATTGGCATATATAATTCTACTTTTGAATGTCTTTGTTTGTGTGTGTGTTTGTGTGTGTGTGTATATATATATATATATATATATATATATATATATATATATATACAAAATAAATCTCCAGATTTTTCAAAATATGAAATATATGTGTCTTATATACACTCCCTAAATTCATTCATGTTCATGTATGTGGATTAATAATCAACTTTTCACAAGATTATTCTCAGAAATATTCATCCACCTGAAATACATATTTGTTTCCTAGTACTGAAAACTAACTTCAGTGAAAGGTGCAAACAAATCCTAGTATTTCTACATTAACTGACCTAGTTTAACATCAATGCTAGTAGATTCCTATGGGACATGATGTGTATTTTGACATTAATTATTATTCAACACTGGTACATTACTATTTCTTCAGTTTATGCACATCATAGGATATATATTTCATCCACTACTTAGCAAATTTATAGGCATTTGTTTCACTTTCAATCACTTCTTGCTCCAGAACACATGTATTTCCCTATGTTTCTTGACTGGTCTTTTCATGAGACTTTTTTCAAATATATTATTTTCAATTTCCATGATCAATTTTTAAGCAAAACTCACACATCCTTCATGATAAAACATAACCCTAAGATGACCATTAGATATATAACTGGTTGGAATGATTGATTGTGCATCTTTATAACATTTCTTATATATTTTCAGATATCCATTCAATCCATTATTTAAAGTGGATCCAGTTATATTATTTATTCCCAGTATGGTCTATTCATGCGTTATTGCTATATTCATAGACAGAGGGTATACCTATTTGTACCCAATACAAATTTATATGTCTTCAAAATATTGCTCCTGGAAATGGTGGAAGAAATACTCATGTCACGTGATATACATATACATTTTATCACAGAAATATTCTGGACACAAAAAGCAAAGGTCAAACTTTCAATTGTACCAAAGCCTAAATGGAAAGTGAGCATGGATTACTAAAAACATCTATGTCCAGGTTGCCTAATGCTCTCAAATGTCAATCCTATTGGTGACTACATATTTGTTTCTTCCTAAGATTATATATTCAACCTCAAGCCTGTTGAAAATGTTTAATCCTATCACTCACTTTGTACTTTTCTTGATTTCCTAATGTCTTTATTGATATCTGCTTTCCCTCATATTTTCCCCAGTTCATCATTGTGACTGACTCTTCACATGTGCTGACATTAACACTCACTCTCTAACCGAAACCCTATTGCTAAAGAACTTTTGGTCCAAATCCTATACTCACTCTTCATTCTAAACCTAACGACTACCTTCCTCATCGTACTGAATATCGCTTTTTGACTGGATGTTCTCTTCAACATTCAATCATCCAAGGTACAAGGTCCTATGCCATTGTATATTGATTTATCTGAGACAACTGTGCAGCACATAACTCAAAGCTAAGTATACCACTTAAGGGTCCAATTCCCTTCTGGGCTTCAAATCTTTCCTAATTTTCTGCTTTCATACTTATATTTCACCTATATACTCTTGTAAATATCGAAGGTTGCCAATACCATTATTCATCTCGCAAAATGATTCCTAACCCAAATCAAACATGTTATTAACCCTAAACATACACTGTTCCATCAATACAACTTACAGAAGAGCAGGGACAGAGTTGGTCTTACAATATAGGAATGTAGGTGATCTTCCACCTTCTGAGAACCTCAAAGATCCATGGAGAAATGATCCTTGGAGAAGATTTATGCAGCTATGTTGGACCTGAGAGAGCAATAGAAATCTTCCATGGCAAACAACCTGGTCAGGATAAATTGATGGGTCTAAGTCAGCCTCTCTTTTCTTATTGTAAAGAAGTTGGAAGAAACCAGGCCTGTGTGGAGAGCTGTACCTGGGTGCCTAAGGTTGATATTCCATTCTAACTTCTGAATGTGTCAGAGGATGTTGGGGCAGCCTCCATCTCATGGGACCCTTGGAAGCAACTGTTAGGACAAAGTGGTTTTCAAGGCAGTGACCTCATTCAGTTCCTGAAGGAAGTGACCTCTCCTCACTTCCTTGGTGATTGAATTCTCTGAACTTGGGATCCAGGAAGCCAGGCACCCAGAGCCAGTCCCAGTCCTAGTCCCATTGGGCTAACTTGTTTGCTTTTTCCAAGGACAGAGTCAGTCTTTCTTGGTACCTACTGATGTGAGGATGGCCAAATGCCAGCAGAGCTCTGAAGAGGCACCTTCCCTGAGAAAGCAGGTAGTGGCTCACCGCTGTCTCCTGACAACTTCACATAGTTGGCCAAGAAGACCAGATCTGAGAGAGGACAGGCCATTTCGGGGGAACATAATATGGCCCACCAGTCAGAAGACACTCTGGATAGTCACAGACCTTCTTGGGGGAAGGAGGTGGCTTTGCCATTGTGGGTGTGAGTTTGTGGTTTTTTTCTCATGTTCTGAGAATAGGTAGGAAAGGCGTTTTTTCTGGTGTGGAGTGGACTGTTTCTAGTAAGTCCTTTGACATTGTGAGGGTTTCTATGTCTGTGTATCCCACTGTATCCGTGGTTGTAGACATTAGAAAAGAGAATGCATCAATGGATTTGTTTTCTCTAGTAGAAAGCTTCCCCACATTAATACTGCCCAATAGATTAATGGACTTCACTTTGCCTTATGGATGGGCAACACCTACTGTCTTCTTAAGTTACTGTTTTCTTCGTGAATTCTGGCCACTCTACAGAATACGCTCATGGTTTTGTGTCCCAGATATGTAACACCACAAGGCTCTGTGACATGGCCATGTACTGGATAGCTGAAGAGATTGAGAGCATCTCAGAAAACTCAGATATCAGTGTGACCAGTAAAGTCTCAGTGAAGAAACCCTTCTTGGGCCATTTGCTTACTTGTGTTTCAATTACCCTGAATGTCAGGAAGGTCTTTGCCTCATGCCAACCCTTTGTGAAGCCTGAAGAAAACTGTTTTCATATGGAAATGAATGGGCTTCACCTGTGGCTCTTTGCTTAATTGCTTTGGAATGGGATGTGTCTGAATCAGTCTCTGGTCCTTGTGTGAGGCTGTGACTTAGATTCTCAGCACCCAATGGATCTAAAGAAAAATCCCATGTGCTTCCCAAACCGAAATGGCCAAAAGAGAAGTCATTGTGGATGAATTTTTTTGCCTTCTTGTTTTAGGTTCCTGACCTCCATTAAGTGAGAATAGGGATTCTTTGGATTAAATGAGTTCTTCAAATCCCTGCAGAGGCTTGCCCATATGTGCTTGGGTTTTCTCATGACTCCAAATCACATAGAGAATCTATACCTCACAGCCAGTAGGCCTCAAATTGGAGAAGTGGAACACTTTAACAGCAGGAATATTTGATCACTCCAGGTTCACAGGAGGAGTGTCCAGGCCACCATGATTTTAGGCAAATGAGGGGCAAGTGAGCTTATTTTGGACACTTTCTTAGGCTGTGCCCCTCATAGAAATCTCCAGCCAGAGGTTATGATGAGTGTCTATATGGAAGAAGATGAGGGCCCTGTGGGAGTGTTTTGATTTTAATTGTGGTCATTTTTGTGGTGGTTGGAAGGAATGACTGGTTCCACCTGGGCTTGAACTCTGGCGTGATTCCCCTTAGAGACTGAGTTCTGGAACTGAACTCAGAGAAGTATTGCCATGAATTGTGTTGGGATTTTAGAAGGCCATGCATGAGACTCACCCATGGAAACTGAGATCTAGGCCCAGGGTGTCTTTCCACAAAACAATGGGAACCTCAGCCAGGATATCACATGATTTTATTCTGAAAGATTGGCAGGTATAGTTGAGAGTCAAAACACACATGGACCTCACATTGTAGGCCTCAATTTGCCTGGCTTCATGTGACCTTTTGGCAACTCTTTGAGAAGCCTTGCCTGTGAGTGTTCTCCAGAGCTTTCATTGAAATGAGCTTTCTCAACACTTAATGGTTCCTGAATGATTTGAAACCCACAGTGCCTCCAACTTAATCTTTGAAAAATGGCTAGATAAATACCATGAAATTTTTGAAATTTCCATGACCAGGTGGCACTGGAGAATCTTTGGAAGTCCTGTGGTTTATCCTGTGTATACCAGAGAATGCCTTGTTTTACTGGGTTTTATGAAAATGGTGTAGAACAGAGATGCCAGTAATTTGTATCCTGCTGATTAGTGGGCCTAGAGCAGTGGTGGGCAGGTGTGTGATAAAACACCATGGTGGGGCCATGTGGATCGGCCATTGGCTTCCAAATGGATTATGACTGACATAGTGCAGAAAGCAGACACTTATATGTAAAGGCATTTTTTATATGGAGAGGTTTCAGGGCAATGTTCAGAATCAGTTTACTATGGTTATTGGGGCAAGCTGTGTGGGATAGAAGCCTGGTTGGTGCATTCTCCTGCAGACCCTGACCCACCACACGTGACAGAACTCCCTTCAGCACTGTATCCTAGTAGAACTCCTTGTATTTGGTGAAGCAAATACCAAATTCCCAGTGCAGCAGCAAGAAACACCACGAAAAGTGGAGGATGACCAAATGTCTTCACAGTCCACACGAGGAGACACTTAGCCTCCAGTGGCCACAGTTTACATACAAAGAGAGAATTCAGCACTGCTGCCTCATGGTCATTGGAATATAAGAAACCATGTCTTCCAGGTCACATAGATGCAGACCCATTTTGATGGTCTCACTACAAAGGAAGTTAAAGCTCATGACAACAACATATATTTCAAGTGCCCAACCTCAGAGGCAGTTTTCCAAGAAGTCTTAGGCCAGCAGAGCTCCATGTTTGTGGAGTGTTTACACTGTTCTTTACTTTTGGAAACTCCTCTAAAACCACCAAGGTTGTGAACTCCCGAGCATATTCCATTCCAGATATGTATTCACAGATTTTCACACTTTTCTACTCTAATTGTGTCTTACTTGGGCCAAGGTAATATCAAGGCATTGTTCTGAATGTGAGTGGGAAGATTTTTGTGTAGCACATATTTACATACACATTCGATTCATTTTTCAATTTTCTATTTGAAATACTGAAGCCCTGAAACTAACACATACCCTACTATACTCTGACTAATAATTCTAATATGATGGTGAAAAATAACCAAAACAGAATAGAAATACAAGCAGTTCAGAGGAGGCATGGTGTATTGTTACAATTGCCTTTTGCATTATATAGTGTAGGAGTTATAAATCTAGTCATTTTTTTGTTGAAATAGTTCTACATGTGTTTTTAAAATTAACAAATATGTGAATTCCTGTCTCCCTTTCTCTGTAGCCAATTCAGCACATGTAATTTTATATGCACATATAGAATTCTACCTGGTACCACACGTACATACTTGTGAGGTAACTGAATTGGCAGATGCAAATTGTGAGAAAGGATAACTCCTCCTAAATGCTGTTGGAACTGAAAATTCAACCTATGGGTGAGCTTCCTAGTTGAATAACATTATACATTAATCCATGTTCAGTAAAATGAATATTTTTCGATCTGTGGATTATATATATTTCATGATGAATTTCGATTGGCATATATATTGCTACTTTTTTTCTTTTATTGGTTGCTCAAAACATTAAAAATCTCTTGACATATAATATTTCATACATTAGATTCAAGTGGCTTATGAACTCCCATTTTTAGCCCAAATAGAGATTACAGAATCACATCGATTACACATCCACATTTTTACATAATGCCCTATTAGCTACTGTTGTATTCTGCTACCTTTCCTATACTCTACTATCTCCCCTCCCCTTCCTTCCGATCTTCTCTTTTTTCCCCATCTACTGTAATTTATTTCACTCCATGTTTATTTTCCCATTCCACTCACAACAATATGTAATTTTGTGTAACAATGAGGGTCTCCCTCCATTACCATGTAATTTCCCTTTTCTCTCACTTACCCTCCCACCTCATGTCTCTGTTTAAAGTTAATCTTTTCTTCCTGCTATTGCTCCCTGCTCTGTTCTTAGTTGCTCTCATTATATCAAAGAAGACATTTGGTATTTATTTTTTAGGGATTGGCTATCTTCACTAAGCATAATCTGCTCCAGTGCCATCCATTTTTCTGCAAATTTTATGATTTTGTCATTTGTTAGTGCTGCGTAATACTCCATAGTGTATAAATGCCACATTTTTTTTTATCCATTCATCTATTGAAGGGCATCTGGGTTGGATCCACAGTGTATCAATTGTGAATTGTACTGCTATGAAAATCCATGTGGTAGTATCCCTGTATTACTCTCTTTTAAGGTCTTCAGGGAATAGTCAGAGAAGGGCAATAGCTGAGTCAAATTGTGGTTCCATTCACAGCTTTCCCAGGAATCTCCATACTGCTTTCCAAATTGGCCACACCAGTTTACAGTCCCACCAGCAATGTACAAGAGTATCTTTTACCCCACATCCTTGCCAGCACTTGTTGTTGTTTGACTTCATATTGGCTACCAATTTACTGGAGTGAGATGGTATCTTAGGGTGATTTTGATTTGAATTTCTCTGACTGCTAGAAATGGTGAGCATTTTATTATGTACTTGATGAATGATTGTATGTCCTCCTCTGAGAAGTGTCTGTTCAAGTCCTTGACCCATTTGTTTATTGGGTTATTTGTTATCTTATTGTCTAATTTTTTGAGTTCTTTGTATATTATGGATATTAGGCCTCTATCTGAAGTGTGAGGAGTAAAAATTTGTTCCCATGATGTATGCTCCTTATTTACCTCTCTTATTCTTTCTCTTGCTGATAAAAAACTTTTCAGTTTAAGTAGTCCCATTTGTTGATTCTTGTTATTAACTATTGTGCTATGGATGTCATATAAAGGAATTTGGAGCCCGACCCCATAATATGTAGATCAGAGCCAACTTTTTCTTCTATCAGACACAGAGTCTTTGATTTGATATCTAGCACCTTGATCCACTATGAGTTAACTTTTGTGCATGGCGAGAGAAAGGAATTCAGTTTCATTTTGTTGCACATGGATTTCCATTTTTCCCAACACCATTTGTTGAAGATACTATATTTCCTCCATTGCATGCTTTTAGCTCCTTTATCAAATATAAAATACTTGTAGCTTTTTGGATTAATCTCTGTGTCCTCCATTCTGTACCATTGGTCCACCCGCCTGTTTTGGTACCAGTACCATGCTGGTTTTTTTTTAATTAATTTTATTGTAGGTTGTTCAAAACATTTCATAGTTCTTGATATATCATATATCACACTTTGATTCAAGTGGGATATGAGCTCCCATTTTTACCCCATATACAGATTGCAGAATCACATCAATTGCACAACCATTGATTTACATATTGCCATTCTGGTGACTGTTGTATTCTGTTGCCTTTCCTATCCTCTACTATCCCCCCTCCCCCCTCCCCTCCCCTCTTCTCTCTCTACCTCCTCTACTGTAATTCATTTCTCCCCCTTATATTTTTCCTCCTTTCCCCTCACTTCCTCTTGTATCTAATTTTGTATACCCCTGAGGGTCTCCTTCCATTTACATGCAATTTTCCTTCTCTCTCCCTTTCCCTCCCACCTCTCATCCCTGTTTAATGTTAATCTTCTTCTCATGCTCTTCGTCCCTACTCTGTTCTTAGTTACTCTCCTTATATCAAAGAAGATATTTGGCATTTGTTTTTAAGGGATTGGCTAGCTTCACTTAGGATAACCTGCTCTAATGCCATCCATTTCCCTCCAAATTCTATGATTTTGTCATTTCTTAATGCAGAGTAATATTCCATTGTGTATAAATGCCACATTTTTTTATCCATTCTTTTATTGAAGGACATCTATGTTGGTTCCACAGTCTTGCTATTGTGAATTGTGCTGCTATGAACATGGATGTAGCAGTGGCCCTATAGTGTGCTCTTTTTAGGTCTTTAGGGAATAGACCGAGAAGGGGAATAGGTAGATCAAATGGTGGTTCCATCCCGAGCTTTCCAAGAAATCTCCATACTGCTTTCCAAATTGGGCACACCAATTTGAAGTCCCACCAGTAATGTACAAGAGTACACTTTTCCCGACATCCTCGCCAGCACTTGTTGTTGTTTGACTTCCTAATGGCTGCCAATCTTACTGGAGTGAGATGGTATCTTAGGGTGGTTTTTATTTGCATTTCTCTGACTGCTAGAGATGGTGAGCATTTTTTCATATACTTCTTGATTGATTGTATGTCCTCCTCTGAGAAATTTCTGTTCAGCTCCTTGGCCCATTTGTTGATTGGGTTATTTGTTATCTCATTGTCTAATTTTTTTAGTTCTTTGTATATTCTGGATATTAGGGCTCTGTCTGAAGTGTGAGGAGTAAAGATTTGTTCCCAGGACGTAGGCTTCCTATTTACCTCTCTTATTGTTTCTTTTGCTGAGAAAATAACTTTTTAGTTTGAGTAAGTCCCATTTGTTGGTTCTAGTTATTAACTGTTGTGCTATGGGTGTCCTATTTAGGAATTTGGATCCCAACCCCACAGTATGTAGATCATAGCCAACTTTTTCTTCTATCAGACGCCATGTCTCTGATTTGATATCAAGTTCCTTGATCCACTTTGAGTTAACTTTTGTGCATGGCGAGAGAAAGGGATTCAGTTTCATTTTGTTTCATATGGATTTCCAGTTTTCCCAACACCATTTCTTGAAGATGCTAGCCTTCTTCCATTGCATGCTTTTAGCCCCTTTATCGAATATAAGATAGTTGTAGTTTTGTGGATTGGTTTCTGTGTCCTCTATTCTGTACCATTGGTCCACCCGCCTGTTTTGGTACCAGTACCATGCTGTTTTTGTTTCTATTGCTCTGTAGTATAGTTTGAAGTCTGGTATAGCTATACCGACGGATTCACACTTCCTGCTTAGCAATGTTTTTGCTATTCTGGGTCTTTTATTTTTCCATATGAATTTCATGCTTGCTTTCTCTATTTCTACAAGAAATGCCATTGGGATTTTGATTGGCATTGCATTAAACCTATTGAGAACTTTTGTTAATATCGCCATTTTGATGATGTTAATTCTACCTATCCATGAACAGGGTATATTTTTCCATCTTCTAAGATCTTCTTCAATTCTCTCTTTAGGGTTCTGTAGTATTCATTGTATAAGTCTTACACCTCTTTTGTTAGGTTGATTCCCAAGTACTTTATTTTTTCTGAGGATATTGTGAATGGGGTGGTTGTCCTCATATATATTTTAGAGGATTTGTCGCTGATATACAGGAATGCCTTTGATTTATGCGTGTTGATTTTATATCCTGCCACTTTGCTGAATTCATTTATTAGCTCTAATAGTTTATTTGTAGACCCTTTTGGGTCTGCTAGGTATAGAATCATGTCATCTGCAAATAGTGATAATCTGAGTTCTTCTTTTCCTATTTTTATGCCTTTAATTTCTTTTGTCTGTCTAATTGCACTGGCCAGTGATTCGAGAACTATGTTGAACAGAAGTGGTGAGAGAGGGCATGCCTGTCTTGTACCAGATTTTAGAGGGAATGCCTTCAGTTTTTCTCCATTCAGAATGATGCTAGGCTGAGGCTTAGCATAGATTTCTTTTACAATATTGAGGTATGTTCCTGTTATCCCTAGTTTTTCTAGAGTTTTGAACATAAAGGGATGCTGTACTTTGTCGAATGCTTTTTCCGCATCTATCGAGATGATCATATGGTTCTTATATTTAAGCCTATTGATGTGGTGAATAACATTTATTGATTTTCGTATATTGAACCAACCTTGCATCCCAGGGATAAATCCTACCTGATCATGGTGCACAATTGTTTTGATATGTTTTTGTATCCGGTTCGTGAGAAGTTTATTGAGCATTTTTGCATCTAGGTTCATTAGAGATATTGGTCTGTAGTTTTCTTTCTTTGGAGTGTCTTTTTCTGGTTTAGGAATCAGGGTGATGTTGGACTCATAGAATGAATTTGGAAGTTCTCCCTGTTTTTCATTTTCCTGAAATAGCTTGAAAAGTATTGGTATTAGTTCCTCTTTAAAGGTTTTGTAAAACTCTGCTGTATACCCATCCGGTCCTGGGCTTTTCTTAGTTGGTAGTCTTTTGATGGTTTCTTTATTTCCTCAGTTGATATTCGTCTGTTTAGGTTGTCAATATCCTCCTAACTCAATCTGGGCAAATCATATGACTTAAGAAATTTATCGATGCCTTCACTATCTTCTAATTTATTGGAGTATAAGGATTCAAAATAATTTCTGATAATCTTCTGTATTTCTGAAGTGTCTGTTGTGATATTGCCTTTTTCATCCCATATGCGAGTAATTTGAGTTCTCTCTCTTCTTCTCTTCATTAGCGTGGCTAAGGGTCTGTCAATTTTATTTATTTTTTCAAAGAACCAACTTTTAGTTTTGTCAATTTTTTCAATTGTTTCTTTTGTTTCAATTTCATTAATTTTTGCTCTGATTTTAATTATTTCTTGTCTTCTACTTTTTTGCTGTTGTTTTGCTCTTCTTTTTCTAGGACATTGAGTTGAAGTATTAGATCATTTATTTGTTGGTTTTTTTCTTTTTTTAAGGAATGAACTCCAAGCAATAAATTTTCCTCTTAGAACTGCTTTTAATGTGTCCCATAGATTCCGATATGTTGTGTCTGTGTTTTCATTTATCTCTAAGAATTTTTTAATATCCTCCTTGATGTCTTCTATAACCCATTTATCATTCAGTAACCTATTTTTCATTCTCCAATTGATGCATGATTTTTCCTTACTTCTTTTATCGTTGATTTTCAATTTCATTTCATTATGTTCAGATAAGATGCATGGTATTATCTCTACTCCTTTATATTGTCTAAGAGTTGCCCTGTGACATAATATATGATCTATTTTTGAGAAGGATCCAAGTGCTGCTGAGAAAAAAGTGTAACTGCTTGATCTTGGGTGGTATATTCTATATATGTCAATTAAGTCTAGGTTATTAATTATGTTATTGAGTTCTATAGATTCCTTATTCAACTTTTCTTTGTAAGATCTATCCAGTGGTGAGAGAGGTGTGTTGAAGTCTCCCATAATTATTGTATGGTGGTCTATTAGACTCTTGAACTTGAGAAGAGTTTGTTTGATGAACATAGCTGCACCATTGTTTGGGGCATATATATTTATGATTGTGATGTCTTGTTGGTGTATGGTTCCCTTGAGCTGTATGTAGTGTCCCTCTTCATCCCTTTTGATTAACTTTGGCTTGAAATCTATTTTATTTGATATGAGTATGGACACTCGTGCTTGTTTCCGAAGTCCATAAGAGTGATATGATTTTTCCCAACCTTTCACCTTCAGTCTATGTATGTCTTTTCCTATCAAATGCGTCTCCTGAAGGCAGCATGTTGTTGGGTCTTGTTTTGTGATCCATTCTACTAGCCTGTGTCTCTTAATTCGTGAGTTTAAGCCATTAACATTTAGGGTTATTATTGAGATATGGGTTGTTCTTCCAGTCATATTGGTTTATTTATGTTACTAAACATGGTTTGTTTTCCTCTTTGATTATTCCCCCTCTTTACTGTACTCCCTCCCGCTGTTGGTTTTCATTGTTATTTTCCATTTCCTCTTCCTGCAATGTTTTGCCGAGGATGTTTTGAAGAGATGGTTTTCTAGCTGCAAATTCTTTTCACTTTTGTTTATCATGGAAGGTTTTAATTTCATCTTCCATACTGAAGCTTAATTTTGGTGGATACACAATTCTTGGTTGGAACCCATTTTCTTTCAGTGTTTCAAATATGTTATTCCAGGATCTTCTAGCTTTCAGAGTCTGTGTTGAAAGATCAGCTGTTATCCTGATTGGTTTACCCCTAAATGTAATCTGCTTCCTTTCTCTTGTAGCTTTTAAAATTCTCTCCTTATTCTGTATGTTGGGCATCTTCATTATAATGTGTCTAGGTGTGGATCTCTTATGATTTTGCACATTCGGAGTCCCGTAGGCTTCTAGGATATGGGATTCTGTCTCATTCTTCTAGTCTAGGAAGTTTTCTCGTATTATTTCATTGAATAGGTGCTCATTCCTTTTGTTTGGAACTCTATACCTTCCTGTATCCCAATGACTCTTAAGTTTGGTCTCTTTATGTTATCCCATATTTCTTGAATGTTCTGCTCATGGTTTCTTAACAGCTTTGTGAGCTGTCTATGTTCTTCTCCAGTTGAAATACTTTGTCTTCATTTTCTGATGTTCTATCTTCTAAGTGTTCTACTCTGCTGGTAGTATTCTCAATTGAGTTTTTAATTTGGTTTATTGTTTCCTGCATTTCCAGGATTTCTGTTTGTTTGTTTTTTATAACCTTGATCTCCCTGTATAATTGATCTTTTGCTTCTTGTATTTTTTTATGTAATTCATTTTCGAAGTGGTTGAAGTGGTCTTTCATTGTCTGATTATTCTGTCTAATGTCTTCCTTGAGACTCCAGATAATCTGAAGCATGTATATCCTGAATTCTTTATCTGACATTCCATCTGCTGCAGATATTACCTCTTCTAAAGTTGAGTTGACCTGCATTGCTTGTGGTCCTTTCTTTCCTTGTCTTTTCATACTGATCGTGTTTCTTTCTGCTTGGTGAAACTGTTGTGTTATTGATTTTCCCCCTATATATTTATATTGCTCTTGTATAGTTGCAAAGTCTCCCTCGCAGGCTTTGGCGGTGGTTCTGCCCCTCCTCCAATTGGGGCAATGTGCCTGCTACGCCGGCAGGCTGCTGTGCCTCTACTTTCGGTGGGCCTGTTCTTTCGGTGGTCACAGGTTCGCCTACCTTGCAGGCGTGAGCAGCGGCTCTGCACCTCCGCTGGCCGCTAGGCCTGTTCTGTCTGTCGTTTGCAGGTCTGTCTACCTAACAGGTGCTGGTGGTGGCTCTGCCCCTCCCCCAACCGGGGTGATGTGTCAGACGGCCACTGGGCCTGTTTTGTCAGTGGTCACGGTATTGCCTACCTTGCAGATGGGTGGGGCAGCTGTGCCCCTCTGCAGGTTTCTGGGCCTGACCTGCCGGTGGGTCGCAATCATTCATTTTTTAGTTCTAGTAGTTTTTGTACACCTTTTTGTGTCTTCTATGTATAGAATAATGTCACCCGAAAATAGTGATAATTTGCGTTCTTATTTTCCTATTTTTATGCCTTTTATTTCTTTAGTATGTCTAATTGCTCTGGCCAGTGATTCGAGAACTATATGGAATAGAAGTGGTGAGAGAGCGCATCCCTGTCTTGTTCCAGATTTTAGAAGAAATGCCTTCAATTTTTCTCCATTCATAATGATGCTAGCCTGAGGCTTAGCATAGATAGCTTTTACAATGTCGAGGTAACTTCCTGTTATCCCTATTTTTTCTAATGTTTTGAACATAAAGGGATGCTGTACTTTGTCAAATGCTTTTTTTGCTTCTATCGAGATGATCATATGGTTCTTATCTTTAAGTCTATTGATGTGGTGAATAACATTTATTGATTTCCGTATATTGAACCATCCTTGCATCCCAGCTATGAATCCTACTTGATCATGGTGCATAATTTTTTTGATGTGCCTTTGTATTCGATTCACCAGAGTTTTATTGAGGATTTTTGCATGTAGGTTCATCAGATATATTGGTCTGTAGTTTTCTTTCTTTGAGGTGTCTTTTTCTGATTTCGGAATCAGCGTGATGTTGGCCTCATAGAATGAATTTGGAAGAGCTCCCTCTTTTTCTCTATGCTGAAATAACTTGAAAAGTATTGGTATTAAATCTTCTTTAAATGTTTTGTAAAACTCCGCTGTATAGCCATCCGTTCCTGGGCTTTTCTTGGTTTGTAGTCTTTTGATTGCTTCTTCTGTTTCATCCATTGACATTGGTCTGTTTAAATTGTGTGTATCCTTCTGACTCAGTCTGGGAATATCATATGACTTAAGAAATTTATCGATGTCTTCACTATATTCTATTTTATTGGAATATAGGTTTTCTAAATAATTTCTAATTGTCTTCTGTATTTCGGAAGCATCTATTGTAATATTGCCTTTTTCATCCCATATGTTAGTAATTTGAGTTCTCTCTCTTCTTCTCTTCATTAGCATGCCTAAGGGTCTGTCGAACATATTTATTTTTTCGAAGAACCACCTTTTAGTTTTGTTAATTTTTTCAATAGTTTCTTTTGTTTCAATTTTGTTGATTTCTGCTCTGATTTTAATTATTTCTTGCTTTCTACTACATTTTTTGTTGTTTTGCTCTTCCTTTTCTAGGGCTTTGAGTTGAAGTGTGAGCTCATTTATTTGTTCGTTTTTACATTTTTCAGGAATGACTTCCAGAAGATGAATTTCCCTCTTAAAACTGCTTTCATTGTGTCCCATAGATTCTGATATATTGCATCTGTATTTTTATGTATCTCTAAGAATTTTTTGATTTCCTCCTTTATATCTTCTGTAACCCACTGATCATTCAGTAACATATTGTTCATTTTCCATGTGATGTAAGATTTTTCCTTCCTTTTTTTATCATTGGTTTCCAGTTTCATTCCATTATGATCAGAAAAAATTCATGGTATTATCTCAAACCCTGTATATTTACTGAGGGTTGCCCTATGACATAATATATGGTCTCTTTTTGAGAAGCATCCACGTGCTACTGAGAAAAAAGTATATCCACTTGATGATGATTGATATATTCGATATATGTCAGTTAAGTCTAGGTTATTGATTGTGATATTGAGTTCTATAGTTTCTTTATTCACTTTTGTTTGGAGGATCTGTCCAATGGTGAGAGAGGTGTGTTGAAGTCACCCATAATTATTGTGTTGTGGTCTATTTCATTCTGGAACTTGAGGTGAATTTGTTTTTTGAACATTGCAGCACCATTATTTGGTGCATAAATATTGATAATTTTTATGTCTTCTTGATGAATGGTTCCTTTTAACAGTATATAATGTCCTTTCTTATCGCTTTTGATTAAATTAGTCTTGAAGTCGATTTTATTCGATATGAGCATGGCCACCCCTGCTTGCTTATGGGGAGCGTTGCATGGTATATTTTTTCCAAAACTTGCACCTTCAGCCTGTGTATGTCTTTTCCATTCAGATGTGTCTCCTGGAGGCAACATATTGTTGGATTCATTTTTAATCCAAGTTACCAGCCTATGTCGCGTTATTGGAGAGTTTAAGCCATTAACATTTAGAGTCACTATTGATATATGGTTTGTACTGCCGCTCATGATTAATGATTCATCTTTTTTTTTTAATTTAGTTTGTTTCTCCATGATTAGCTTTTCCCCCACCCTCAGTCATTACTGAGGCACTTCCCACTGATGGTTTTGGTTGTTGATTTTCATTTCTTCTTCGTGTATTGTTTTGCTCAAGATGCTTTGCAATGCTGGTTTTCTGGCTACAAATTCTTTTACCTTTTGTTTATCATGAAATATTTTTATTTCATCGTCATACCTGCAGCTTAATTTTGCTGGATACAGAATTCTTGCTTGGCATTCATTGTCTTTCAGTGTTTGAAATACGTTGTTCCAGGATCTTCTCGCTTTCAGCGACTGTGATGAAAAATCCATTCTCAACCTTATTGGTTTACCCCTTAATGTAATCTGCCTCCTTTCTCTTAGAGCTTTTAATATTTTATCTTTGTTTTGTATATTGGATATCTTCATAACAATGTGTCTTGGTGTTGGTCTACTGTGATTTTGTGTGCTCCGTGTCCTGTAAGCATGTCCAATTTGTATATCCATTTACTTTGTATTTCTGGAAATATTTCTGTAATTATTTCATTCAATAGATTACTAATTCCCTTGGTTTGAATCTGTGTACCTATCCAGATGACTCATTAATTTTTTTTTTATGTTATCCCATATCTCTTGGATGTTTTACTCATGATTTTTTACCAGCCTTTCTGTGTTGGCTAGATTCATTTCAAGATGATATATTTTGTCTTCATTATCTGACATTCTGTCTTCTACTTGCTCCACAGTGTTAGTGATACTCTCAATTGACTTTTTAATTTGGTTTATCGTTTCCTTCATTTCTAGAATTATTGTTTGATTTTTTTATAATCTCTATCTCCTGATAAAGATGCATAACTTGTTCTTTTATCTGTTTATGTAATTCATTTTCAATGTGTTCTTTCACTGTTTGGATTTGCTGTCTTGTATCCTCTTTAAGTTTCAATTCCATCTGTCTAAGGTATTCCTTGAGTTCTTTATATGACCATTTTTCTGATGACTATAGGTCCTCCTGAATATTTTGGCTGTCCTTCGTTGTTTGTACTTATTTTCTTCCTTGATTTTTTGTGCTGCTCATGTTACTTCTTGCTCTGTTTGACTGTTGAGTTACTGCTTACTCTTATAAATTTATTTCATGCTTGGAAGAAAAGATATTAGAAGAAAAGGGAAGAAGTCACTAAAGAGAATGAGAGTAGGCAGGTAGAATTCGAGGAAGGGGAAATCAGAAAATTGAAAAGAAATGATAAGACAAAAGAAAAAATAGAAAAGAAAGAAAGAAAGAAAAAAATTTAAAAATAATGATCATTTAAAAGATGTAAATTAAAGTTTAAAATAATAATAATAATAAAATAAAAATATTTAAAAAATGAAAACATATTAAAAAGTTAAAGTACAACAACAAAAAATATGAATTTACATAAAGAATCTAAACCCCACACTCGGTAGGCCTCAAGTTGGAGAAGTAGAGCAGTATTAACGCCAGGCCTATTTTTTCACTTCTGTTTCACAGGAAGGCAGTCCAGGCAACCCTGATGTTAGGCAAATGAGGGGCAAGGGAGCTTATTTTGGACACGGACGTGGGCTGTGTACCTCATGGAAACCTCCAGCCGGAGGTTATGATGAGTGTCTACATGGAAGAAGATGAGGGCCATGTTGGGGTGTTTTGGTTTTAACTGTGAACATTTGTATGGCGGTAGGAAGAGATGACTGGGTACACCTGGGCTTGAACTCTTGTGTGATTCAACATAGAGACTGAGTTCTTGAATTGACCTCAGAGAAGTATTGCCATGGATTGTGTTGGGCTTTTAGAAGGCCATGCATGAGAGTCGCCCTTGGAAAGTGAGATCTACGCCCAAGTTGGCTTTCCACAGAGCAAAGGGAATCTCAGCCAGGATATCACATGATTTTATTCTGAAAGACTTGGCAGCCATAGTTGAGAGTGAAAACACACATGGACCTCACATTGTAGACCTCAATGGGCCTGGCTTCATGTGACCTTTTGGCCACCCTTTGGGAAGCCTTGCCTCTGAGAGTTCTCCAGAGCTTTCATTGAAATGAGCTTACTCAACATTTAATGGTTAATGAATGAATTGAAACCCACAGTGCCTACAACTTCTTCCTTGAATAATGGCTAGATGAATACCATGAAATTTTTGAAATTCCCAAGACTAGGTGTCACAGGAGAACCTTTGGATGTAATCTAGCTGATCATGAGAATACAAGACATTGCCTTTATTGACTGGGTTTCATGAAAATGGTGTATAACAGAGATGCAAGTAAGTTGGAACCTGCTGAGTAGTGTTCCTAGAGCCGTGGTGGGCAGGTGTGTGATAAAATATCTCTGGTGTGGCCATGTTTATCTGCCATTGGTGTCCAAATAACTTGTGACTGACATTTTGCAGCCAGTATACCCTTATATGTAAAAGAATCTTGTTATATGGAGAGGTTTCAGGGCAATGTTCAGAATCAGGTTGCTATGGTCAATGTTGCAAGCTATGTGGGATAGAAGCCTGGTTGGTGCATTCTCCAACAGAACCCAAACCACCACAACTGAAAGAACTCCCTACAGCACTGTGTCCCAGTTGAACTCTTTTTATTTCATGAAGCAAATAACACACTCCTAGTGCAACAGCAAAAAACACCACAAAGAGTGGAGGATGACCAAATGGCTTCACAGTCCAGATGAGGAGACACTTGCCCTCAGTGGCCACAGTTTACCTACAAAGAGAAAATTCAGCACTGCTGCCTCATGTTCATCGGAAAATAAGAAACCATGTCATCCATGTCACATAGATGCAGACCCAGCTTTGATGGTCTCACTACAAAGGAAGCTAATGCTCCTGACAACAAAATATATTTCAAGTGCTCACCCTCAGAGGTAGTTTCTCCAGATGTTAGGCCAGCAGAGCTTCATGTTTGTGGAGTGTTTACCCTGTCCCTTACTTTTGGAAACTCCTCTACCACCTCCAAATTTGTGAACTCCTGAGCATTTTCTATAACAGGTATGTATTCACAGATTTTCTAACTCTTCTCCTCTAATTGTGTCTTACATGGGGCGAAGTAATGCCAAGGCATTGTTCTGAATGAGAGTGGGAAGTTTTTTGTGTAGCACATATTTGCATACACATTGGATACATTTTCCAATTTTCCATTCGAAATACTGAATCCCTGACACTAACAAATTCCCTTCTAGACTTTTACTTCTAATCTTAATATGATGGAGAAAAATAACCCAAACAAAATAGAAATACAAGAGGTTCACAGGAGGCATGGTGTATAGTTGGACTTGCCTTTTCTATGATAAATGGTAGGTGCTATAAATCTAGCAAATTTTAATTGAAACAGTTCTTTATGTGTTTTAAAAGTTAACAAATATGTGAATAACTGTCTCCCTTTCTCTGTAGTCTATTCAGCACATGTATTTTTTTATGCACATATTGAATTCTACCTGGTATCACACATACATTTTGTGAGGTGGCTGACTTGGCAGATACAAACTGTAAGAAAAGATCACTCCTACTAAACGCTGTTGGAACTGAAAATTCAACATATGGGTCAGCTTTCTAGTTGAACAACATAAATTGATGTTCAGAAAAATGAGTATTTTTGGATCTGTGGATGATATATATTTCATGGTGAATTTCAATTGGCATACATAATGCTACTTTTTAATGTCTCTCTCTGTGTGTGTATCTATCTATCTATCTATCTATCTATCTATCTATCTATCTATATATATATATATATGTATTCACTCTCCAGATATTTCAAAATATGTAATATATGTGACTTATTATACACGCCCTAAATTCATTCATATTTATGTATGTGGATTTATAATCAACTTTTCACAAGATTATTTTCCAAACTATTCATCCACCTGAAATTCATATTTGTTTCCTAGTACTGACAACTAACTTCAGTGAATGGTGTATACAAATCCTAATATTTCTACAGTAACTGACCCAGTTTAACATCAATGCAAGTAGATTCCTATGGGACATGATATGTATTTTGACGTTCATATTTATTCAACAGTGGGACATTATTATTTCTTCAGTTTATGCACATCATAATATATATATTTCATCCAAAAGTTCAAAAATATATAGGAATTTGTTTCACTTTCAATCACTTCCTGCTTCTGAAAACATGTATTCCTCCATGTTTCTTTACTGCTCTTTTCATGAGACTTCTTTCCAAACACATTATTTTCGATTTCCATAATCAATTTTGAAGCAAAACTCACACACTCTTCATGAAAATCCTAATACTAATATTATCATTGATGTATAACTGGTTGTAATGAATGTCTGTATATCAATATTTGATTTCCTGTATTTTTTCAGATATCAATTCAATCCATTATTTATAGTGGAATGAGTATAGGTTTTATTCAGAGTATGTTCCATTCATGCATTATCTGTATATTCATAGAAACAGGGTACACCTGTTTGTACCCCCAATACTAATTTATACGTCTTCAAAATATTGCTCCCAGAAATGGTGGAAGATATACTCATGTCACCTGATCTACATATATATTTTATTACAGTAATATTATGGACACAAAATGCAAAGGTCACACTTATGATTGTACCAAAGCCTAAATGGAAAGTGAGCATGGATTAGTAATAACATCCATGTCCAGGTTGCCTAATGCTCTCAAATGTCAATCCAATTGGTGACTACATATTTGTTTCTTGCTAAGATTATATATTCAACCTCAACCCTGTTGAAAATGTCTAATCGTATAACTCACATTATACTTTGCCTGATTTTCTTTTGTCTCAATTGATATTTACTTTCCTACATATTTTCCCCAGTTCATCATTGTGAATGACTCTTCACATGTGCTGACATTTACATTCACTCTCTACCCGAAACCCTATTGCTAAAAAAGTTTTTGTCCAAATCCTATACTCACTCTTCTTTGTAAACCTACTGACTATCTTCCTAATCCTATCGACTATCCCTTTTTGACTGCATGTTCTCTTCGACATTCAATCATCCAAGGTAAAGGTCCTATGCCATTGTATAGCGATTAATCAGAGACATCTGTGCAGAACATAATTCAAAGCTAAGTATCCTACCCAAGGGCCCAATACACTTCTGGGCTTCAAAACTTACATAGATTTGGGTTTTCAAACTTATATTTCACCTATATATTCTTTTAAATTTCGCAGGTTCCCAATAACATTATTCATCCCGCAGAATGATTCCCAACTGAATTCGAACCTGTTATTAACCCTAACCATACGCTGTTCCCTCAATCTACCTTTACAGAGGAGCAGGGATAGAGTTGGTCTTACAATACAGGAATGTAAGGGATCTTCCACCTGCTGGGAACCTCAAAGATCAATGCAGAAATGATCCTTGGAGAAGTTGTAGGCAGCTATGTGGTACCAAAGAGAGCAAAAGTCTTCTGACATGGTAAAGAACCTGGACAGGATGAAAGGATGTGTCTGAATCAGCCTCTCTCTTCTTAATGTAGAGAAGATGGACCAAAGCAGGCCTGTATGGAGAGAAGTTCCCCGGTGCATATGGTTGATATACCATTCTAACTTGTGACAGTCTCACAGAAAGTAGGAACAGCCTCCATCTCATGAGACCCTTGGCAGCAACTGTTAGGACAAAGTGGTTGCCAAGGCAGTGACCTCATTCATTTCATGAAGAAAGTGACTTCACCTAACTTACTTGGTGATGGAATTCTCTGAACTTGGGATTCAGGAAGCCAGGCATCCAGAGCCAGTCCCAGTAACAGTCCTAGTGGGATCACATGTTTGGTTTTACCAAGGGCAGAGAGAGTCTTTTTTGGTACCTACTGATGTGAGAATGGCCAAATGCCAGGACAGCTCTGAAGAGGGTCCTTTCCTAAGAAAACAGGTAGTTGGTCATCGCTGGCTCCTGACAACTTCACAGAATTGGCCACGGAGACCAGATCTGAGACAGGGCAGGCCAGTTTAGGGTAACAATATGGTCCACAGTCAGAGGACACTCCGGATTGTCACAGACATATTGGGGGAAGGAAGTGCCTTTGTGGGTGTGGGTGTGAGTTTGTGGTTTTGTCTCATGTTCTGAGAATAGGCAAGAAAGGCGATTTGTTTGGTTTGGAGTGGACTGCTTCTAAAAAGTCGTTTGACAAGGTGAGTGTTTCTATATCTGTGTATCTCACTGTGTCCGTGGTTGTAGACATAAGAAAAGAGAATGCATCAATGGATATGTCCTGTCTAGAAGAAAGTTTTCCATCATTCATCCTACCCAATTTATGACTGGACTGCAGGTTGCTTTGTGGATGGGAAACCCCTACTATCTTCCTAAGTTCCTGTTTTCTTCCTAAATTTTGGCCACTACCCAGAATAGGCTCATGGTTTTGTGTCCAAGATATGTAACACCTCCAAGCTCTGTGACATGGCCATGTACTGGATAGCTGAATGGAATGGCGAGCATCTCAGGAAACTCAGATATCAGTGTGACCAGGAAAGTCTCAGTGAAGAAACACTGTTTTGGGCCTTCTGCTTACCTATTTTTCTGTTGCCCTGAATGTCAGGAAGGTCCTTACCTCAGGCCACTCCTTTTTGAAGCCTGAAGTAAACAGTTTTTAAATGCAAATGAATGGGCATCACCTGTGGTGCTTTGCTTAATTGCTTTCGAAAGGGATGTGTCTGAATCAGCTGCTTGCCTCTGGGTCAGGCTATGGATTAGATTCTCAGCACCTGATGGATATAAAGAAAGTTCCCATGTGTGTATTGAAAACGAAAATGGTAAAAATATCAGTCATTGTGGATGAAGTTTCTTGCCTTCCTCTGTTAGGTTCCTAACCTCCATCAAGTGAGAATAGGATCCTCTGGGTCAAATGAGTTCTTTGAACTCCTGCAGAAGTGCTTGGGTTCTCCCATGATGCCAAATCACATAAAGAATCTATACCTGACAGTCAGTTGGCCTAAAATTGGAGAAGCAGAGCAGTATTAAAGGCAGGCCTATTTGATCACTCCTGGTTCACAGGAAGGGTGTCAAGGCCACCCTCATTTTAGGCAAATGACGGGCAAGGGTGCATATTTTGGACATTGCCTTGGGCTGCGCTCCTCATGGAAACCTCCAGCAAGAGTTTATGATGAGTGTCTATATGGAAGAAGATGAGGGTCATGTGGGAATGTTTTGGTTTCAATTGTGGTCATTTGTGTGGCGGTTGGAAGATATGACTGGGTCCACATGGGCTTGAACTCGGGTGTGATTCTCCTTCGAGACTGAGTTCTGGAACTGACCTCAGAGAAGTATTGCCATTAATTGTGTTGGGATTGTAGGAGGCCACGCATGAGAGTCACCCTTGAAACCTGAGATTGGGCCCTGGGTGGCTTTCGACAGATCACTGAGAATCTCAACCAGGATATCACATGATTTTATTCTGAAAGACTTGGCAGCCATAGTTAAGAGTCAAAACACACATGGACCTCACATTTTAGACCTCAATGGGCCTGTCTGCATATGACATTTTGACCACTCTTTGGAAAGCCTTGCCTGTGAGAGTTCTCCAGAGCTTTCATTGAAATGAGCTTCCTCACCATTTAATGGTTCTTAGATGAATGGAAACCCCAAAGTGCCTCCAACTTCATTCTTGAACAATGGATAGATAAATACCATGAAATTTTTGAAATTCCCAATGACCAGGTGGCACTGGAGAACCATTGGATGTCCTATTGCTGCTCATGAGTGTACCAGACAGTGCCTTGATTGACTGGAGTTCTTGAAAATGGTGTGGAACACAGATGCCAGTAAGTTGGAGCCTGCTGAGTAGTGGGCCTAGAGCAGTGGTGTGCAGTTGTCTGATAATATATTTGTGGTGTGGCCATGTGGGTGTGTCATTGGCTTCCAAATGGCTTGTGACTGACTTGGTGCAGCCAGCAGAAAATTATATGAAAAGGCATCTGGTTATATGGACAGGTTTCAGGGCAATGTTCAGAATCAGGTTGCTATGATCAAGGGAGCAAGAAATGTGGGATAGAAGCCTGGTTGGTGCATTCTCCTGAAGACCCTGACCCACCACACCTTACAGGACTCCCACCAGCACTGTGACCCATTTGAAATCCTTGTATGTTGTGAAGCAAATACAAAACACCCAGTGCAGCAGCAAGAAACACCACGTAAATTGGAGAATGACCAAATGGCTTCAAAGTCCACACAGGGAGACACTTAGCCCCCAGTGGCCACAGTTTATCTACAAAGAGAGAATTCATCACTGCTTCCTCATGTTCATTAGAAAATAAGAAACCATATCCTCCAGGTCACATAGATGCAGACCCAGCTTTGATGGTCTCCGTACACAGGGAGCTAAAGCTCCTGACAACAACATATTCTTCAAGTGTCCAACCTCAGAGGCAGTTTCTCAAGAAGTCTTAATGCCAGCATAGCTCCATGTTTGTGGAGTGTTTACACTGTCCCTTACTTTTGGAAACTCCTCTACCACCTCCAAGGTTGTGAACTCCTGAACATTTTCCATTCCAGGTATGTATTCACAGATTTTCTAACTCTTCTTCTCTAATTGTGTCTTACTAGGGGCGAAGATATTGTCAAGGCATTGTTCTGGATGATAGTGGGAATTTTTTGTAGCACATATTTGCATACACATTGGATTTATTTTCCTATTTTCCATTTGAAATACTGAATAACTGACACTAACCCATACCCTAATAGACTCTTACTACTAATCCTAATATGATGGAGTAAAATAACCCAAACAGAATAGAAATGCAAGCATTTCAGAGGAGGCATGGTGTATAGTTAGACTTGGCTTTTGCATGATAAAGTGTAGGTGTTATAATTCAAGTTAATTTTTAATTGAAATAGTTCCATGGGTACTTAAAGTAAACAAATATGTGAATTCCTGTCTCCCTTTCTCTGTAGCCTATTCAGCACATGTATTTTTATATGCACATATAGAATTCTACCTGGTACCACAGGTACACTCTTGTGAGGTGGCTGACTTGGCAGATAGAAATTGTGAGAATAGATCACTCCGCCTAAACGCTGTTGAAACTGAAATTTCAAACTGTGGGTGAGCTTCCTAGTTGAACAACATTATACATAAATCCATGTTCAGTAAAATGAATATTTTTGGATCTGTGGATGATATATATTTCATGGTGAATTTCGATTGGCATATGTATTGCTAATTTTTAATGTCTGTGTGTGTGTGTGTGTGTGTGTCTGTGTGTGTATATATATATATATATACACACACACACACACTAAATTTTTTTAAAATATAAAATATATGTGTCTTATTATACACTCCCTAAATTCATTCATATTCATGTATGTGGATTTAGAGTTAACATTTCACAAGATTATTCACGGAAATATTCATCCACCTGAAATACATATTTTTTTCCTAGAAATGAAAAATAACTTCAGTGAATGGTGGATACAAATCCTAATATTTCTACAATAATTGATCCAGTTTGTCATCAATGCAAGTAGATTCCTATGGGACATGATGTGTATTTTGATGTTCATTCTTATTCACCACTGGTATGTTACAATTTCTTCAGTTTATGCACATTATAGGATATATATTTCATCCATACATTAGCAAAATTATAGGCATTTGTTTCACTTTCAATCATTTTCTGCTTTAGAACACATGTAATCCTCATTGTTTCTTGACTGGTTTTTTCATGAGACTTCATTCCAAACATATTATTTTCGATTTCCATAATCAAATTTGAAGCAAAACTCACACACCCTTCATGATAAACTATAACCTTAATATTACTATTAGATGTATAACTGGTTGGAATGAATGATTGTATATCAATATAAGATTTCATATATATTTTCATATATCAAATCAATCCATTATTTAAAGTGGAACCAGTTATATTATTTATTCACACTATTGTCTATTCATGCATTGTCTCTATATTCATAGACACAGAGTACACCTCTTTGTAAACCCAATACTAATTTATACGTCTTCAAAATTTTGCTCCCAGTAATGGTGGAAGAAATACTCATGTCATCTGATCTACATATACATTTTATCAGAGTAATATTCTGGACACAAAAAGAAATGGTCACACTTATGTTTGCACCAAAGCCTAAATGTAAAGTGAACATGGATTACTAAAACCATCCATATCAAGTTTGGCTAATGCTCTCAAAATTCATTCCTATTTGTGACAACATATTTGTTTCTTGCTAAGATTATATATTCAAACTCAACCCTGTTGAAAATATCTAATCCTATCTCTCACTTTATACTTTTCCTGATTTCATAATGTCTCTATTTATATCAGCTTTCCTACATACTTTCCGCAGTTCATCATTGTGACTGACTCTTCAATTGTGCTGACACTTACATTCACACTCTAATCCAAACCCTATTGCTAAGGAACTTTTGTTCCAAATCCTATACTCACTCTTCTTCTTAAACCTACTGACTATCTTCCTAATCTTACCCATTATCCCTTTTTGACTGGATGTTCTCTTATACATTCAATAATCCAAGGTACAGGGTCTAATGCCATTGTATATCGATCTATCTCAGACATCTGTGCAGAACATAATTCAACGCTAAGTATCACAATCAAGGGCCCATCCCCATTCTGCGCTTCAAATCTTACTTAGATTTCTGTTTTCATACATATATTTCACCTATATATACTTATAAATGTCGCAGGTTCCCAGTACCATTATTCATCCAGCAGAATGATTCCTAATTCAAATTGAACATATTATTAACCCTAACCATACACTGTTCCCTCAATCTAACTTTACAGAAGAGCAGGGACAGAGTTGGTCTTACAATACAGGAATGTAGGGGATCTTCCACCTCCTGAGAACCTCAAGGTCCATGCAGAAATGATCCCTGGAGAAGATGTAGACAACTATGAAGGACCTGAGAGAGCAAAAGTCAGCTTCCATGGAAAACAACCTGGTCAGGATGAAGGGTTGTTTATGAATCAGCCTCTCTCTTCTTAATGTAGAGAAGATGGACCAAACCAGGTTGGTGTGGAGAGCTGTTCCTAGGTGCCTATGGTTGATATACCATTCTACCTTGTGAAAGTGTCACAGAAAGTAGGGGCAGCCTCCATCTCATGGTAGTCTTGGAAGCAACTGTTAGGACAAAGTGGTTACCAAGGCAGTGATCTGATTCAGTTCCTTAAGGAAGTGACCTCACCTCACTTCTTTGTTGATGGAACTCTCTGAACTTGGTATCCAAGAAGCCAGGCACCAAGAGGCAGTCCCAGTCCCAGTGGTCTCACTTGTTTGGACTTACCAAGGACAGAGTCAGTCATTCTTGCTACCTACTGATGTGAGGACGGCCAAAACCAGGAAAGCTCTGAAGAGGGGCTTTTCCTGATAAAGTAGGTAGTGGCTCACTGCTGGCTCCTGACAACTTCACAGAGTTGGCCAAGGAGACCAGATCTGAGACAGGACAGGCCATTTCATTGGAACATAGTATGGCCCACCAGTCAGAGGACACTCCGGATAATCACAGACCTACTTGGGGGAAGGAGGTGTCTTTGTGGGTGTGGGTGTGGGTTTGTGGTTTTGTCTCATATTCTGAGAATAGGTAGGAATGGCGGTTTGTTTGGTTTGGAGGGAACTGTTTCTAGTAAGTCATTTGACAAGGCGAGTGTTTCTATGTGTGTTTATACCACTGTGTCCCTGGTTGTAGACATTAGAAAAGAAAATGCATCAATTGGTGAGTCCTGTCTAGTAGAAAGCTTCTCAGCTTTCATCCTGCCCAATTCATGAATGGACTGCGGCTTGACTTATCGATGAGGAACACCTGCTAACTTCTTAAGTTCCTGTTTTCTTCCTGAATTGTGTGCACTCTCCAGAATAGGCTCATAGTTTTGTGTCAAATATATGTACCACCTCAAATCTCTGTGACATGGCCATGTACTGGATAGCTGAAGGGAATAGCGAGCATCTCAGAAAGCTCAGATATCAGTGAGACCAGGAATGCCTCATTGGAAAAACCCTGCTTTGGACATTTTGCTTACCGATTCTTCTGTTGCCCTGAAAGTCAGGAAGGTCTTTGCATCAGGTGTGTCATGTGGGAGTGTTTTGGTTTTAAATGTGGTCATTTTTGTGGCCGTTGGAAGACATGGCTATGTCCACCTGGGCTTGAACCCTTATGTGATTCCCCTTAGAGACTGAGTTCTGGAACTGACCTCAAAGAAGTATTGCCATGTATTGTGTTGGGATTTTAGGAGGCCACGCATGAGAGTCGCCCTTGGAAACTGAGATCTAGGCCCAGGGAGGCTTTCCGAAGAGCACTGGAAATCTCAGGAAGGACATCACATGATTTTATTCTTAAAGACTTGGCAGCCATCGTTGCAAGTCAAAACACACATGGACCTCACATTGTAGACCTCAAATGCCTGGCTTAATGTGACCTTTTAGCCTGTCTTTGGGAAGCCTTGCCTGTTAGAATTCTCCAGAGCTTTCATTGAAATGAGCTTCTTCTCCATTTAATGGTTCCTGAATAAATTGAAACCCACAGTGCCTTCAACTTCATCCATGAAAAATGCCTAGATAAATATCATTAAAGTTTGGAAATTCCCATCACCTGGTGGCACTGGAGAACCTTTAGGTGTCCTATTGCTGATCATGAATGTACCAGACAGTGCCTTGATTGACTGGGTTTCATGAAAATGGTGTAGAACAGAGATGCCAGTAACTTGGAGCCTGATGAGTAGTCGGCCTAGAGCAGTGGTGTGCAGGTGTGTGTTAAAACATTTGTGGTGGGCTGATGTGGATATGCCATTGGCTTTCAAATGCCTTGTGACTGATATGGTGCAGCCCCCATACCCTTGTATGTGAAGGCATCTTGTTATATGGACAGGTTGAAGGGCAATGTTTAGAATCAGATTGCTGTGGTCAAGGGGGCAAGCTATGTGGGATATAAGCCAGGTTGGTGCATTCTCCTGCAGACCCTTACCCACCACACATGACAGAACTCCCTCCATCACTGTGTCCCAGTTGAACTTCTCGTATTTTGTGAAGCAAATACCAAACTTCCAGTGCAGCTGCAAGAAACACCGCGAAAAGTGGAGGATGACCAAATGGCTTCACAGTCCACACTGCAAGACACTTAGCCCCCAGTGGCAACAGTTTACCTATAAAGAGAGAATTCAGCCCTACTGCTTCAGGTTCATAGGAAAAAAAGAAACCATGTCCTCCAGGTCATATAGATGCAGACCCAGCTTTGATGGTCTCACTACAAAGGAAGCTAAAGCTCCTGTCATCAACATAAATTTCAGGTGCCCAATCTCAGAGGCAGTTTCTCAAGAAGTCTTTAGGCCAGCAGAGCTCCATGTTTTTGGAGTTTTTACCCTGTCCTTTACTTTTGGAAACTCCTCTACAACCTCGAAGGTTGTGAACTCCTGAGCATTTTCCATTACCGATATGTATTCACAGATTTCTAACTCTTCTCCTCTAATTATGTCTTACTTGGAGTGAAGAAAATGTCAAGGCATTGTTCTGAATGAGAGTGGGAATATTTTTGGGTAGCACATATTTGCCTACACATTGGATTCATTTTCCAATTTTCCATTCGAAATACTGAATCCCTGACTGTCAGGGGTAGAAGGAATTCTTCTTCAAAGAACAGCCTGACACTTACAAGAAACAGCCCCCAGGAGACATCCTGTCTGGAAGACATCCTGTAGCCATATATGTCCCTGAGACATCCTGTGGCCATCTTTCTTCTAGAAACATCCTGAAGTTATCTCACCTTGTGAAGACATCCAGGAACTGCTGATAAGAGAGCTTTCCCATATCCATCATATTAATACCCGTGTGTGAACAATAAAATTTTGCAGCTTGATCAGAACTCCTGTGTTTCTCTCATCTCTCATGCCTCTTGTCCCTTCATTCCTCCCCATCTAGGTTCGCTGACCACGTTGATGTGTCCTGCCGGCCGGGACATCTGGCGCCCACCGACTGGGGCTCAAGCCTTTGACTGAGGGGGAACCCCTTCCTCCTGGAAGACTTGGTCAAGAGGAGCTCACGATCGCCTCAGCAGACACCACCCGGAGACATATCCAGGAGGAAGGTGGGGATGATGCACGGTGAGTGACGCACCACCAGACAAGCAGTATCGTCACATGATTTGTTTATTTCAGGCCTCAAGGAGTCCTTCAAGACATGAGGGGCACATGTTAAGAAAAAGGACTTAAAATTTTTCTTTTCATACATAGGAGAATTGTGTCCATGGTTTCCTCTTGAAGGGACCATTGATGGCAAAAATGGCTTAGAGTAGGAGACTGTTTAAAAGATTATTATGAATCATTTGGCCCAGAAAAAATGCCAGTTCCCACCTTTTCTTACTGGAACTTAATTAATGAAATTCTTAAAAGTTTTCACTTTGACAATGGTACCTTACAACTTGTCAGGATTGGGGAAGAGATTATGCAAAAGACCTCTCGTCCCCCCTCTGCATGCCCATCATTAGTATAGACATAGAACCTTCTCAGTCTTCCCAGGACCCTGAGAACCTTCCTGGTCCCCCTCAAAATACGACCCTAATTAATAAGGCTCCAATGATTAAAAACCACCTTTATCCAGTTTTAAATCCCAGAGACACATTGACCCCTGGGGAGGACGCTATCTTGAAGAAGGAAGCAGCTCTCTACTATTCAGAACACCCGCGACCTCTCAGGACCCTGCCACAGCCTATAGGATTTACCAAGCGAAGGTGAAAGCACCTATGTAAAACATCTTGCCTTTGAAAATGCCAACCCAGCATGTCAGAATGTTCTTCAACCACATAAGGATAAAGGGAAACTTTCTGAAGTTATTAGACTCTGTGCAGACGTGGGTGCAGCCCATGCCATGGGTCTGGCTTTAGGGACCGCCTTTACCAAGGCCTTTCACAATCCTGGCTCACGTACTTGCTTTACTTGTAAACAACCTGGCCATTTTGCATGTGAGTGTCCCACAGGCAAACAAAGCCTAGGAATAGCGTCTCCTCAAACTGGGGCTTAACTGCCCCCAGCTACCCTTTTCCATAGAAGTGGTAAAGGTCATCACTGGGCCAGTGAGTGTAGATCTAAGACAAATTCCCTCAGACAGCCTATTTCTTCCTACTTCTCGGGAAACTCCCTGCGGGGCCAGCCCCCGGCCACAACATCCCCCACGACAAACACAGGAGCAATAAAGTTTGTTCCCTCCTAAACTCCCAACCTACCACAAAATCCTTCTCCACAATTGCCTCCCTCCAACTAGCCACCCCAGGCAGCACAAAATTGGACCTCTGTGCTGCCACAAATACAATATTAGACCCAATGCAAGGGCCCCAGATAATACCCAATGAAATTATGGGTCCCCCTCCATCTCATACATGTGCCCTTAATCTTGGAAGAGCCTCCACTACCATACAAGGTGTTCAGGTCTTCGTTGGCATTAATGATAATGATTTCACTGGAGAAATAAAAATACTGGCCACTGCTATTAATGGAGTTGCCACCATCCCAGCAGGAACAAGACTTGCACAATTAATTCTCCTTCTCTTGGATTCAGGAGGCATTTCCAAAACCCAAACCTACCTCGGGGGACTGCCTTCTTGGGCTTCTCTGATGTGTATTGGGTTCAGCCCATTTCTCACAATAGACCCACCCTTACCTTACTTACTGAAGAAAAGGAATTCCAAGGAGTTCTAGATATTGGAGCTGATGCCACAATTATTTCTCAAAAATACAAGCCATCAGGTTAGCCCCTCACTCCATCCTTGACTGACCTTAAAGGGATAGAAAAATAAAAAAATCCTCTGGTCAGCTCTAGGTCTATTAGCTGCACTGATAAAGATGGTAATAAGTCAACTATCACTCCTTTCGTTGATTCTGACCTCCCTGTTAACGTATAGGGAGGAGATATTTTGAGTTATTGGAAGTTATCCTCGCCAGTCCCAATTCCATGGTGACTCATCAAATGCTTCCTATGAATTTTGTTCCTGGTACAGGCCTGGGGATACTGAAACAAGGACTGGTGGAGCCTATACAACCCATACAAAAACAAATACATGTGGACTTGTGTATTCAGATTTTTAGTGTCAGTCCCTGACCCTCCTGTACCCCATGCATATAAAATTATTTGGGAGACTCAGACTCCTGTGTTGGTGGATCAGTGGCCCCTTACCCAAGAAAAATTGGAGGCTGCCTCCACGTTAGTGCAGGAACAGCTTGCAGCCGGCCATGTAAAGCCCTCAACCTCATCATGGATTACTCCTATTTTTATTATCAAGAAAAAATCAGGCAAGTGGTGCCTTTTACAATATTTGTGTGCCATTAATAAAGTTATGCACCCGATGGGAGCACTACAGCCAGGCATTCCCACACCAGTGGCAATTCCAAAAACCTATTGTAAAATGGTTATTGACTTAAAAGATTGCTTTTTTACCATTCCTTTACATCCTGAGGATAGACCCTATTTTGCCTTTAGTCTCCCTCACATTAATTTTCAGGGCCCTATGCAGAGATTTCAATGGAAGGTTCTTCCCCAAGGTATGGCCAACAGCTCTAGTCTTTGCCAAAAACACGTTGCTCAAGCAGTAGACCCTGTGAGAGAGCGATGAGCACAAAATTATATTTTACATTATATGGATGATTTGTTAATTGCTGCACCTAATACCCATGACCTTAATAATTGTTACTTGGACTTTTACAAAACCTCACTACCTTGGGACTACAGATAGCTCCAGAGAAGTTTCAAACACAGGACCCTTATACCTATTTGGGCCTTAAACTTCAAGATAATCAGATCCAAATTCCTAAAATACAACTATGTGTGGACCATCTTCACACACTTAATGATTTTCAAATATTACTGGGGGATATTCAATTGCTAGGAACATATTTAAAATTACCCACTTGTGTACTTTTGCCCCTTAATGATATTTTGATAGGTGATTCCCACCCCTCCTCCCCTCAAAAGCTTACTCCAGAGGCATGACATGCATTAAACCAAGCCACAGAAGCCATTGCCCAAAAGTTTGTTACACAAATTTCTTATAACCTTCCTCTGGTTCTGGTTATTTTCCACACTCCTCATACACCCACAGGAATATTTTGGCAGCGAGACCAACATTTTAAAAATAAAGGCTGCCCCTTGCTTTTGGTCCTTGTATCCACCACATCCTCCAAGGTTATTACTGTTTATCTTGCTCAGGTAGCTTCTCTTATTTTTAAAGGTCGTTTGCTTTCTCGACAACATTTTGGCAAAGACCCTGATAAGATTTTAATTTCATATACTAAGGACCAAACCCTTACTACAATTTTTACTAGAGACATGGATCAATGGGGTATTGCCCTATCAGGCTTTTTGGGAACTATTCATAACCACATCCCCAATGACCCCGTTTTAAATTTTGCCCAGTTACATTCATTTATTTTTCCCAAAATTACTCAAAAGGCTCCCATTCCTCAAGAACTTATTGTCTTTACAGATGGTTCCAGTAATGGCCGTGCAGTCTTTGTTGTCAATAACAAGCCTACCACATTTGATACTGTCCATCAGTCAGCTCAGTTTGTGGAATTGTTCACCATAACACAAGTTTTCATAAAGTTTTTTTGATAATCTTGTTAATATTTATACAGACAGTGCCTTCATTGCTCTTTCTGTGCCCCTGCTGGAGATTTCACCCACCATTATGGCTTCTTCCAATTCCCCCTTTCTGTTTCACCAGCTTCAGCAGCTAATTCAGGCCAGAAAACATGCATTTTCCTTAGGACACATCATGACACACTCTGACCTTCTGAGCCCTCTATCACAAGGTAATGCCCAAGCTGATGCAGCAACATGTTCCATCTTTCCAATTTTTGTTGGCTCCATTCAAAAGGCCATGGAGTTACAAAATCTTCACCATCTAAATTCCCAGAGCCATCGATTACTTTGGAAAATTACCAGGCAACATGCATGAGAAATAGTAAAAGCATCCCCTGGTTGCACTGTCTCCCTCCCCATTCAACACTTGGGAGTTAACCCCCGAGGATTACAGCCCAATCAGGTTTAGCAAATGGATGTTATTCATTTTCCTGAATTTTGAAAAACCAAATATATATACGTTTCTATAGATACCTTCAGCGGCTTTAGTTTTGCATCACCACATTCTGGAGAGGCTACCAAAGATGTCCTTTCTCATCTTGTTTCAGCCTTTTTCGTAATGGGTAAACCAATACATATTAAAACAGATAAATGTCCTGCATATACCAGTGCCAAGTTTAAACAGTTTTGTGCTACCTTGCAATTTTGTCATACTACTGAAATTCCATACAACTCTCAGGGCCAAGGCATGTGGAACTTGCCCAGCTTAGCTTAAAGACTTGGCTATCCCGTCTTAAGGCTTCCGCCCTTGTATTTATCACTCCCAGGGATCGCCTTAACCATGCATTATTTGCCCTTATTTTTCTTACCTTAGACAGTGAAGGCCATTTGGCCACAGACAGACACTGGCATCCTTCGTCCAATTCTGTTCGCTCGCCTGTTATGTGGTGCAATCCCATTACAAATAAATGAAAACGCCCAGATCCTATCCTCATCAGGGGATGAGGCTCAGCTTGTGTTTTGGACCAAGAGCAAGCATCCCCAAGATGGTTACCAGAATGCCTGGTTAAACAGGTAAATTACTTACCTCAACCCAGGGACAGAGTCCCTCCCCCTGAGGACAAATTTTCCTCCATTTCAGATACAGCCAACAATCTGTGCGAGGATCCTGCTTAAGGCACTTCTGCTGAACAGGTTTGAACACGGAGGCCTTGGACCTCCAATTTCCAACATCATGGAGTACCTTTTTGCCCCCCCCCCCGTGAATGCAAAGGAGGATTTTGGACTGAGGCTCCCACTAGTTGGACCCAGACTGCTGACTGCATGACTAAGGTGACTTACCTCCGTGCCAAGGTTGACCATAATCTCGGAGGAGTTCATCAGCCTAAATGGGTATGTGTTAACAAGCCAAAGATTATTCCCCCTAGTACAAGTAAAGCTCTCCAAAATTGTTCTGCAACTTGTACGCATACCCAGGCGATGCATGTCTCTTGTAATGCGTCGGCTTCACTTTGTGTTAATAAACAGGGAGAACAATTTTTTGAAGCCTCCCTAACTAAAACTCATGCAGCAGGGAGACCACTATTCATTATACCCCCATTCTCTTTGACCATGGAGGAGATGGCAAATACACCAAGCTACAGTCAGCTGGGTGCCAAGGCACTGTTGGAAAACCTTCCTACTGGCCCATTAAGGACCCTACAGGGGTCTCTGATGGTGGAGGGCCCACTTATTCTGTCAAGCATCCTCAGATAATCAAACTTTTGAAACCCCAAATCCCTGAGCTCACATATCATCCCTTAATGTAGCCTAAATCCCAGTTCCCAGGTTTAGATACCAATACATTAGATATTTTGCAAACTACATTCTCCTAGCTTAATAATTCGAACCCCACCCTTGCTGGTGATTGCTGGCTCTGCATGACAGCAGGGGCAATCATGCCTATGGCAGTTCCTATTAATTCTATCATGGACAATGATAATACATGCCAACCCGGATTTCCCTTTAAAGTACAGCCTATAGGCACTTTTACATTATTTCTTTTAGGCGCGATGCAGAATAATACCTATGATATTGATGTTCGACTTACTTCCTTTGGAAATTGCTCAACAGTATAAAATTATTCCTCACCCACCCCATCTCTTTGTCCCTCCAATGGCACAGTTTTTATGTGTGGAGGAAACTCGGCCTTCCCACGCTTCCAGCGAATTGGACCATTGGTTGTGTTCTTGCTTTATTACTCCCTGATATAACTATTGTCCCAGGAGATGAACCTCTACCAATTTCTAGCCTAGACATTTTAGTCAAAAGACATAGGTGGGCAATACAGGCTTTACCACTCATTGCCAGCCTTGGAATAACAGCTGCTGTGGGCACAGGTACAGTGGCTTAGGCACGGCTATTCACTCTTACCATCGCCTGTCTCAACAACTTATAAATTATGTACAAACTTTATCAGGAACCTTTAAAGATTTGCAGGACCAAATAAATTGCCTGGCAGAAGTGTTCCTTCAAAACAGACGAGGCTTAGATTTGCTGACAGCTAACCAGGGAGGTATTTGCTTAGCCTTAGGGGAACGATGCTGCTTTTATGCCAATAAATCAGGCATAGTACGCATTAAAATTAAGCAGCTTCAAGAAGATCCAGAAAAGAGACAAAGGGAACTATTTGAAAATTCCCTCTGGATTGGGCATAATGGATTTCTACCCTACCTTCTTCCCCTATTAGTCCCTTTGTTGGGTTTACTTTTAATGGTGTCCATTGGCCCCTGCATTATAAAGAGGCTGGTACAATTTATTAAAGAACAGATTAATATTTTGGTTTCTAAGCCCATACAGGTCCACTATCATGGTCTGGAGATGGAAGACAGCACTGCCAACATTTAAAAGAATGTTCAACCCTTCTCACAGGCTTATTAAGTTTAAATCCCCACAGATCTCTCTTTCTTACAGAAAACTATAAGTAACAGCTCTGAGCAACCATCTTCTACCCTTG
This sequence comes from Callospermophilus lateralis, assembly GCF_048772815.1. Lineage (NCBI taxonomy): Eukaryota > Metazoa > Chordata > Mammalia > Rodentia > Sciuridae > Callospermophilus > Callospermophilus lateralis. The sequence goes on along the minus strand of NW_027512578.1, from coordinate 394,947 downwards.
CAATAAGGGTTCGTTCTCCATGGGCCCCTCCGCTTGGGGGAGGACACACCCTTGGAATGAGCACGTTAGGCCATAATAACGGAGGGTCCAGGAAGGACTGCAGGAGGATGGATCCACGGATCCCTAAACACAAGACCTCTGAATGACACGCTCTGGTGCATGGCGGTTGGCATGCTATCCCCTCAAAGACGTCTCCTCCAAAAACATGCCAAAGCCAACACGAAATCTCCTAGGAAAGATGCTCGCTCAAATCAGGAGATATTCTAAGGCATCCTAGAGAAACAGAGCCACTATCACCCCCTAAATCCATGGCCTTTAAGGTATGGTCGAATATTTTATATAACAAAAGGGGAGATGTCAGGGGCTAGAAGGAAGTTCTCCTTCAAAAAATAGACTGACACAAGAAACAGCCCCCTGGGACACAACCTGCCTGGGAGACATCCCACAGCCATCTATCTCCTTTTGACATCCGGCTACCATCTGTCTACCTGAAACATCCTGAGGTTATCTCACCCTGTGAAGACATCCAGCAACTGCCGATAAGAGAGCTTTCCCATCCGCAGCATATAAATACCCTCTGAGAATAATAAAAGTTTGCAGCATGATCAGAACTCCTGTCTTGCTGTCATCTCTCGTGTCTCTTGTCCCTTCATTCCTCCCCAACTAGGATCGACACCCAAGTTGATGTGTCCTGCCAGCCGGGCCATCTGACACTAACCCATACCCTCCTAGACTCTGATGACAAATCCTAATATGATGGAGAAAAATAACCCAAACAGAATAGAAATACAAGCAGTTCAGAGGAGGCATGGTGTATAGTTGCACTTGCCTTTTGCATGATATAGGGTAGGTGTTATAAATCTAGTTAATTTTTAATTGAAATAGTTCTCCATGTGTTTTTAAAGTTAACAAATATGTGAATTCCTGTCTCCCTTTCTCTGTAGCCGATTCAGCACATGTATTTTTATATGCACATATAGAATCCTACCTGGTATCAGATGTACATTCTTGTGAGGTGGCTGACTTGGAAGATACAAATTGTGAGAGGAGATCACTCCTCCTAAACGCTGTTGGAACAGAAAATTCAACCTATGGGTGAGCCTCCTAGTAGAACAACATTATACATAAATCCATGTTCAGTAAATTAAATATTTTTGCATCTGTGGATGATATATACTTCATGATGAATTTCGATTGGCATATATATTGCTACATTTTATTGTCTGGGTGTGTGTGTTGTGTGTGTGTGTGTGTGGGGTGTATATATATATATATATATATATATATATATATATATATATCACTCTCCAAATATTTCAAAATATGAAATATATGAGTCTTACATATACTACCTAAATTCATTCATGTTCATGTATCTGGATTTATAATCAACTTTTCACAATATTATTCTCAGAAATATTCATCCACCTGAATTACATATTTGTTTTCTAGTACTGAAAACTAACTTCAGTGAGTGGTGCATACAATCCTAATATTTCTACAGTAACTGACCCAGTTTAACATCAATGAAACTAGATTCCTCTTGGATATGATGTCTATGTTGAAGTTCATTTTATTCAACACTGGTACATTACTATTTGTTCAGTTTATACACATCATAGGATATATATTTCATCAACAACTTCAATAATTTATAGGATTATGATTCACTTTCAATCATTTCCTGATTCAGAACACATGTATTCCTCCAGGTTACTTGATTGTTTTTTCATGAGACTTCTTTCCAAACGCTTTTTTTTTTCGATTTTCATAATCATTTTGAAGAAAAACTGACACACTCTTCATGATAAACCATAACCCTAATATTACCATTAGATGTATTTCTGGTTTGAATGAATGATTGCATATAAATATACGATTTTCTGTTTATTTTCAGATATCAATTCAATCGAATATTTAAAGTTGGAACAAGTTATAATATTTAATCACAGTATCGTCTATTCATAAATTATCTCTATGTTCATAGACACAGAGTAAATCTATTTGTAACCCCAATACTAATTTTTTCATCTTCAAAATGTTGCTCCCAGAAATGGTGGAAGAAATACTCATGTCACCTAATCTACATATACATTTTATCACAGTAATATTCTGGACACAAAAAGAAGAGGTCACACTTATGATTGTATCAAAGCCTAAATGAAAAGTGAGCATAGATTACTGAAAACATTCATGTCCAGTGTGCCTAATGCTCTCAAATGTCAATCCTATTGGTGACTACATATTTGTTTCTTCTTAAGACTATATTTTGAACCTCAACCCTGCTGCAAATGTCTAATCCTATCACTCAATTTATACTTTGCCTGATTTCCTAATGTCTCTATTGATGTCTGCTTACCTAAATATTTTCCCCAGTTCACCATTGTGACTGACCCTTCACGTGTGCTGACATTTACATTCACTCTCTACCCGATACACTATTGCTAAAGAACTTTTGGTCCAAATTCTGTACTCAGTCTTCTTCTGAAACTTATCGAATATCTTCCTAATCCTACCGACTATCCCTGTTCTAGTGGATGTTCACTTCTACATTCAATCATCCAAGGTACAAGGTCCTATGCCATTGATTATCGATTTATCTGAAACACCTGTGCAGAACGTATATCAAAGCTAAGTATCCCAATCAATAGCGCAATGTCCTTCTGGGCTTCAAATCTTACCTAGATTTTTGTTTTCATACTTATATTTCACCTATATATTCTTATAAATATCACAGGTTCCCAATACCATTATTCATCAATTAGAATAATTCCTAACCCAAATCAAACCTGTTATTAACCCTAACCATACACTGTTTCCTCAATATAACTTTACAGAAGAGCAGGGACCAAGTTGGTCTTACAATACAGGAATGTAGAGAATCTTCCACCTGTTGTAAAACTCAAAGGTCCATGAAGAAGTGATCCCTGGAGAAGATGTAGGCAGCCATGAAGGACCTGAGAGAGCAAACGTCATCTTCCATTGCAAACAACCTGGTCAGGATGAAGGGTTGTGTCTGAATCAGCCTCTCTGTTCATAATGTAGAGAAGATGGACACAAACAGTCCTGTTTGGAGACCTGTTCCTGGGTGCCTATGGTTCATATACCATTCTAACTTGTGAAAGTGTCACAGGAAGTAGGAGAAGCCTCGATCTCATGGGGCCCTTGGAAGCAACTGTTAGGACAAAGTGGTTGCCAAAGCAGTGACCTCATTCAGTTCCTGAAGGAAGTGACCTCACCTCACTTCCTTGGTCATGGAACTCTCGGTACTTGGGATCCAGGAAGCAAGGTACCAAGAGCCTGTCCCAGTCCCAGTCCCAGTGGGCTCACTTGTTTGGATTTACCAAGGACAGAGTCAGTCTTTCATGGTACCTACAGATATGAGGATGGCCAACTGCCAGGAAAACTCAGAAGAGGGGCCTTTCCTGAGAAAGCAGATAGTGGCTCACCGCTGGCTCCTGACAAGTTCACAGAGTTGGTGTTTTCCGGGGAACATAAGTTGGCCCACCAGTCAGAAGACACTCTGGATAGTCACAGACATACTTTGTAGAAGGTGGTGCCTCTGTGGTTGTCGTTGTGGGTTTGTGGTTTTGTCTCATGTTCTGAGAATAGGTAGGAAAGGCGGTTTGTTTGGTTTGGAGTGAACTGTTTATAGTAAGTCGTTTGGCAAGCAAGTGTTTCTATGTCTGTGTATCCCACTATGTGCATGGTTTTAGATATTAGAAAACTGAATGCATCAATTGTTGTCTCCTGTCTAGCAGAAAGCTTCCCAGCATTCATCCTGCCGAATTTATGAATGGATTTCAGCTTGCCTGATCGATGGGCAACATGTGGTATCTTCCAAAATTCCTGCATTCTTCATGAATTAATGCTACTCTCCAGAATAGGCTCATGGTTTTTTGTCCAAGATATGTAGCAGTTCCAAGCCCTGTGACATGGCCATGTACTGGATAGCTAAAGGGAATTTCGAGCTTCTCAGAAAACTCAGATATAAGTGTGACCATGATAGTCTCAGTGGAGAAACCCTGCTTTGGGCCTTTTGCTTACCTATTGTTCTGTTGCCCTGAATGTCAGGAAGGTCTTTGCCTCAAGACATCCGTTTGTGAAGCCTGAAGAAAACAGGTTCAAATGGAAATGAATGGAATCACCTGTGGATCTTTGCTTAATTCCTTTGAAAATGGAAGTGTCTGAATCAGCCTCTTGGCCCTGTGTGAGGCCGTGGCTTAGATTCTCAACCCCTGAAGAATCTAAAGAAACATCACATGTGTGCATCCAAAACAAAAATGGCCAAAAGTGCAGTTATTGTGGATGAAGTCTCTCCCCATTCTCTGTGAGGTTCCTGACCTCCATCAAGTTAGAATAGGGATCCTTTGGGCCAAATCATTTCTTCAAAGCCCTAAATTGCTTGAGTTTTCCCGTGACTACAATTCACATAAAGAATCCAAACTGCACAGTCAATACGCCTCAAATTGGAGAAGCAGAGAAGTATTAACAGCAGGCCTATTTGAACACTCCTGGTTCACAGGAATGGTGTCCAGGCCACCCTGAATTTAGGCAAATTAAGGGCAAGAGAGATTATTTAGAAGACTGTCTTGGGCTTCGCCCCTCGTGGAAACTTCCAGCGATAGGTTATGATGAGTGTCTATATAAAAGAACATGAGGGCCATGTGGGATTGTTTTGGTTTTAATTGTGGTTGTTAGTGTGGTGATTGGAAGAGATGACTGGGTCCACCTTGACATGAACTCTGGTGTTTTTCCCCTTAGAGACTGAGTTCTGGAACTGACCTCAGAAAAGTATTGCCATTAATTGTGTTGGGATTTTAGGAGGCCATGCATGAGAGTCGCCCTTGGAAACTGAGATCAAGGCCCAGGGTGGCTTTCAACAGAGCACTGGGAATCACAGCCAAGATATCACATAATTTTCTTCTGAAAGACTTGGCAGCCGTAGTTGAGAGTCAAAAGTCACATGGACCTCACATTGTAGAACTCAATGGGCCTGGCTTCATTTGACCTTTTGGCCATTCTTTGGGAAGCATTGCCTGTGAGGTTTCTCCAGAGCTTTCATTGAAATGAGCTTCGTCAACATTAATGGTTCTGGAATGAACTGAAACTCACAGTGCCTCCACCTTCATTGTTGAAATATGGCTAGAAAAATACCATGAAATTTTTGAAATTTCAATGACCAGCTGGCACAGGAGAACCTTTGGATTTCCTGTTGCTGATCATGAGTATAACAGACACTGCCTTGATTGACTGGTTTTAATGAAAATTGTGTAAAACAGAGATGCCAATAAGTTGGAGCCTGATGATTAGTGGGCCTAGAGCAGTGGTAGGCAGGTGTGTGATAAAACATCTGTGGTGGGGCCATGTGGATCTGCCATTGGCTTCCAAATGGCTTGTGACTGACATGATGCAGCCAGCAGTCCCTTCTAAGTAAAGGCATCTTGTTATTTGGAGAGGTTTCAGGGCAATGTTCAGAATCGATTTGCTATGGTCAATGGGGCAAGCTATGTGATATAGAAGCATGGTTGGTGCATTCTCCTGCAGAAATTGAAATACCACACGTGACAGAACTCCCTCCTGCACTGTGTCCCAGTTGAACTCCGTGTATTTCATGAAGCAAATACCAAACTCCCATTGTAGCAGCAAGAAACACCATGAAAATTGGAGGATGAACAAATGGCTTCACAGTCCACACAGGGAGACACTTAGAACCCAGTGGCCACAGTTTACCTACAAAGATCAAATTCAGGACTGCTGCCTCATGTTCATTGGAAAATAAGAAACTATGTTTTACAGGTCACATAGGTGCAGACCCAGCTTTGATGATCTCACTACAAAGGAAGCTAAAGCTCCTGATAACAACATATGTTTCAAGTGCCCAAACTCAGAGGCAATTTCTCAAGAAGTCTTTAGGCCAGCAGAGCTCCATGTTTGTGGAGTGTTCACCCTGTCCCTTACTTTTGGAAACTCCTCTACCACCTCCAAGGTAGTGAACTCCTTAGCATATTCCATTCCAGATAAGTATTCACTGATTTTCTAACTCTTCTCCTCTAATTATGTCTTACTTGGGGCGAAGATAATGTAAAGCCATTGTTCTGGAGGAGTGGGAAGATTTTGTGTAGCACATATTTGCATACACATTGGATTCATTTTCCAATTTTCCATTCAAAATACTGAATCCCTGACTCAAACCCCTACCCTACTAGACTCTGACTACTAATCGTAATATGATAGAGAATAAAAACTCAAACAGAATAGAAATACAAGCAGTTCAGAGGAGGCATGGTGTATAGTTGGAATTGCCTTTTGCATTATATAGGTTAGAAGTTATAAATCTAGTCAATTTTTTGTTGAAATAGTTCTCCGTGTGTTTTGAAAGTTAACAAATATGTAAATTCCTGTCTCCCTTTCTCTGTAGCCTATTCAGCACATGTAATTTTATATGCACATATAGAATCGTACCTGGTATCACACGTACATTTTTGTGAGGTGACTGACTTGGCAAATACAAATTTTGAGAAGAGATCACTCCTCCTAAATGCTGTTGGAACTGAAAATTCAACCTATGGGTAAGCCTCCTAGTTGAACAACATTATACATAAATCCATGTTAAGTATATGAATATTTTTGGGTCTGTGAATGATATGTATTTCATGTTGAATTTCAATTGACATATATATTGCTAGTTTTTAATGTCTGTGTGTGTGTATATATATATATATATATATATATATATATATATATACTCTCCGGATTTTTCAAAATATGAAATATTTGTGTCTTATTATGCACTCCCTAAATTTATTCATATTCATGTATGTGGATTTATAATCCACTTTTTAAAAAATTATTCTCAGAAATATTCATCCACCTGAAATACATATTTTTTCCTAGTACTGAAACAGTTTTCAGTAAATCGTGCATCCATATCCTAATATTTCGGCATTGCAAGATGACTGTGAAGACAGTGTATCACACCCAGTGTACCCTGCCACTGCGCAGGTGAATAACGAGTTAGAACGATGAAAAACTATCTTGTTAGGATCTTACAGGAAAATGGGTGTTTACCGAAATCTAGAAGAATGATTTCCACCACCGAGGTCCGGTAATTGAGTCTCAAACACAAGCCACTTGTGCAACCGGAGATCCATTCTGATTGATCCGCGTGACCTGCCCCGTGTCTACAAATGGTGAGGCACCACCGAGAAGCGACCAGCAAGCAGGGAGAAACGTTGCTGCAGATTCTGTGGAATCCTGCTGGCTGAGCATCCACTGAGCCCCCAGCCGAATTTGGGATTTCAGACGGGAAAGTTAGCAGTACATTTCTATCCCCCAAAGTGGAAACTCCACAAAGGAAACCAGCAGCCACCATCTTGGAGAGCTGAAGTAACCACCATCACTCCCAGACAGATTGCAACAATAAAACAGGTGTGTGTTTCTCAGCTCATCTCACATACAGAGGAAAATTTGCATAAAATCTCTCCTAGGCTTTTGGGGGAGGGATAATCAGAGCAAGTCTGCATAAAGACTGGGGGAAAACTAGAGGCACCTGACCTTCATCTCCCCTTCCCATCACCGGCAAAAATGAAACTTGTCTAGCCAGTGCGGGGCGAGGGGCAAGCGGAAAATATTAAAACAATAGAGTTCCAGGGTTCACAATAGACACCCTCCCCACCCAACAAACGGCAGACCCGGAGAACAGTTTGAGCTGCCGAGAAGCATCACTCAGGAGAAATCTGGTCTAGCAGGAGAAATCAGGACTAGCAGGATAAACCAGGGGACTAGAGGCCAGGCCCTTCTGACTGGGTGGCTGGAGAACGCCAGACCGCTGCCAGTGTGACTGGGCAACTGGAGACCAGCTTCCTGCCGGCGCCAGCCCACCTGCTGACGGCATGTCTTGACGGCTGGAGAACGCTCGCCTGGCGACGACCGAATGCGCAACTGTGTGGCTAGAGATCACCCACCCGCCGGCGACAGCCCATCCGCTGCCCGCGCTACTGGGTGGCTGGAGACTGCCGGCATTCCAGCGACCGGGAGCTGAAACCAACAAGAGACAATCCAGTCCACCCCCCCAATTCGGACTCTCCGGCAAGGAGCCTGGGGCCCACCACAGCAGAGAGGTGACATCACTGGAGCTCGGCTGTCAGAATTCCTTAACCGCGAAATCCACTTAAGCAGGCATAGTCTAGCAACACAAAGGAGAGAAAACAGAGATATATAAACCCATAACAAATCTATAGAAGAGAGCAGAAACACAGCAATCAAATAGAGCCAGAAAATAACGTGAACATCATGAAAAAACAAGGGGAAAAAAAGGTGTAGAAACAATGAAGGACAACTTAATACAACAGGAGAACCTAGAAGCATCAGAAACAGGGATAGGGAAAAAACTTAAGTCATACCTAACTCAGATGGAAAGGTATAATAGAGAAGACATGAGGCAGCAAGTCCAAGAAATAAAAGTATATTTTGAAAATGAATTAAACAACCAAATTCAAATGGCAAAGAACAAGGTTTACCAGGAGATAGAGATCTTTTAAAAAATCATACAGTAATTCTAGAAATGCAGGAAACTATAAACCAAATTAAAAACTCAAACAAGAATATTTCAAATAGACTAGATCAAGTAGAAGTCAGAACATCAGATAATGAAGACAAAGTTTGTCAACTTGAAAAGAATATAGTCAACACAGAAAACATGCTTAAATCCCATGATCAACTATTCAAGAGATATGGGATGTCATAAAAAAAACAAAATTGGGAGTCATCGGGATAGAAGAAGGCATAGAGATTCAAACCAAATGAATGGACAACATATTAAATGAAATAATTCTAGAAAACATCCCAGAGATGAAAGATGGAATGGATTGCCATATCCTGGAAGCCTACAGGACCTCAAACATTCAAAACCATAATAGACAAACTCCAAGATATATAATTATGAAGATAGCCAACATACAGAACAAGGAGAGAATATTAAAAGCTACGAGAGAAAGTAGGCAGATAACATTCAGGGGTAAACCAATTAGGTTAACAATTGATTTTTCATCACAGACTTTGAAAGCGAGAAGATCTTTGAACAATGTATTTCAAACACTGAAAAATAATGGATTCCAACCAAGAATACTGTATCCAACAAAATTAAGCTTCAGATTTGACAATGAAATTAAGTCTTTCTTGATAAACAAAAGCTAAAAGAATTCGCAGACAGAACACCAGCACTGCAAAGCATTTTGAGCAAACTACTACAAGAAGAGGAATTGAAAAATAGTGCCCAAAACTAACAGTGGGAGGTATCTCAGTAAAGGGGTAAGAAAATAACCAAAAAGTAAAAACTACCCAAATTAAAATAAATAAATAAATAAACATGACTGGAAGTATAAATCATATTTCAATTGTAACCTTAAATGTTAAAAATCTAAACTCACCAATCAAGAGACATAGGCTAGTAACCTGGATCAAAAAAATAAATCCAACAATATGCTGCCTTCAGGAGACTCTTTTGATAGGTAAAGACATACACAGGCTGAAAGTGAAAGTTTGGGAAAAATCATACCACTCACATGGCCCTCGGAAGCAAGCAGAAGTGGCCATACTCATATCATATAAAATCAACTTCAAACCTACGTTAATCAAAAGGGATAAATTAGGACACTATATATTGTTAAAAGGAACCATCCACCAACAAGACATAACAATTATCAATTGGTATGCACCAAACAATTGAGCTGCAACGCTCATAAAACAAACTCGCCTCAAGTTCAAGAGTCAAATAGACTACAACACAATAATTATGGGTGACTTCAACACACCGCTCTCGCCATTAGACAGATCCTCTATAAAAAACTGAATAAAGAAACTATAGAATTCAACAGCACAATCAATAACCTTGACTTAACCGACATATATAGAATATATCAACCATCATCAAGTGGATACACTTTATTCTCAGCAGCACATGGATCCTACTCCAAGTTAGACCATATATTATGCCATTGGGCAACTCTTAGTAAATATAAAGGCGTGGAGATAATACCATGCACCATATCTGATCATAATGGAATGAAACTGGAAATAAATGAGAATAGAAGGAAGGAAAAATCCTACATCACATGTAAAATGAACAACATTCTACTGAATGATCAATGGGTTACAGAAGACATAAAGGAGGAGATAAAAAAATTCTTAGAATCAAATGACAATACAGACACAACATACTGGAATCTATGGGACACAAAGAAGGCAGTTTTAAGAGGGAAATTCATTTCTTGGAGTTCTTTCCTCAAAAAAAGAATAAAACAACAAATAAATAAACTCACAGTACACATCAAAAACCTAGAAAAGGAAGAGCAAAACAACAGCAAATGTAGTAGAAGACAAGAAATAATTAAAATTAGAGCAGAAATCAACGAAACTGAAACAAAAAAAAAAACATTGAAAAAATTGATAAAACTAAAAGTTGATTCTTTGAAAAAATAAATAAGATTTACAGGCCCTTAGCCATGCTAAGGATGAGAAGAAGAGAGGGAACTCAAATTACTAACATACGGAATGAAAAAGGCAATATCACAACAGACAGTACACAAATACAGAAGATAATTAGAAAGTATTTTGAAATCCTATATTCCAATAAAATAGAAGATAGTTATAATATCGATAAATTTCTTAAGTCATACGATCTGCCCATATTCAGTCAAGAAGACACACACAATTTTAACAGACCAAAAACAAAGAAAGAAATGGAAGAAGCCATCAAAAGACTACCAATCAAAAAAAGCCCTGTGCCTGATGGGTATACAGCGGAGTTCAACAAAACCTTCGAAGAAGAATTAATACCAATACTATTCAAGCTATATCAAGAAATGGAATAATAAGGAGCTCTTCCAAATTCATTCTCGGAGTCCAAAATCACCCTGATCCCAAAACCAGACAAAGACACTTCAAAAAAGAAAACTACAGACCAATATCTCTAATGAAGTTGGATGCAAAAATTCTCAATAAAATCCGTGTGAATTGAATACAAAAACATATCAAAATAGTTGTGCACCATGATCAAGTAGGATTCATCCCTGGAATGCAAGGCTGGTTCAATATACAGAAATCAATAAATGCTATTCACCACATCAATAGACTTAAGGACAAGAACCATATGATCATCTCGATAGATGTAGTAAAACATTCAACAAAGTTCAGCATCCCTTTATGTTCGAAACACTAGAAAAACTAGGGATAGCAGGAACTTACCTCAACATTGTAAAAGCTATATATGCTAAACCTCAGGCTAGGATCATCCTAAATGGAGAAAACTGAAGGCATTCCCTCTGAAATCTGGAACAAGACAGGGATGCCCTCTATCACCACTTCTATTCAATTTAGTTCTTGAAATACTAGCCAGAGCAATTAGACAGACAAAAGAAATTAAAGGCATAAAAATAGGAAAAGAAGAACTTGAATTATCGCTATTTGTGGATGACATGGTAATATATTTAACAGACCCAAAAGGGTCTACAAAGAAACTGCTAGAGTTAATAAATGAAGGATATAAAACCAACACGCATAAATCAAAGGCATTCCTGTATATCAGCAACAAAACTTCTGAAATGGAAATGAGGAAAACCACTCCATTCAAAATATCCTCAAAGAAAATAAGATACTTGGAAATCAACCTAACAAAAAAGGTGAAAACCACAGAACCCTAAAGAGAGAGATAGAAAAAGATCTTAGAAGATGGAAAAATGTACCCTGTTCATGGATAGGCAGAACTAAATTCATCAAAATGGCGAAATTACCCAAAGTTCTCTACAGGTTTAAAGCAATGCCAATCAAAATCCCAACGGCATTTCTTGTAGAAATGATAAAGCAATCATGAAATTCATATGGAAAAACAAAAGACACAGAATAGCAAAAGGAATTCTAAGCAGGAAGTGTGAATCGGGAGGTATAGCGATACTAGAGTTCAAACTTTACTACAAAGCAAGAGTAACAAAAACAGTGTGGTACTGGTACCAAAACAGGCAGGTGGACCAATGGTATAGAATAGAGGACAGAGAAACCAATCCACAAAATTACAACTTTCTTATATTTGATAAAGTGGCTATAAACATGCAATGGATGAAGGATAGCATCTTCAACAAATGGTGCAGGGAAAATTAGAAATCCATGTGCAACAAAATGAAACTGAATCCCGTTCTCTCACCATGCACAAAAGTTAACTCAAAATAGATCAAGGAGCTAGATATCAAATCAGAGACACTGCGTCTCATAGAAGAAAAAGTTGGCGATGATCTATATACTGTGGGGTCGGGCTCCAAATTCTTTAATAAGACATCAATAGCCCAAGAGTTAATAACAAGAATAAACAAATGGGACTTACTTAAACTAAAAAAGTTTTTTCTCAAGAAGAGAAACAATAAGAGAGGTAAATAGAGAGCCTACATCCTGGGAACAAATTTTTACCCCTCACACTTCAGATAGAGCCCTAATATCCAAAATATACAAAGAACTCAAAATATTAAACAATAAGATAACAAATAACCCAATCAACAAATGGGCCAAGGACCTAAACAGACACTTCACAGAGGAGGACATACAATCAATCAACAAGTACATGAAAACATGCTCACCATCTCTAGCAGTCTGAGAAATGCAAATCAAAACCACCCTAAGATACCATCTGACTCCAGTAAGATCAGCAGCCACTATGAAGTTAAACAACAATAAGTGTTGGCGAGGATTTGGGGAAAAGGATACACTTGTACACTGCTAGTGGGACTGCAAATTGGTGAGGCCAATTTTGAAAGAAGTATGGATATTCCTGGAAAAGCTGGAAATGGATCCACCATTTGACCCAGCTATCACCCTTTTTGGAATGTTCTCTGAGGATCTTAAAAGAGCGTACTATAGGGATACTGCCACATCAATGATCATAGCAGCACAATTCACAATAGCTAGACTGTGGAACCAACTTAGATGCCCTTCAATAGATTAATAGATAAAAAAAATGTTGCATCTATACACAATGGAGTATTACACAGCACAAAAAATGACAAAATCATAGAATTTGCAGGGAAATGGATGGCATTAGAGCATATTATGCTAAGCGAAGCTAACCAATCCTTAAAAAACAAATGCCAAATGTCTTCTCTGTTATAAAGAGAGCAAATAAGAACAGAACAGGGAGGAAGAGCATGAGGAAAAGATTAACATTAAACAAAGACGAATGGGGGGAGAGAAAGGGAGAGAGAAGGGAAAGCTTATGAAAATTGTAGGAAACTCTCAATGTTACACAAAATTGCATATAAGATGTTGTGAGGGGAAGTGAGGGGGAACCAATGGAGAGAGTTGAACAATAGCAGATGAGGTAGAGAGGGAAGATGGGAGGGGAGGAGAGGGTGGATAGTAGGGGATAGGAAAGGTAGCAGAATACAACAGTCACTAATATGCCATTATGTAAAAATGTGAATGTGTAACCGATGTGATTCTACAATTCGTATTTGGGGAAAAAATGGGAGTTCATAACCCAATTGAGTCAAATGTATGAAAGATGATATATCTTGAGCTTTGTAATGTTTTGAACAACCAATAAAAATAAATAAATAAATAAAGGTTTAAAATTTAGTGGGAAGAAATCAGCTAAAAATGGGTTCAGATGTATTCATTTTGCTATACAGAAACTTTGTTTTGTGAATATCACAAATTTATTTTACCAGAAAATGCACATAAATTGAGATTAAAGGATAATTCACCTAACTTCATGAAAAATTCATAGCATTTTCTACACTTTTCATAATTCATTTTTTTCGTGAATATTTTGTCATGGACAAGGTCTAGTCTTAGGCTATTCTTCCAGAATACTACCTCATCTGACAAGTTCGTACAATGTGTTGGATTGTTCTTTTCATCTTTTATTTAATAGTTTCTAGCTGATAATGTGTATTTTTTCTTATCTTTATTTGGACATACAAACCTAACTATATCTTTGCATTTTATGTTTTACTGGGGAAGAGACTCATCAAAAGCTCTTTGTTATATGTATCAACAATCAAACATCTAGAGCATACAATTATTCTTAATTTTGCATGAAAATAAATTTGTACCATTTTTCTTATAAAGATATAGTATTATTAATAATGTCCCTACTGTAATAAGTAACTACTTACAAGAAGAATTAAACAATTGACTTTATATCAATTATGAACATGAAAAGTACTAAAATAAGTATTTGCAATTAATACACAATTGATAGAAATTGAAATCACAAGAAAGCCATTTAAAATGTCAGTGCATATGGTCATTAAATAATAGGTTGTTCAAATAAAATTTCTCTAATTCATAAGAGTTAATATGCCACATTACAGCTTAATGTGATATAAAACTTTAAATTATCAGTATTGATAAATAAGAATGATACCTGTTTACTTAAATATGTTTATTTGATTTTCACTGTAAGATGTTAATTATGGAAGAATTGAGAATTAAGAAAGACTTGGACTATATTATTTCTAACAGGAAAATCAAAGTACTTTTGAATATATATATATATATATATATATATATATATATATATATATATATATATAATATATGTAATGCATATGCATGAATATAGATACATATGTATAATAAATGTATTGTAATATATCTATCAGGTGATTATAATTTTTAAATTTTCTCAAGAAAAAGAATGACTATAAAAAACAGTCTTAAATTTAAATTTCATAGCATACTACTGTTTGTAATGACATGAGAGAAAAATAGATATGGAGGGGAAACCAAAAAGGAAGGGAGAGAAGGGGGAAAATGAGGAAGAAAGTGAGTAAAGAAGAGGGACATGAGTGTATGATGTTAAGATAGAAGTGGAGGGGCTGGGTTTGTGGCTCAGAGGTAACATGCTTTTCTAGCATGTGTGAGGCACATGGTTCTATTCTCAGCACCACATACAAATAAACAAAATGAAGGTCAATCAACAACTGAAAAAATAAAAAAAGAAAAAAGAAGAAATATTACAAAAATTCCAAGCTTTGATGAATGTTAAATAAAAAAATATGTTACATAGCCTTATGTAATTTCTAGACTATCCAAAATAGTCACTAAATGTTAGATTATTAGTGCTATAACTAAAAATCCATTGATCTTTCCTCTACATTCTGTGGCATGCTAGTGCTAAAATAAATTGTATTATTAATTCCCCCCAAATCCTAATATTTCTACAGTAACTGACCCAGTTGAACATCAATGCAAGTAGACTCTATGAGACATGATGTGTATTTTGACGTTCATTTTTATTCAACACTGGTACATTACTATCTTCAGTTTATGCACATCATAGCATATATGTTTCATCAAAATTTCTCAAATTTATAGGCATTTGTTTCACTTTCAATCACTTCCTGCTTGAGAACACATGTATTCCTCCATGTTTCATAACTGCTCTTTTCATGAGACTTCTTCCCAAAAACATTATTTTCGATTTCCATTATCACATTTGAAGCAAAACGCACAAACCCGTCACAATAAACCATAACACTAATATTACCATTAGATGTATAACTGGTTGGAATGAATGGTTGTATATCGATATAAGATTTCTTACTTAGTTTCAGATATCAATTCAATCCATTATTTAAAGTGGAACCAGTTATATTATTTATTCACAGTACAGTCTATTCACGAATTATCTCTATATTCATAGACACAGGTACACCTCTTTGTACCCCCAATACTAATTTATACGTCCTCAAAATACAGCTCCCAGAAATGGTGGAAGAAATACCCATGTCACCTGATCTCCATATACATTTTATCACAGTAATATTCTGGACACAAAAAGCAAAGGTCACACTTATGATTGTACAAAACCTAAATGGAAAGTGAACATGGATTACTAAAACATCCATGTCCAGGTTGCCTAATGCTCTCAAATGAAAATCCTATTGGTGACTACATATTTGTTTCTTCCAAAGATTATATATTCAAACTCAAACATGTTGAAAATGTCTAATCCTGTCACTCACTTTATACTTTGCCTGATTTTGTAATGTCTCTATTGATATCTGCTTTCCTACATATTTTCCCCAGTTAATCATTGTGACTTCCTCATCACATGTGCTGATATTTACATTCACTCTCTTAGCGATACCCTACATCTAAAGAACTTTTGTTCCAAATCCTACACTCATTCTTCTTCCTAAACCTACCGACTATCTTCCTAATCCTACCGACTATCACTTTTTGACTGGATGTTCTCTTCTACATTCAATCATCCAAGGTGAAAGGTCCTATGCCACTGTATATCGATTTATCTGAAACATCTGTGCAGAATGTAATTCAACGCTAAGTATCCCGATCAAGGGACAAATGAAGTTCTGGGCTTCAAATCTTACTTAGATTTCTGTTTTCGTACATATATTTCACCTCTATATTCTTATAAATATCACAGGTTCCCAATACCATTATTCATCCAGCAGAATGGTTCCTAACCCATATCGAACATGTTAATAACACTAATCATACACTGTTCCCTCAATCTAACTTTACTGAGGAGCAGCGACAGTGTTGGTCTTACAATACAGGAATGTATGGGATCTTCCACCTGCTGAGAACATCAAAGGTACATGCAGAAATGATCTCTGGAGAAGATGTAGGCAGCTATGAAGGACCTGAGAGAGCAAAAGACATCTCCATGGCAAAGAACCTGGTAGGATGAAGGAATGTGTCTGAATCAGCCTCACTCTTCTTAATGTAGAGTAGACCAAACCAGGCCTGTGTGGAAAGCTCTTCCCAGGTGCGTATGGTTGATATACCATTCTAACATATGAAAGTGTCACAGGAAGTAGGGGCAGCCTCCATCTCATGGGACCCTTGGAAGCAACTGTTAGGACAAAGTGGTTGCCAAGGCAGTTACCTCATTCAGTTCCTGAAAGAAGTGACCACACCTCACTTCCTTGATGATGAAAGTCTCTGAACTTGGGATCCAGGAAGCCAGGCACCCAGAGCCATTACCAATCCCAGTCCCAGTGGTCTCACTTGTTTGAATTTACCAAAGACAGAGTCAGTCTTTCTTCTTACCTGTTAAGGTCTGTAAACAAGTCAGATTGGCACCTGTTATTTTGCCAGAGAAATGTTAGAGTCTGTAAAAAAGTCTGGATGGCGCCTGGCAAAATGCCAGAGGGAGTGGTTTGTGAAGTAACAAAAGCGAGCCATTAAGTGTGGAGATTCCTTATTGTTTGACTGCTGTATCTATTTCATGCTAATTAGATAGGCTGGGTAAAATGTATAAATACCGCTCTTATTCAACAATAATTGGCTTCCACTCCTGCTGCATCGGTCTACCCAAGTTGTTCGTCACCCCCCCGGTTATTTTGCCCAGCCAGCCGGGCTGCGGCACTTACCTACTGATGTGAGGATGGCCAAATGCCAGGGAAGGTCTGAAGATAATTCTTTCCTGATAAAGCAGGTATTGGCTCACCGCTGACTCCTGACTACTTCACAGAGTTAGCAAAGGAAAGCAGATTTGAGACAGGACAAGCAATTTTGGGGAACATAGTATGGCCCACCAGTCAGAGGACACTCTGGATAGTCACAGACCAACTTGGAGGAAAGAGTTGCCTTTGTGGGTGTGGTTGTGGGTTTGTGTATTCCACTGTGTCTGTGGTTATAGACATTAGAAAAGAGAATGAATCAATGGAATTGTTCTGTCTAGTAGAAAGCTTCTCAGCATTCATCCTGCCAAATTTATGAATGGACTACGGCTTTCCTTATGAATGGGCAACACCTGCTATCTTCCTAAGTTCCTGTTTTCTTCCTGAATTCTGGCCACTCTCAAGAATAGGCTCATGGTTTTGTGTAAAAGATATGTACCACCTCCAAACTCTATAACATGGCCTTGTACTGGATAGCTGAAGGGAATGGAGAGGAACTCAGAAAACTCAGATATCAGTGTGACCAGTAAAGTGTCAGTGGAGAAACACTGATTTGGGCCTTTTGTTTACCTATTGTTGCGTTGCCCTGAATGTCTGGAAGGTCTTTGCCTCAGTCCACCCCTTTGTGAAACCTGAAGAAAACAGTTGTCTAATGGAAAATAATGAGCATCACCTGTGGCTCTTTGCTTAATTGCCGTGGAAAGGGATGTGTCTGAATCAGCCTCTTGGCCCTGTGTGAGGCTGTGACTTAGATTCTCACCACCTGATGAATCTAAGGAAAGATCTCATGTGTGCATCCAAAACCAAAATGGAAAAAGAGCAGTCTTGTGGATGAAGTCTCTCGCCTTCCTCTGTAAGGTTCCTGACTTCCATCAAGTGAGAATAGGTATCTTTGGTTCAAAAAGTTTTTCAAAGCCCTGCAGAGGCAAGCCCATAGGTGCTTGGATTTTCTCATAACTCCAATTCACATAAAGAATCTAAACCCCACAGACATAAGGCTCAAATTGGAGAAGCAGAGCAGTATTACTGGCAGGCCTAATTGATCACTCCTTGTTCACAGATAGGTTATCAAGCCACCCTGACATTAGACAAATGAGGGTAGGGAGCATATTTTGGATACTGTCTTCAGCTGCACCCCTCATGGAAACTTCCAGCCAGAGGTTATGATGCGTGTCTATGTGGAAGTAGTTGAGAGCCATGTGGGAGTGTTTTGGTTTTAATTGTGGTCATTTGTTTGGCTGATGGAAGAGATGACTGGGTCCACCTTGGCTTGAACTCTGGTGTGAGTCTTCTTAGAGACTGAGTTCTGGAAATGACTGCAGAGATGTATTGCCATGAATTGTGTTGGGATTTTTGGAGGCCACACATGGTACTGGCCTTTGGAAACTTAGATCTAGGCCCGGGGGGCTTCCCACAGAGCACTGGGAATCTGAGCCAGAATATCACATGGTTTTATTCTGAAAGACTTGACAGCCATAGTTGAGAGTAAAAACACACATGGACCTCACATTGTAGACCTCAATGGGCCTGGCTTCATTTGATCTTTTGGCCACTCTTTGGGAAGTCTTGCCTGTGAGAGTTCTCCAGATCTTTCATTGAAATGGGCTTTCTCACCTTTTAATGTTTCCAGAATGAATTAAATCCCACAGTGCCTCCAACCTCATCCTTGAAAAATGGCTAGATAAACATCATAAAAATTTGAAATTCCCATCACCAGGTGACACTGGATACACTTTGGATTTCCTGTTGCTCATCATGAGTGTACCAGACAGTGCCTTGATGGACTGGGTTTCATGAAAATGGTGTAGAACAATGATGCAAATAAGTTAAAGTCTGCTGAGTAGTGGGACTAGAGCAGTGTTTTGCAGGTCTGTGATAAAACTTCTGTGGTGGGGTCATGTGGATCTGCCAAAAGGCTTGTAACTGACATGGTGCAGCCAGCAGACCCTTGTATGTATAGGCATCTTGTTGAATGGAGAGGTTTCAGGGCAATGTTCAGAATCAGGTTGCTATGGTCAAGGGGGCAAGCTATGTGGGATAGAAGCCTGGTTGGTGCATTCTCCTGCAGACCCTGACGCACAACACGTGACAGATCTCCCTCCAGCACTGTGACCCAGTTGAATTCCTTGTATTTCCTGAAGCCAATACCAAACTCCCAGTGCAGCAGCAAGGACACCATGAAAAGTGGAGGATGACCAAATGGCTTCACAGTCCACACGGGGCCACACTTAGCCTTCAGTGGCAAGAGTTTACTTACAAAGAGAGAATTTAGCCTTGCTGCCTCACGTTCTTTGGAAAATAAGAAACCATGTTCTGCAGGTCACATAGATGGAGACCCAGCTTTGGTGGTCTCACTAGAAAGGAAGCCATAGGTCCTGACTACAACATATACTTCAAGTGGCCAACCTCAGAGGCAGGTTCTCCAGAAGTCTTTAGGCTGGCAGATCTCCATATTTGTGCAGTATTTACCCTGTCCCTTACTTTTGGAAACTCCTCTACCACCTCCAATATTGTGAACTCGTAACCATGTTCCATTCCTGATATGTATTCACAGATTTTCTAAATCTTCTTCTTTTATTTTGTCTTACTTGGGGCAAAGATAGTGTCAAGGTATTGTTGTGAATGAGAGTAGGAAGATTTTGTGTAGCACATATTTGCATACACATTTGATTCATTTTCCTATTTTACATTCAAAATACTGAATCCCTGACACTAACCCATACCCTAATAGACTCTGACTACTAACCCTAATATGGTGGAGAGAAATAATGCAAACAGAAGTGAAATACAAACAGTTCAGAGGAGGCATGGTGTATAGTTGGATTTGCCTTTTGCATGATAAATTGTAGGTGTTATAAATCTAGTCAATTTTTAATTAAAATAGTTCACCATGGGTTTTTGTAGTTAACAAATACGTGAATTCCTGTCTCCCTTTCTCTGTAGCCTATTCAGCACATGTATTTTTATATGCCCTTTCTCTGTAGCCTATTCAGCACATGTATTTTTATATGCACATATAGAATCCTACCTGGTATCACACGTACATTTTTGTAACTTGGCTGACTTGGAGATACAAATTGTGAGAAAAGATCACTCCTCCTAAAAGCAGTTGGAACTGAAAATTCAACCCATGTGTGAGCTTCCTAGGAGAACAACATTGTACATAAATCCATGCTCAGTAAAATAAATTATTTTGCATCTGTGGATGTTATATATTTCATGATGAATATTGATTGGCTTATATATTGGTACTTTTTAATATCTCTGTGTGTGTTTTGGGTGTGTGTTTATATATATATATATATATATATATATATATATATATATATATATATACACTCTCAAGATTTTTCAAAATATGAAATATATGTGTCTTATATACACTACCGAAATTCATTCATGTTCATGTATGTGGATTTATAATAAAAATTTCACAAGATTATTCTCAGAAGTATTCATTTACCTGAACTACATATTTGTTTTCTAGTACTTAAAACTAACTTCAGTGAATGTGCATACAAATACTAATATTTCTACAGTAATTGACCCAGTTTAACATCAATGCAATTAGATTCCTATGGGACATGGTGTGTATTTTGATGTTCATTTTTATTCAACATTGGTTCGTTAATATTTCTTCAGTTCATGCACATCATAGGATATATATTTCATCCACAAATTCACAAATTTATAGGCATTTGTTTCTCTTTCAATCACTTACTGCTTCAGAACACATGTATTCCTCCAGGTTTCTTGACTGGTCTTTTAATGAGACTTCTTTCCAAACACATTATTTTCGAATTCCATAATCACTTTTGAAGCAAATCTCACACAATCTTTATAATAAAACATAACGCAATTATACAATTAGATGTGTAACTGGTTGGAATGAATGATTGTATATCAATATAAGTTTTTGTGTATATTTTCACATATCAATTCAATCCATTATTTAAAGTGGAAACAGTTATATTATTTATTCACAGTATTGTCAATTCATGCATTAATTCTATATTCATAGACACAGAGTACAAATCTTTGTACCGCCAATAATAATTTATACATCTTCAAAATATTGCTCTCAGAAATGGTATAAGAAATACTTATGTCACCCAATCTACATATACATTTTATCACAGTAATATTCGGGACCCAAAATTCAAAGGTCAAACATATGATTGTACCAAAGCCTAAATTGAAAGTGAGCATGGATTACTAAAAACATCCATGTACATGTTGCCTAATGTTCTCAAATGTCAATCCTATTTGTGACAACATATTTTTTTCTTCCTTTGATTATATATTCAAACTCAACCCTGTTGAAAATATCTAATCCTATCACTCACTTTATACTTTTCCTGATTTCTTAATGTCTCTATTGATATCTGCTTACCGACATATTTTCCCCAGTTCATCATTGTGACTGACTCTTCACATGTGCTCACATTTAAATTCACTCTCTATCCGAAACCCTATTGCTGGAGAACTTTTGTCCAAAACCTATACTCACTCTTCTTTCTGAAACTGAATATCTTTCTAATAATTTCAACTATCCCTTTTTGACTAGAAGTTCTCTTCAACATTCCATCATCCAACGTACAAGGTCCTATGCCATTATACTGAATTTATCTGAGACATCTCTGCAGAAAATAATTCAAATCTAAGTATCCCAATCAAGGGACCAATGCCCTTCTGGGCTTCAAATCTTACCTACATTTCTGTTTTCATACTAATATTTCACCTATATTTTCTTGTAAATATTGCAGCTTCCCAATCATTCCTGCAGAATGATTCCTAACTCATATCGAACATGTTATTAATCCTAACCATACACTGTTCCCTCAATCTAACTTTACAGAAGATTAGAGACAGAGTTGGTCTTTCAATATAGGAATGTAGCAGATCTTCCACATGCTAAGATCCTCAAAGGTCCATACAGAAATGATCCCTGGAGAAGATGTATGCAGCTATGAAGGACCTGAGAGAGAAAAAGTCATCTCCATGTAATGGCTCACCGCTGGCTCCTTATAACCTCACAGAGTTGGCCAAGGAGACCAGATCTGAGACAGGACAGGCCATTTCTGGGAACATAGTATGGCCCACCAGTAAGAGGACACTCCGGATAGTCACAGACCTACTTGGGGGAAGGAGGTGCCTTTGTGGGTTGGGTGTGAGTTTGTGGTCTTGTCTCATTTTCTGAGAATAGGTAGGAAAGGCAGTATGTTCATTTTGGAGTGGATGGTTTCTAGAAAGTCGTTTGACAAGGAGTGTGTTTCTATGTCTGGGTATCCCACTGTGTTCGTGGATGAAGACATTAGAAAGAGCATGCATCAATGGATGTGTTCTGTCTAGTAGAAAGCTTCCCAGCATTCATCCTTCCCAATTTATAGATGGACTTGGCTTGCCTTCTGGATGGGCAACACCTACTGTCTTCCTAAGTTCCTGTTTTCTGCCTGAATTCTGGCCACTAACCATAATAGGCTCATGGTTATGTGTCCAAGATATGTACCACCTCCAAGCTCTGGGACATGGCCATGTACAGGATAGCTGAAGGGAATTGGAGCATCTCAGAAAACTCAGATATCAATGTGACCAGTAAAGTCTCTGTGGAGAAACCCTGCTTTGGGCCTTTTGCATACCTATTCTTCTGTTGCACTGAATAACAGGAAGGTCTTTGATTAGGCCACGCCTTTGTGAAGCCTGAAGAAAACAGTTTTCAAATGGAAATGAATGGGCATCACCTGGGGCTCTTTGCTTAATTGTTTGGAAAGGGATGTGTCTGAATTGGCCACTTGGTCCTGTGTGAGGCTGTGGCTTAGATACTCAGCACCTAATGGACCTAAAGAAAGATCCCATGTGTGCACCCAAATCCAAAATGTCCAAAAAGCATTTATTGTGGACTACGTCTCTCGCCTTCCTCTGTAAAGTTCCTGATCTCCATCAAGTGAGAATAGGGATCCTTTGCATCAAATGAGTACTTCAAAGCCTTGCAGAGTCTAGCCCACTGGTGCTTGTGATTACTCATGACTCCAGTTCACATAAAGAATCTAAATCCCACAGTCAGTAAGCCTCAAATTGGAATTGTGGAGCAGTATTAAAGGCAGGGCTCTATGATCATTCCGTGTTCAAAGGAAGGGTGTCCAGGCAACCCTGACTTGTGACAAATGAGGTGCGAGGGTGCTTATTTTGAACACTGTGTTGGTCTGTGCCCCTCATGAAAACCTCAAGCCAGAGGTTATTATTAGTGTCTATATGGAAGAAGATGAGTGCCATGTGGGAGTCTTTTGTTTTTAATTGTGGTCATTTGTGTGGCGGTTGGAAGAGATGTCTGGTTCCACCTGGGCTTGAACTCTGGTGTGATTCCCCTTAGAGACTGAGTTGTGGAACTGTCCTCAGATAAGTATTGCCATGAATTGTGTTGAGATTTTAGGAGGCCACACATGAGATTCGCCCTTGGAAACTGAGATCTAGGCCCAGGGTGGCTTTCCACAGAGCATAAGTAATCTCAGCCAGGATATCACACGATTTTATTGTTAAAGACTTGGCAGCCATAGTTGAGAGTCATAACACACATGGAGCTCACATTGTAGACCTCAATGAGCCTGGCTTCATGTGACCTTTTGGCCACACTTTGGGAAGCTTTGCCTGTGATAGTTCTCCATTTCTTTCGTTCAAATGAGTTTCCTCGCCATTTAATGGTTCCTGAATGATTGGAAACCCACAGTGCCTCCAACTTCATCCTTAAAAAATAGCTAGATAAATACCACCAAATTTTTGAAATTCCCTTGACCAAGTGGCACTGGAGAAACTTTGGATTCCTGTTGCTGATCATGAGTATACCAGACAGTGCCTTGATTGACTTGGTTTCACGAAAATGCTGTAGAACAGAGATGCCAGTAATTTGGAGCCTGCTGAGTAGTTGGCCTAGAGCAGTGGTGGGGAGGTGTCTGAAATAACATCTGTGGTGAGGCCATGTTTATCTGCCATTGGCTTCCAAATGGCTTGTGACTGACATTTTGCATCCAGCAGACCCTTGTATGTAAAAGCATCTTGTTATATGGAGAGGTTTCAGGACAATATTCAGAATCAGGTTGCTATGGTCAATGGGGCAAGCTCTGTGGGAAAGAAGCTTGCTTGGTGCATTCTCCTGCAGACCCTGACCCACCACATGTGACAGAATTCCCTCCAGCACTTTGTCCCAGTGGAACTCCTTGTATTTCAAGAAACAGATACCAAACTCCCAGTGCAGCAGCAAGAAACACCACAAAAAGTGGAGGATGAAAAAATGGCTTTACAGTAAAGACGAGGAGACACTTAGCGCGCAGTGGCTACAGTTTACCTACAAAGAAAAAATTCAGCACTGCTGCCTCATGTTCATTGGGAAATAAGAAACAATGTCCTCCAGGTCACATAGATGCAGACCCAGTTATGATGGTCTAACTAGAACGGAAGCTAAATCTCCTGACAGCAACATATATTTCAAGTGCCCAAACTCAGAGGCAGTTTCTCAAAAGTCTTTAGGCCAGAAGAGCTCCATGTTTGTGGAGTGTTTACCCTGTCCCTTACTTTTGGAAACTCCTATACCACCTCCAAGTATATGAACTCCTGAGCATATTCCATTCCAGATATGTATTCACAGATTTTTGTAAATCATGTCCTCTAATTGTGTCTTACTTTAAGCGAAGATGATGTCAAGGCATTGTTCTGGATGAGAGTGGGAACATTTTTTTGTATCACATATTTGCATAAATATTGAATTTATTTTCCTATTTTCAATTCGAAATACTGAATCCCTGACACTAACCCAAAACCTACTAGACTCTGACTACTAATCCTAATATGATGGAGTAAAATAACCCACACAGAATAGAAATACAACCAGTTCAGAGGAGGCATGGTGTATAGTTGTACTTTCCTTTTGCATGATAAAGGGTTGGTGTTATAAATCTTGTCAATTTGTAGTTAAAATAGTTCTCTATGTGTTTTTAAAGTTAACAAATATGTGAATTCCTGTCTCCCTTTCTCTGTAGCCGATTCAGCACATGCATTTTTATATGCACATATAGAATACTACATGGTATCACACGTACATATTTGTGAGGTAACTGACTTTGCAAATACAAATTGTTAGAAGAAAACACTTCTTCTAAATGCTGTTGGAACTGAAAATTCAACCTATGGGTGAGCTTCCTAGTTGAACAACATAAATCCATATTTAGTAAAATCAATATTTTTGGATCTGTGGATGATATATATTTCATGGTGAATTTCGATTGCCATACATAATGCTACTTTGTAATGTCTGTATTTAGGTGTGTGTGTGTGTGTGTGTGTGTGTGTGTGTGTGTGTGTGTGTATTCACTCTGCTGATTATTCAAAATATAAAATATATGTGTCTTATTATACACTAACTAAATTCATTCATATTCATGTATTTGGATTTATAATCAACGTTTGAGAAGATTATTCTCAGAAATATTTTTCCACCTGAAATACATGTTTGTTTCCTAGTACTGAAAACTAACTTCAGGGGATCATATTATGGCAGCGATGGGAGTTCATTACCCACCTGTACCGCGTCACTTTGCAGGAGAAGGACGAGTTAGAACGGCTAAAATCTATCTTATTAGAAATTTCCAGGAAAATTGGTGTGCTCCAAAACCTACAGGAAGGATTTCCATTGCACAAGGACCAGCTATGGGGACTGAAACACCAGCAATTTATCCTCACGGAGGGTCACGCTGCTTATTTAGCAAATCGCCCCACGGCTAGTGTCTGCAATGCGCGCTGGGAAACGACGAGAGAGCAACACAAAGATACAGTCTGTGGATTTTGCGGGCTCCTGCCATCTGGCCAATCACTGTGCTCAGTGCTGAATTCTGGGTTTGAAATGGGGGAAGGAAGCGGTCCAATTCGGTTTTCCACACCGGTGAGACCACAGAGGAAGATAGCGGTCACCATCTTGGAGAGCTGATGTCACCATCCCTGTTTTTGACTGATCACAGCTCATTCAGATACAGAATAGGTAATTTCAGGCTGCCATTCGCCTTCATCTTGCAGACAAATTACTCAGGGTCAGTGCTAAAGAACCCATGAAAATTGCTTCTTGGATCGTTCTCCTATCAGAACATACACCGAGCCCGGAGCGGCTGAATTCCGGGTCCCGGAACTGCTCTGGCCCAGGGCTAAAGAACCTGGGGAAACTGTTTCTTGGTCTGGGTCCTGCTGAATACTGTAGAGGTAAATGCCAACTGAGCCTTCATAGACAGTGGCAACAGGATTGAGACGGGGCTTGTGAGGGCCGGTCAGGACTCACCCGTTGCTTTGGTCACCCGACAAAGGGAATGAAATGCTGCCATTTACATGGGATACCAACATGGCAGACATCTGATGTGATCACAAAGCAGTGGAGGAGATAACTTCATCGATACCAGCGGCGAGAGAAATAGTTGGTCTACTGGTAAAGAAAGTGAGTCACAAACATCTGAGTCTCTCTCATTTTGTCATCAAGCCAGAGGTGCAGAGCAGAGCTGCCGCCTGTGCCTGGAACAGGCCCAGCGACCCACCGGCGTGGTAGTCACGTCACCCCAATTGGAGTAGGGGCAGAGCAGAGCCGACACCCATGCCTGCAAGGTAGGCAGACGTACGACCGACCGGCAGAACAGGCCTAGCGGCCGGTCAGCATGGTAGACAGATCACCCCAATTGGAGGAGCAGCACAGCCGCCAACCGCACCTGCAATGGAGACTTTTCCACAATACAAGAGCAATATAAATATACAGGGGGAAAATTACAAAAACACAACAGTTTCACCAAGCAGAAAGAAACGCAAGCTGTATGAAAAGACAAGGAAAGAAAGGACCACAAGCAATGCAGGTCAACTCAACTTTAGAAGAGGTAATAGATGCAGCATATGGAATGTCAGATAAAGAATTCAGGATATACATGCTTCAGGTGATCTGGAATCTCAAGGAAGACATTAGACAGCAAAAATCAGTCAATGAAAGATCACTTCGACAATGAATTACATAAAAAAATCCAAGTAGCAAAGATCAACTATACAGGGAGATAGAGGTTATAAAAAACAAACGAACTGAAATCTTAGAAACGCAGGAAGTAATGAACCATCTTAAAAACTCAATTGAGAATACTACCATCAGAGCAGAATACTTAGAAGATAGAACATCAGACAATGAAGACAAAGTATTTCAACTCAAAAAGAACATATACAGCTCAGCAAGACTGTTAAGAAACCATGAGCAAAACTGCAAGAAATATGGGATAACATAAAGAGAATAAACATAAGAGTCATTGGGATACAGGAAAGTATAGAGATCCAAACCAAAGGAGTGAGCAATCTATTCAATGAAATAATAGGAGAAAAATTCCTAGACTTGAAGAATGAGACAAAATCCCAAATCCTAAAAGTCTACAG
The DNA here is from genome assembly GCF_048772815.1 of Callospermophilus lateralis. Classification (NCBI taxonomy): domain Eukaryota; kingdom Metazoa; phylum Chordata; class Mammalia; order Rodentia; family Sciuridae; genus Callospermophilus; species Callospermophilus lateralis. Next base: position 367,090 of record NW_027512578.1, on the reverse strand, counting down.
GACGCCGAACGTGCAAAATCATAAGAGATCCACACCTAGACACATTATAATGAAGATACCCTACATACAGAATAAGGAGAGAATTTTAAAAGCTACAAGAGAAAGGAAGCAGATTATAGTTAGTGGTAAACCAACCAGGATAACAGCTGATCTTTCAACACAGACTCTGAAAGCTAGAAGATCCTTTAATAACATATTTCAAACACTGAAAGAAAATGGGTTCCAACCAATTATCATGTATCCAGCGAAATTAAGCTTCAGATGGAAGATGAAATTAAAACCTTCCACGATAAACAAAAGTGAAAAGAATTTGCAGCTAGAAAACCATCTCTTCAAAACATCCTCAGCAAAACATTACAGGAAGTGGAAATGGAAAATACCAATGAAAACCAACAGTCGGAGGTAGGACATTAAAGGCGGGAAAATAATCAAAGAGGAAAACAAACTATATTTAGTAACATAAATAAACAAATATGGCTGGAAGAACAACCCATATCTCAATAATAACCAAAAATCTTAATGGCTTAAACTCACCAATTAAGAGACACAGGCTAGTAGAATGGATCACAAAACAAGAACCAACAAAATGCTGCCTACAGGAGACGCATTTTATAGGAAAAGACATACATAGACTGAGGGTGATACTTGGAAAAATCATATCAGTCTTATGAACTTCGGAAACAAGCAGGAGTGTCCATACTCATATCAAATAAAATAGATTTCAAGCCAAAGTTAATCAAAAGGGATAAAGAAGGACACTACATACTACTCAAGGGAACCATACGCCAACAAGACATAACAATCATAAATATATATGCCACAAACAATGGTGCAGCTTTGTTCATCAAACAATCTCTTCTCAATTTCAAGAGTCTAATAGACCACAATACAGTAATCATGGGAGACATGAACACACCTCTCTCACCACTGGACAGATCTTCCAAACAAAAGTTGAATAAGGAAACTATAGAACTCAATAACACAAATAATAACCTAGACTTAATTGACATATATACAATATACAACCCATCATCAAGAAGTTACACTTTTTCTCAGCAGAACATGGATCCTTCTCAAAAATACATCATATATTATGTCACAGGGCAATTCTTAGACAATAAAAAGGAGTAGAGATAATACCATGCATTTTATCTGATCATAATGGAATGAAATTAAAAATCAACGATAAAAAAAGGAAGGAAAAATCATTCATCACTTGGAGAATGAACAATAGGTTTCTGAATGATCAATGGGTTATAGAAGACATCAAGGAAGAAATTAAAAAATTCTTAGAGATAAATGAAAACACAGACACAATATATCGGAATCTATGGGACACATTGAAAGCAGTTCCAAGAGGAAAATTCATTGCTTGAGTTCATTCCTTAGAAAAAGAAAAAAACAACAAATAAATGATCTCATACTTCATCTCAAAATCTTAGACAAACAAGAGCAAACAACAGCAAAAGAAGTAGAAGGCAACAAATAATTAAAATCAGAGAAGAAATTAATGAAATCGAAACAAAAGAAACAATTAAAAAAATTGACAAAACAATACATTGGTTTTTTGAGAAAATAAATATAATCGACAGACCCTTAGCCATGCTAACAAAGAGAAGAAGAAAGAGAACTCAAATTACTAGCATATGAAATGAAAAAGGAAATATAACAAGAGACACTTCAGAAATACAGAAGAAAATCAGAAATTATTTTGAATTAATATACTCCAATAAAATAGAATATAGTGAAGGCATTGATAAATTTCTTAAGTCATATGATGTGCCCAGATTGAGTCAGGAGGATATAGACAACTTAAACATTCCAATATCAATTGAGGAAATAGAAGAAACCATCAAAATACTACCAACTAAGAAAAGCCCAGGACCGGATGGGTATAGAGCAGAATTATACAAAACCTTTAAAGAAGAACAAAAACCAATACTTTTCAAGGTATTTCAGGAAAAATGCAAAAATCCTCAAAAAAATTCTGGCGAATCAGACACAAAAACATATATATAAAAAAAAAATGTGCACCATAATCAAGTATGATTCATTCCTGGGATGCAAGGCTGGTACAATATACGGAAATCAATAAATGTTATTCATCACATCAATAGACTTAAAAATAAGAACCATATGATCATCTCGAGAGATGCGGAAAAAGCATTTGACAAGGTACAGCATCACTTTACGTTCAAAACTCTAGAAAAACTAGGGATAACAGAATCATACCTCAATATTTTAAAAGCAATCTTTGCTAAGCCTCAGGCTAGCATCATTCTGAATGGAGAACAATTGAAGGCATTCCCCCTAAAATCTGGAGCAAGACAATGATGCCCTCTCTCACCCCTTCTGTTCAACATAGTTATCGAAACACTGGCCAGAGCAATTAGAAAGACTAAAGAAATTAAAGGCATTAAAATAGGAAAAGAAGAACTCCAATTATCGCTATTTGCAAAAGACATGATTCTATACCTAGCAGACCCAAAAGGGTCTACAAAGAAACTATTAGAGGTAATAAATGAATTCAGCAAAGTGACAGGATATTAAATCACCACGCATAAATCAAAGGCATTTTTGTATATCAGCGACAAATCCTCTGAAATGGAAATGAGGACAATCACTCCATTCACAATATCATCAAAAAAATAAATAAAATACTTGGGAATCAACCTAACAAAAGAGGTGAAAGACATAGACAATGAAAACTACAGAACACTAAAGAGAGAAATAGAAGAAAATCTTAGAAGATGGAAAAATATACCCTGTTCATGGATAAGCATAACTAACATCATCAAAATGACGATATTACCAAAAGTTCTCTATAGGTTTAATGCAATGCCAATCAAAATCTCAAGGTCATTTCTTGTAGAAATAGATAAAACAATTATGAAATTCATATGGAAAAATAAAAGACCCAGAATAGCAAAAACAGCTCTAAGCAGGAAGTGTGAATCAGGCAGTATACCGATACCAGACCTCAAACTATACTACAGATCAATAGTAACAAAAATAGCATGGTACTGGTGACAAAACAGGCGGGTGGACCAGAGATACAGAATAGAGGACACAGAAACCAATCCACAAAACTACAGCTATCTTATATTTGATAAAGGGACTAAAAGCATGCAATGGAGGAAGGATAGCATCTTCAACAAATGGTGCTGGGAAAACTGGAATTCCATATGTAACAAAATGAAACTGAATCCCCTCCTCTCACCATGCACAAGAGTTAACTCAAAATAGATCTAGGAGGTTGATATCAAATCAGAGACACTGCATCTGGTGGAAGAAAACTTTTGCCACCATCTACATACTGTGGTGTTGGGCTCCAAATTTCTCAATAGGACACCCATAGCACCAGAGTTAATCCCTAGAATCAACAAATGGAACTTACTCAAACTAAATACATTTTTCTCAGCAAAAGAAACAATAAGAGAGGTAAATAGGGAGCCTACATCCTTGGAACAAATCTTTACTCCTCACACTTCAGATAGAGCCCTAATATCCAGAGTATACAAAGAACTCAAAAAAATTAAACAATAAGAAAATGAATAACCCAATCAACAAATGGGCCAATGACCTGAACAGACACTTCTCAGAGGAGGACATACAATCAATCAATAAGTACATGAAAAAATGCTCACCATCTCTAGCAGTCAGAGAAAAGCAAAACAAACCCACCCTAAGATACCATCTCACTGCAGTAAGATCGGCAGCCATTATGAAGTCAAACGCCATCATGTGCTGTCGAGGATGTGGGGAAAAGGGCACACCTGTACATTGGTGGTGGGACTGCAAATTAGTGCAGCCAATTTGGAAAGCAGTATGGAGATTTCTTGGAAAGCTGGGAATGGAACCACCATTTGACCTATTCCCCTTCTCGGTCTATTCCCTAAAGAACTAAAAAGAGCATGCTACAGAGATACTGATAAATCGATGTTCATAGCAGCACAATTCACAATTGCAAGACTGTGGAACCAACCTAGATTCCCTTCATTAGATGAATGGATTAAAAATGTGGCATTTATATAGAATGGCTTGTGACTCACAAGGTGCAGCCAGCAGACCCTTATATGTAAAGGCAAATTGTTATATGGTTTGGTTTCAGGTAAATGTTCAGAATCAGGTTGCTATGGACACGGGGGCAAACTATGAGAGATAGAATATTGGATGGTGCATTCTCCTGCAGAACCTGACCATACATTCGTGACAGAACTCCCTCCAGCACTGTGTCCCAGTTGAACTCCTTGCATTTCGTGATGCAAATACCAAACTCCCAGTGCAGCAGCAAGAAACACCACGAAAAGTGGAGGATGACCAATGGCTTCACAGTTCACACGGGGAGACACTTAGGTTCCAGTGTCCACAGTTTACTTAGGAAGAGAGAATTCAGCACTACGGTCTCATGTTCATTGGAAAATAAGAAACCATGTCCTCCAGGTCACATAGATGCAGACCCATCTTTGATGGTCTCACTACAAAGGAAGCTAAAGCTCCATACAACAAAATATATTTCAAGTGCCCAACCTCAGAGGGACTTTCTCAAGAAGTCTTTAGGCCAGCAGAGCTCCATGTGTGTGGACTGTTTAAACTTTCCCTTACTTTTGGAAACTCCTTTACCACCTCCAATTTTTTGAACTACTGAGTATATTTTATTCCACATATGAATTCACAGATTTTCAAACTCTTCTCCTCTAATTGTGTTTTACTAGGGTCGAAGGTAATGACAAGGCATTGTTCTTGATGAGAGTTGGAAGATTTTTGTGTAGCATATGTTTGCGTACACATTGGATTCATTTTCCTATTTTCCATCCAAAATACTGAATCTCTGACACTATCCCATACCCTACTAGACTTTGACGATTAATCCTAATATGGTGAAGAAAAATAACCCAAAGAGAATAGAAATACAAGCAGTTCAGAGGAGGCCTGGTGTATACTAGGTCTTGCCTTTTGCATGATAAAGGGTAGGTATTATAAAAATTGTCAATTTTTAATTGAAATAGTTCTACATGTGTTTTTAAAGGTAACGAATATGTGACTTCCTGTTTCCTTTTCTCTGTAGCCTATTCAGCACATGTGTTTTTATACGCACATATAGAATCCTACCTGGTATCACACATAATTTCTTTTGAGGCTACTGACTTGGAAGATAAAAATTGTGAGTAGAGGTCATTCCTCCTAAACGCTGTTGAAACTGAAAATTCAACCTATGTCAGCTTCCTAGTAGAACAACATTATACATGAATCCATGTTAAGCAAAATGAATATTTTTCGATATGTGGATTATATATATTTCATGATGAAATGCGATTGGCATATATATTGCTACTTTTAATGTCTGTGCATGTGTCTGTGTGTGTGTGTGTGTGTGTGTGTGTGTGACTCTCCAAGTTTTTTAAAATATGAAATATATGTGTATTATATACACTCCCTAAATTCATTCATGTTCATGTATGTGGATTTATAATCAACTTTTCAGAAGATTATTCTCAGAAATATTCATCCACCTTGAATACATATTTGTTTCCCATTACTGAAATCTGACTTCAGTTAATGGTTCATACAAATCCTAACATTTCTACATTAACTGACCCAGTTTAACATCAATGCAAGTAGATTCCTATGGGACATGATGTCTATTTTGAACTTCATTTCTATTCAACACTGCTACATTACTATTTCTTCACGTTTAGCCCATCATAGCATATATATTTCATCCACAAGTTCACAAATTTAGAGGCATTTGGTTCACTTTAAATCCCTTCCTGCTTTAGAACACATGTATTCCTCCAGGTTTCTTGACTGGATTTTTTGAGACTTCTTTCCAAACACATTATTTTCGATTTCCATAATCCTTTTGAAGAAAATCAGACACACCCTTCATGATAAACCATAACCTAATATTACCATTAGATGTATAACTGGTTGGAATGAATGATTTTATATCAATATTAGATTTCCTGTATATTTTCAGATATCATTAAATGAATTATTTAAAGTGGAACCAGTTATATTATTTATTCACAGTATGGTCTATTCATGCATTATCTCTATATTCACAGACACAGCGTACACCTCTTTGTAGCCCCAATACTAATTTATACGTCTTCTCAATATTGCTCCCGGAAATGGTGGAAGAAATACTCATGTCACCTGATCTACATATACATTTTATCACAGTAATATTCTTGACAAAACTGCAAAGGTCACACTTATGATTTTACAAAGCCTAAATGGAAAGTGAACATGGATTACTAAAAACATCCATGTCCAGGTTGCCTAATGCTCTCAAATGTCATTCTTTGGTGACTACATATTTGTTTCTTCCTAAGATTATATATTCAACCTCAACCATGTTGAAAATGTCTAATCCTATCACTCACTTCATACTTTGCCTGATTTGGTAATATCTTTATTGATACCTGCTTTCATACATATTTCCCCCAGTTCATCATTGTGACTGACACTTCACATATGCTGACATTTACATTCACTCTCTACCCGAAACCCTATTGCTAAAGAACTTTTGGTCCAAATCCTATACTCACTCTTCTTTCTAAACCTACTGACTATCTTCCTAATGCTACTGACTATAGTTTTTTGACTCGATGTTCTCTTCGACAATCAATTATCCAAGGTATAAGGTCCTATGCCATTGTATATCAATTTATCTGAGACACATGTGCAGAACATAATTCAAACCTAAGTATCGCACTCAAGGGCCCAGTTCCCTTCTGGCTTCCAATCTTACCTAGATTTCTGTTTTTATACTTATATTTTACCTATATATTTTTGTAAATATCACAGGCTCCCAATACCATTATTCATCCGGCAGAAAGATTCCTAACGCAAATCAAACATGTTATTAACCCTAAACATACACTTTTCCCTCAATCTAACTTTACAGAAGAGGAGGGACAGAGTTGGTCTTACAATACAGGAATGTAGGGGATCTTCCACCTGCTGAGAACATCAAAGGTATATGCAGAAATGATCCCCTGAGATGATGAAGGAAGCTATGAAGGACCTGAGAGAGCAAAAGACATCTTCCATGGCAAACTATCTGGTCAGGATGAAGGGATGTGTCTGAATCAGCCTCTACCTTCTTAATGTAGAGAAGATGGACCAAACCAGGCCTGTGTGGAGAGCTGTTCTCAGGTACCTATGGTTGGTATACCATTCTAACTGTGAAAGTGTGACAGGAAGTAGGGACAGCCTCCATCTCATGGGACCCTTAGAAGTAACTGTTAGGACAAAGTGGTTGCCAAGTCAGTGACCTCTTTCAGTTCCTGAAGGAAATGACCTCACCTCACTGCCTTGGTGATGGAACTCTCTGGACGTTTGATCCTGGAAGACAGGCACCAAGAGCCAGTCACAGTCCCAGTCCCAGTGGTCTCACTTGTTTTGATTTACCAAGAACAGAGTCAGTCTTTCTTAGTACCTACTGATGTGACGATGGCCAAATGACAGGAAAGCTCTGAAGAGGAGCTTTTCCTGGGAAAGCAGGTAGTGGCTCACCCATGGCTCCTAACAACTTCAAAGTGTTGGCCAAGGAGACCAGATCTGATACAGGACAGGCCATTTTGGGGGAACATACAATGGCCCACCATTCTGAGGACACTATGGATAGTCACAGACTTACTTGAGCAAAGGAGGTGCCTTTGAGTGTGTGTGTGTGGGTTTGTGGTTTTGTCTCATGTTCTGAGAATAGGTAGGAAAGGCTCTTTGTTTGGATTGATGTGGACTGTTTCCAGTAAGTCGTTTGACAAGGCGAGTGCTTCTATGTCTGTGTATCCCACTCTGTCCGTGATTGTAGACATTAGAAAAGAGAATGCATCAATGGATGTGTCCTGTCTAGTAGAAAGCTTCCAAGCATTCATCCTGCCCAATTTACAAATGGACTGCAGCTTGTCTTATTGAAGGGCAACATCTGCTCTCAGTAGTTTCTGTTTTCTTCCTGAATTCTGGAAACTCTCCAGAATAGCCTCATGGTTTTGTGTCCAAGATATGTACCACCTCCAAGCTCTGTGAAATGGTGATGTACTGGATAGCTGAAGGGAATGGCGAGAATCTAAGAAAACTCAGATATCAGTGGGACCAGGAAAGTCTCAGTGGAGAAACCCTTCTTTGGGCCTTTTGCTTACCTATTGTTCTGTTGCCCTGAATTTCAGGAAGGTCTTTACCTCAGGACACTAATTTGTGAAGCCTGAAGAAAACTGTTTTCAAATGGAAATTAATGGGCATCACCTGTGGCTCTTTGCTTAATTGCTTTGGAAATGGATGTTTCTGAAACAGCCTCTTGGCCCTGTGTGAGGCTGTGGTTAGATACTCAGCACCTTATACATCCCACGTGTTCATCCAAAACCAAAATGGCCAAAAGAGCAGTTTTTGTGGATGAAGTCTCTCCCTACCTCTGTAAGGTTCCTGACCTCTATCAAGTGAGAATAGGGTGCCTTTGGGTCAAATGAGTTCTTCAAAGCCCTTCAGAGGCTAGCCCATAGGTGATTCCAATGATTCCAATTCACATGAAGAATCTAAACCCCACAGTCAGTAGTCCTCAAATTGGAGAAGCAGAGCAGTATTAACGGCAGGCCTATTTGATAAGTCATGGTTGACAGGAAGGTGTTCAGGCCACCCCAACGTTAAGCAAATGAGGGGCAAGGGAGCTTATTTTGGACACTGTCTTGGGCTGTGCCCCTCATGGAAACCTCCAGCCAGAGGTTAAAATGAGTATCTATATGGAAGAAGATGACGGCCATGTGGAAGTGTTCTGGTTTTAATTGTGGTTATTAGTGTGGTTGTTGAAAAATATGACTGGCTCCACCTGGTCTTGAATTCTAGTGTGATTCCCCTTAGAGACTGAGTTCTGGAACTGATCTCAGAGAGGTATTGCCATGAGTTTTGTTGGGATTTTAGGAGGCCATGCATGAGAGTCACCCTTGGAAACTGAGATCTGTGCCCAGGAAGGCTTTCCACAGAGCACAGGGAATCTCAGCCAGGTTATCACATAATTTTTTTCTGAAAGAATTAGCACCCATAGTTGAGAGTCAAAACACGCAAGGATTTTACATTGTAGACCTCAATATGCCTGGCTTTATGTGACCATTTGGCAACTCTTTGGGAAGCCTTGCCTGTGAGAGTCTTCCAGAACTTTCATTGAAATGGGCTTCCTCACCATTTAATGGTTACTGAATTAAATGACACCCTCAGTGCCTCCAACTTCAACCTTAAAAAATGGGCTCAATAAATACCATGAAATTTTTGAAATTCCCATTACCAGGTGGCACTGGAAAACCATTGGAGATCCTGTTGCTGATCATGAGTGTACGAGAAAGTGCCTTGATTGACTGGGTTTCACAAAAATGGTGTAGAACAGAGATACCAGTAAGTTGGAACCTGCTGAGTAGTGGGCCTACAGCAAAGGTGGGTAGGTGTGAGATAAACCATCTCTGGTGGTTTCATGTGGATTGGCCATTGGCTTTCAAATGGCTTGTGACTGACATGATGCAGCCAGCAGACCCTTATATGTAAAGGCATCTTTTTATATGGATAGGTTTCTGGGCAATGTTCAGAATCAGGTTGATATGGTCAAGGGGGCAAGCTATGTTGGACATAAGCCTGGTTGGTGCATTCTCCTGGAGACCCTGTCCCACCACACGTGACAGAACTCCCTCCAGCACTGTGTCCCAGTTGAACTCCTTGTATTTCATTAAGCCAATACCAAACTCCCAGTGCAGCAGCAAGAATCACCACGAAAAGTAGAGTATGACCAAATGGCTTCACAGTCCACACGCAGAGACACTTATCCCCCAGTTGCCACAGTTTACCCACAAAGTGAGAATTCAGCACTGCTGCCTCATTTTAATTGGAAAATAAGATACCATGTCCTCCAGGTCACATAGATGTTGACCCAGTTTTGATGGTCTCACTACATAGGATGCTAAAGCTACCGACAACAACATACATTTTAAGTGTCCCAACTCAGAGGCAGTATCTCAAGAAGTCTTTAGGCCTGCAGAGCTCCATGTTGTGGAGTGTTTACCTTGTCTTTTACTTTTGGAAACTCATCTACCACCTCCAAGGTTGTGAACTCCTCAGCATATTCCATTCCAGGTATGTATTCACAGATTTTCTAACTCTTATCCTCTAATTGTGTATTTCTTCCAGTGAGGGTAATATCAAGGGATTGTTTTTAATGTGAGTGGGAAGATTTTTGTGTAGCATATATTTGCAAACACATTGGGTTTACTTTCCTATTTTCCATTTGAAATACTGAATCTCTGACACTAACCCATACCCTACTAGATTCTGACTACTAATCCTTATATGATGGAGAATAGTAACCCAAAAAGAATACAAATACCAGCAATTCAGAGAAGGCATGGTATGTAGTTGGACATCCCTTTTGCATTATATTGTGTAGGAGTTATAAATATAGTTAATGTTTATTGACATAGTTCTCCATGTGTTTTTAAAATTAACAAATATGTGAATTCCTCTCTCCCTTTTTCTGTAGCCTATTAAGCACATGTATTTTTATATGCACAAATAGAATCCTACCTGGTATCACATGTACATTCTTCTGAGGTGGCTGACATGGCAGATAAAAATTGTGAGAAGAGATCACTCCTCCTAACCTCTGTTGGAACAGAAAATTCAACCTATGGGTGAGCTTCCTAGTTGACCAACATTATGCATAAATCCATTTTCAGTAAAATGTATATTTTTGGATAAGTGGATGTTATATATTTAATGATGAATTTCGATTGGCATATATATTGCTACTTTTTAATGTCTCGGTGTGTGTGTTTGTGTGTGTGTATATATATATATATATATATATATATATATATATATATATACTCTCCCGATTTTTCAAAATATGAAATATATGTGTCTTATTATACACTTCCTAAAATTATTCATATTCATGTATGAGGATTTATAATGAACTTTTCACAAGATTATTCTCAGAAATATTCATCCACCTGAAATACATATTTGTTTCCTAATACTGAAAACTAACTTCAGTGAATGGTGCATACAAATCATAATATTTTGACATTGCAAGATGGCCACGAATAGAGAGCATCATACCCAGTGTACCGCGCCACTGCGCAGGTGACTAACGACTAAGAACAACAAAAAACTATCTTGTTAGGAACTTACAGCAAAATGGGGGTGCACTGAAACCTAGAAGAAGTATTTCTAGCACTGAGGTCCGGTAAATGAGTCTCAAACATGAGCCAACTCTGCGACCGGAGATCCTGTCTGACTGATCCGCGCTACCCGTCCAGTGGCTACAGACAGCAGGGCACCACCGAGATACGATCAATAATCACGGAGAAACGTTGATGCAGATTCTGTGGAATTCTGCCAGTAGAGTCCCCACTGAGCCCTGGGCTGAGTTCAGGGTTTCAGATGGGGAAGGAAGTGGTACAGTTCTAACCCCCACAATAGAAACTCCACGAAGGAAACCAACGGCCACCATCTTGGTGAGCTGAAGTAACGACAGCCACTCCCCTACAGATTGCGACAATAAAATGTTGTTATTCTGTTACTGTTACTAAGCTCATCTCCCATACTTCGGGGAATTTGCATCAAATCTCTCCTAGGCTTTCTGGGGGAGAGATTATCAGAGGGAGCCTGCATAAAGATAGGGGAAAACTAGAGGAACCTGACTTTCAACTCCCCCTCCCATCAGTGGTGAAAAAAACCTGTCTAGCCAGCGCTGAGAGAGGGGCAAGCGGAAAAAAAAAATCAAAACAATAGAGTGCCGGGGTTCCTAATAGCCAACTGTGCAATCAGAGATCCGGGCTGATTGAATCATGCAGCCAGGCCTGCTGTTTCAGATGGTGGGGCACCACCGAGAAGTGACCTGAAGCAGGGAGAAATGTTGCTGCGGATTCTGTGGAATCCTGCCGGCTGAACTCCCACTGATCCCCGGGCTGAGTTTGGGAATTCAGACACGGAAGAAAGTGGTATAGTTCTATCCCCCACAAAAGAAACTCCACCAAGGAAACCAGCGGCCACCATCTTTGAGATCTGAAGTAACCACCGCCCCTCTCCAATAGACTGCAACAATAAAACAGATGTGTGTTACTCACCTCATCTCTCATACAGCGGGGAATTCGCATAAAATGTCTCCTAGGCTTTCCCGGGGAGGGTTAATCAGAGCAAGCCTGCATAAAGACGCAAGAAAAACTAGAGACACCTGACTTTCGACTCCCCCTACCATCAGTGGCCATAACGAAACGTGTATAGCCAGTGCTGGGGGAGGGGCAAGCGGAAAAAATCAAAACAATAGAGTGTCTGGGTTCCCAAAAGACACCCTCCACACCCAACAAACGGCAGGCACAGAGTACAGTTTGAACTGCCGAGAGGCATCACTCAGGGGAAATCTGGTCTAGAAAAAGAAACCAGGACAAGCAGGAGAAACCAAAGGACTAGAAGGCAGGCCCTTGTGACTGGGCGGCTGGAGACCGCAGGCCTGCACGTGACATTCCACCCACTGCCTGAGTGACTGGGGGGCTGAGGAATGCCCGCCCGCCGACAACCGAGCGTGAGACTGCGTGGCTAGAGATTGCCAACCCAACAGCGTCAGCCCACCTGCCGCCCGCGTGACTGGGCGGCTGGAGACTGCCTGCCCGCTGGCGACCAACCGCGCAATTGGGCGGCTGGAGACCACCCGCCTGCCAGTGACCCAGAGCTGAAACAAACCAGAGACAGTCAAGTCCCACCCCCCAATTTGGACACCTCGGCAAGGAGCCTGGGGCCGGCCAAAGCAGAGAGGTGACATCACTGGAGCTCGGCCTTCGGAATTACTTCCAAGCGGAATCCACTTTAGCAGGTATAGTTTACCAACACAAAGGAGAGACAACAGAGATATACAACACCAAAACAAATCTAAAGAATAAAGCAGAAACACAGCAATCTAATAGAGCTGGAAAGTAACGTGAACATCATGAAAAAACAAGGGCAAAAAAGGAGTACAAACAATGCAGGACAACTTAAATCTACAGGAGGACCTTGAAGCATCAGAAACAGGGATAGGGAAAGAACTCAAGGCATACCGAACTCAGATGGAAAGGAACATTAGAGAAGACATGAGGCAGCAAGTCCAAGCAATAAAAGTATATTTTGAAAATGAATTAAACAAACAAATTCAAATGGCAAAGAATGAGCATTACCAGGAGATAGAGATCTTAAAAAAAAATATTAAACAGTAATCCTAGAAATGCAGGAAAATATAAACCAAATTAAAAACTCAAACGAGAATATTACAAATAGATTAGATCAAGTAGAAGTCAGAACATCAGATAATGAAGACAAAGTTTATCAACTTGAAAAGAATTGAGTAAACACAGAAAAGATGCTTAAATCCCACCAGGAATTTATTCAAAAGATATGGGATGTCATAAAAAAAACAAAAAACAAATTTAAGAGTCATCAGGATAGAAGAAGGCATAGAGATTCAAACCAAAGGAATGGACAACATATTAAATGAAATAATTCTATAAAACTTCCCAGAGATGAATGATGAATTGGATTGCCAATTCCTGGAAGCCTACAGGACCCCAAACATTCAAAACCAAAATAGACCAACTCCAAGACATATAATTATGAAGATAGCCAACATACAGAACAAGGAGAGAATATTAAAAGCTATAAGAGAAAGGAGGCAGATTACATTCAGGGGTAAACCAATTAGGTTAACAACTGATTTTTCATCACATTCTTTGAAAGTGAGAATATCCTGGAACAATGTAATTCAATGCTGAAAAAAAAAAAAGAATTCCAACCAAGAATACCATATAAAGCAAAGTTAAGCTTCAGATTTGACAATGAAATTAAAGTCTTTCACGATAAACAAAAGCTAAAACAATTCTCAGCCAGAAAACCAGCACTGCAAAGCATTTTGTGCAAAATACTACAAGAAGAAGAGTTAAAAAATAGTGCCCAAAACTAACAGTGGGAAGTATCTCAGTAAACCGGGAGGAAAGTAACCAAAAAAGTAAAAACTATCCAAACTAAAATATAATAAATAAATAAACATGACTGGAAGTACAAATCATATTTCAATTGTAACCTTAAATGTTAATGGCCTAAATTCACTAATCAACAGACATGTGCTAGTAACCTGGATCAAAAAAACAAATCCAACAATATTCAGCCTTCAGGAGACTCATATGATAGGAAAAGACATACACTGGCTGAAGGTAAAAGGTTGGGAAAAATCATAACACTCACATGGCCCTCGGAAGCAAGAAGGATTTGCCATACTCATATGGAATAATATCAACTTCAAACCTAAGTTAATCAAAAGGGATAAAGAATGACACTATATTCTGTTAAAAGGAATCATCCACCAACAAGAAAAAAACAATTATCAATTTGTATGCACCAAGCAATGGAGGTGCAACATTCATAAAACAAACTCTCCTCAAGTTCAAGAGTCAAATAGACTACAACACAATAATTATGGGTGACTTCAACACACCACTCTCGGCATTAGAGAGATCCTCTAGACAAAAACTGAATAAAGAAACTATAGAACTCAACTGCACAATCAATAACATAGACTTAACCGACATATATAGAATGTATCAACCATCATCATGTGGATACATGTTCTTCTCAGCAGCACATGGATCCTACTCAAAGATACACCATATATTATGCCATAGGGCAATTCTTAGTAAATATAAAGGCATGGAGATTATACCGTGCACCATATCTGATCATAATGGAATGAAACTGGATATCAATGAGAAAAGAAGGAAGGAAAAATCCTACATCACATGGAAAATCAACAACATGCTACTGAATGACCAATGGGTTACAGAAGACATAAAGAAGGAGATAAAAAATTCTTAGAGACAAATGACAATACAGACACAACATACCGGAATCTATGGGACACAATGAAAGCAGTTTTAAGAGGGAAATTCATTTCTTGGAGTTCTTTCCTCCAAAAAAGAAAAAAAAAACAACAAATAAATGAACTTAAACTACACCACAAAAACCTAGAAAAGGAAGAGCAAAACAACAGCAAATGTAGTAGAAGACAAGAAATAATTAAATTTAGAGCAGAAATCAACGAAATTGAAACAAAAAAAAAGTTGAAAAAATTGATAAAACTAAAAGTTGGTTCTTTGAAAAAATAAATAAGATAAACACGCCCATAGCCACGCTAAGGAAGAGAAGAAGAAAGAGAATTCAAATTACTAACATGTGGGATAAAAAAGGCAATATCACAACAGACACTACAGAAATATAGAAGATAATTAGAAAGTATTTTGAAACACTATATTCCAATAAAATAGAATATTGTGAAGGTATTGATAAATTTCTTAAGTCATACGATCTGCCCAGATTGAGTCAGGAAGACACAAACATTTTAAACAGGCCAATAACAAAGGAAGACATAGAAGAAGCAATCAAAAGACTGCCAACCCAAAAAAAGCACTGGACCGGATGGGAATACAGCGGATTTCTACAAAACCTTCAAAGAAGAATTAAAATCAATATTTTTCAAGCTTTTTCAAGAAATAGAAAAAGAAGGAGCTCTTCCAAATTCATTCTATGAGGCCAACATCACCCTGATCCCGAAACCAGACAAAGACACTTCAAAGAAAGAATACTACAGACCAATTTCTCTAATGAACTTGGATGCAAAAATTCTCAATAAAATTCTGACAAATCGAGTACAAAAGCATATCAAAATAATTGTGCACCATCATCAAGGAGGATTCATCCCTGTGATGCAAGGATGGTTCAATATACGAAAATCAATAAATGCCATTCACCACATCAATAGACTTAAAGACAAGAACTATATGATCATCTCGATAGATGCAGAAAAGCATTTGACAAAGTTCTGCACCCATTTATGTTCAAAACTCTATAAAAACTAGGGATAACAGGAACTTACCTCAACATTGTAAAAGCTATATATGCTAAACCTCAGGCTAGCATCATCCTAAATGGAGAAAAAACTGAAGGCATTCCTTCTAAAATCTGGAACAAGACAGGGATGCCCTCTATCACCACTTCTTTTCAATTTAGTTCTTGAAATACTAGCCAGAGCAATTAAACAGACAAAAGAAATTAAAGGCATAAAAATAGGAAAAGAAGAATTTAAAGTATCACTATTTGCAGATGACATGATAATATATTTAACAGACACAAAAATGTCTACAAAGAAATGGCTAAAGTTAATAAATGAATTCAGAAAAGTGGCAGGATATATAATTCACACGCATAAATCAAATGCATTCCTGTATAACAGAAAAAAAAACTTCTGAAATGGAAATGAGGAAAACCACTCTATTCACAACATCCTCAAATAAAATAAGATACTTGGGAATCAACCTAACAAAAGAGGTGAAAGATTTATATAATGAAAACTACAGAAATCTAAAGAGAGAAATAGAAGAAGATGTCAGAAGATGGAAACATGTGCCCTGTTCATGAATAGGCAGAACTAACATCATAAAAATGGCAATATTACGCAAAGTTCTCTACAGGTTTAATGCAATGCCAATCAAAATTCCAATGGCATTTCTTGTAGAAATAGATAAATCAATCATGAAATTCATATCGAAAAATAAAAGACCCAGAATAGCAAAAGCAACTGTAAGCAGGAAGTGTGAATCTGGAGGTATAGCGATACCAGAGTTCAAACTGTACTACAAAGCAATAGTAACAAAAACAGCATGGAACTGGTACCGAAAAATGCAGGTGGACCAGTGGTACAGAAGAGAGGACACAGAAACCAATCCACAAAATTACAACTTTCTTATATTTGATAAAGGGGCTAAAAGCATGCAGTGGAGGAAGGATAGCATCTTCAATAAATGGTGCTGGGAAAATTGGAAATCCATATGCAACAAAATGAAACTGAATCCCGTTCTCTCGCCATGCACAAAATTTAACTCAAAATGGATCAAGGATCTAGATATAAAATCAGAGACACTGCGTTTCATAGAAGAAAAAGTTGGCTACGATCTACATACTGTGGGGTCGGGCTCCAAATTTCTTAATAGGACGCTCATAGCCCAAGAGTTCTTAACAAGAATAAAAAAATGAGACTTACTTATACTAAAAAGTTTTTTTTCTCTGCAAGAGAAACAAAAAGGGAAGTAAATAGAGAGCCTACATCCTGGGAACAAATTTTTACCCCTCACACTTCAGATAGAGCCCTAATATCCAGAATATACAAAGAATTCAAAAAAATTATCAATAAGATAACAAATAACCTAATCAACAAATGGGCCAAGGACCTGAAAAGACACTTCACCGAGGAGGACATACAATCAATCAACAAGTACATGAAAAAATGCTCACCATATCTAGCAGTCAGAGAAATGCAAATCAAACCCACCCTAAGATACCATCTCACTCCAGTATGATCGGCAGCCATTATGAAGTCAAACAACAACAAGTGTTTACGAGGATGTGGGGAAAAGGGGACACTTGTACACCGCTGGTGGGACTGCAAATTGGTGAGGCCAACATGGAAAGCAGTATGGGGATTACTGGGAAAGCTAGGAATGGATCCACCATTTGAACCAGCTATCGCCCTTCTCGGACTATTCCCTGAGGATCTTAAAAGAGTGTACTAAAGGGATACTGCCACATCAATGATCATAGTGGCACAATTCACAATACCTCGACTGTGTAACCAACCTAGATGCAATTCAATAGATGAATGGATAAAAAAAATGTGGCATCTATACACGATGGATGCAGCACTAAAAAATGACAAAATCATAGAATTTGCAGGGAAATGGATGGCATTAGAGCAGATTATGCTAAGAGAAGCTAGCCAATCCTTAAAAAAACAAATGCCAAATGTCTGCTTTGATAAAATTAGGGTAACTAAGAATAGAACAGGGAGGAAGAGCATGAGGAAAAGATTAATATTAAACAAAGACAAGTGGGAGAGAGAAAGGGAGAGAGAAGGGAAAGCATATGGAAATGGTAGGAGACCCACATTGTTACACAAAATTACATATAAGACGTTGTGAGGGGAAAGGCGGGAACAAGAGAGAGAAGTGAAAAAGCAGATGAGGAAGAGAGGGAAGATGGGATGAAAGGGGAGGGGGGATAGTAGGGGATAATAAAGGTAGCAGAGGACAACAGTCACTAATGTGACATTATGTAAAAATGTGAATGTGTAACTGATGTGATTCTGCAATTCGTATTTGGGGAAAATTGGGAGTTCATAACCCATTTCAGTCAAATGTATGAAAGATGATATATCATGAGCTTTGTAATGTTTTGAAAAACCAATAAAAATAAATAAACAAAGGTTTAAAATTGAGTGGGAAGAAATCAGCTAAAAAGAAGTTGAGATGCATTCATTTTGATAAGCAGAAAGTTTGTTTTGTGTAGTTGTAAATATCACAAATTTATTTTACCAGAAAACTGGCTTTTGAAAATGAACATATATTGAGATTAAAGGATAATCCACCTACCTTCATGAAAAATTTATATCATTTCCTATATTTTTCATATTTCATTTTTTTCGTGAATATTTTGTCATGGACCAGGTCTAGTCTTAGGCTACCTCATCTGACAAGTTCGTACAATATGTTGGATTGTTCTTTTCATCTTTTATTTGATAGTTTGTAGCTGATAATGTGTATTTTTCCTTATCTTTATTTGGACATACATACCCAACTATATCTTTGCATTTTATGTTTTACTGGGGAAGAGACTCATTAAAAGCTCTTTATTATATGTATCAACAATGAAACATTTAGAGCATGCAATTATTCTTAATTTTGCATGAAAATATCTTTGTACCATTTTTCTTATAAAGATGTAGAATTATTACTGTAATAAGTAACTACTTACAAGAAGAATTAAACAATTGACTTTATATCAATCATGAATATGAAAATTAATAAAATAAGTATTTGGCAATAAATATGCAATTGATAGAAATTAAAATCACAAGAAAGCCATTTAAAATGTCAGTGCATATGGTCCTTAAATAAAAGGTTGTTCAAATAAAATTTCACTAATTCATAAGAGTTAATATGCCATATCACAGCTTAATGTAATATAAAAACTTAAATGATAAGTATTGATAAATAAGAATGATACCTGTTTAATTAAATATGTTTATTTGATTTTCACTGTAAGATGTTAATTCTAGAAGACTTGAAAATTAAGAAAGACTTGGTCTATATTATTTCTAACAGGCTAATCAAAGTACTTTTAAATATATATGTATATATATCATATGTAATACATATGCATGAATATAGATACAAATGTATAATAAATGTATTGTAATATATCTATAGGTTATTATAATTATTAAATTTTCTCAAGAAAAAAGAATGACTATAAAAAAATTCTTAAATGTAAATTTCATAGCATATTACTGTTTGTAATGACATGAGAGAAAAACTCCTATGGAGGGAAAATGAAAAAGGAAGAGAGAGAAGGGGGAAAATGAGGAAGAAAGTGAGTAAAGAAGAGGGAGAGGAGTGTTTGATTATAAGATAAATGTGGAGGGTCTGGGTGTCTGGCTCAGTGGTAACATGCTTGCCTAGCATGTGTGAGGCACTGGGTTATATTCTCAGCACCACATATAAATAAATAAAATGAGGTCGATCAACAACTGAAAAAATAAAAAAAAAATAAAAAAGTAGAAATATTACCAAAATTCTAAGTTTTTATGAATGCTAAATAAAAAAAATGTTACATAGCCTTATGTAATTTCTAGACTCCCCAAAATAGTCATTTAATGATAGATTACTAGTGCGATAACTAAAAATCCATTGCTCTTTCCTCGACATTCTGTGGCATGCTAGTGCTAAAATAAATTGTATTATAACACCAAAAAAAATTCTAATATTTCTACAGTAACTGACCCAGTTTAACATAAATGCAAGAAGATTCCTATGGGATATAATTGTATTTTGACGTTCATTTTTATTCAACACTGGTACATTACTATTTGTCCAGTTTATGCACATCATAGTATGTATATTTCATTCACAATTTAGCAAATTTATACGCATTTGTTTTACTTTCAATCACTTCCTGCTTCAGAACACATGTATTCCTCCACGTTTCTTGACTGCTCCTTTCATGAGACTTTTTTCCAAAGACATTATTTTTGATTTCCATTATCATTTTTGAAGCAAAACTCACACACCCGTCATGATAAACCGTAAACCTAATATTACCATTAGATGTAAAACTGGTGGGAATGAATGATTGTATATCAATATAAGATTTCTTGTATACTTTCAAATATCAATTCAATCCATTGTTTAAAGTGGAACCAGTTATATTATTTATTCACAGTATGGTCTATTCATGCATTGTCTCTATATTGATAGACACAGAATACACCTCTGTGTACCCTCAATAATAATTCGTATATCTTCAAAATTTTGCTAACAGAAATGGTGGAAGAAAGACTCATGTCAACTGATCTACATATACATTTTATCACAGTAATATTCTGGACACAAAATGCAAAGGTCACACTTAGGATTGTCCCGAAGCCTAAATAGAAAGTGAACATGGATTACTAAAAACATCCATGTCTTGGATGCCTAATTCTCTCAAATGTCAATCCTATTGGTGAGTACATATTTGTTTCTTCCCAAGATTATATATTCAACCTCAACCATGTTGCAAATGTCTAATCCTATCACTCACTTTATATTTTGTCTGATTTCCTAATGTCTCTATTGATATCTCTTTTCCTACATATTTTCCCCAGTTCATCATAGTGACTGATTCTTCACATGTGCTGACATTTACATTCACTCTTTATCCGAAACCCTATTGCTAAAGAACTTTTTGTCCAAATACTATACTCACTCTTTTTTCTAAACCTACCGACTATCTACCTAATCCTACCGACTATCCCTTTTTGACTGGATGAACTCTTCAACAATCAATCATCCAAGGTACAAGGTCCTATGCCATTGTATATTGATTTATCTGAGACATCTGTGCAGAACATAATTCAAAGATAAGTATCCCAATCATGGGCCCAATGCCTTTCTGGTATTCAAATCTTACCTAGATTTCAGTTTTCATAATTACATTTCACCTGTATATTCTTATAAATATTGCAGGTTCCCAATACCATTATTCATCAAACAGAATGATTCCTACCACAAATCGAACATGTTATTAATCCTAACTATACACTTTTCCCTCAATCCAACTTTACAGAAGAGCAGGGACAGAGTTGGTCTTACAATACAGGGGTGTAGGGGACCTTCCACCTGTTGACAACCTCAAAGGTCCATGCAGATATGATCCCTGGAGAAGATGCAGGCAGCTATGAAAGGCCTGAGAGAGCAAACGTCATCTTCCATGGCAAACAACCCGGTCAGGTTAAAAGCATGTGTCTGAATCATCCTCTCTCTTCTTAATGTAGGGAAGATTGACCAAACTAGGCCTGTGTGGAGAGCTGTTCCCAGGTGCCTATTGTTTCTATACCATTCGAACTTGTGAAAGTGTCACAGGAAGTAGGCGCATCCTCCATATTATGAGACCCTAGGAAGCAAATGTTAGGACAAAGTGGTTGCAAATGCAGTGACCACATTCAGTTCCTGAAGGAAGTGACCTCACCTCACATCCTTGTTGATGGAACTCTCCGAATTTGGGTTTCAGGAAGCCAGGCATCCAGACCCAGTCCAAGCTCCAGTCACAGTGGTCTCACTTGTTTGGATTTACCAAGGACAGAGTCAGTCTTTTTTGGTACCTAGTGATGTGAGGATGGCCAAATGCCAGGAAAGTTCTGAAGAGGGGCCCTTCCAGAGAAAGAAGTTAGAGGCTCACTGCTGTCTCCTGACAACTTCACAGAGTTGACCCAGGAGACCAGATCTGAGACAGGACAGGCCATTTCTGGGGAACATAGTATTGCCCTCCAGTCAGAGGACACTCTGGATAGTTTCAGACCTACTTGGGGGAAGGAGGTGACTTCGTGGGTGTTTGAGTGGGTTTGTGGTTTTTTCTCATGTTCTGAGAATAGTTAGGAAAGGGGGTTTGTTTGGTTTGGAGTGAACTGTTTCTAGTTAGTCCTTTGACAAGGCGAGTGTTTCTATGTCTGTGTATCCCACTGTGTCCATGGTTGTAGACATTAGAAAAGAGAATGCCTCAATGGGTGTGTCCTGTCAAAGAGAAAACTTCCAAGCATTCATCCTGCCCATTTTATCAATGGACTGTGGCTTGCCTTATCATTGGGCAACACCTATTATTTTCTTACGTTCCTGTATCCTTCCTGAATTCTGGCCACTCTCCAAAATAGGCTCATGGTTTTGTGTACAAGATATGTACCACTTCCAAGGTCTGTGACATGGCCATGTACTGGATAGCTGAAGGGAATGCATCTCAGAAAACTCTGATATCAGTGTGACCAGTAAAGTCTCAGTGGAGAAACCCTGCTTTGGGCCTTTTGATTACCTATTGTTATGTTGCCCTGAATATCAGGAACATCTTTTCCTCAGGCTACTCCTTCCTGAAGCCTGAAGAAAACAGTTTTCACATGGAAATGAATGGGCATTTTACCTTTGTGTTTTACAATAAAACCTTCACAGAGATTAGGCTCTCATTAACTTAAAAATACTTTTAAATTTTATCTAAGTGTAAAAAGTAACATGTAACTGTACATATCTTTTTGATAACAAGTCCAATTATACAACACAAATGATACACATAAATCTCCAACATGTTTTTATTTTAAGCCTAGAATTACCATACAACCTTAGAACATTTCTGTTTTCATACTTATATTTCACTTCTATAGTCTTATAAATATCGCAGGTTCCCAATAACATTATTCATACAGCAGAACAATTCCTAACCCAAATCGAACATGTTATTAACCCTAACCATACACTGTTCCCTCAATCTAACTTTACAGAAGAGCAGGGAAAGAGTTGGTCTTACAATACAGGAATTTAGGGGATCTTCCACCCGCTGAGAACCTCAAACGTCCATGCAGAAATGATCCCTGTAGAAGATGTAGGCAGCTATGAAGGACCTGAGAGAGTAAGAGTCACCTTCCATGGCCAACAACCTGGTCAGGATGAAGGGTTGTGTCTGAATCTGCCTCTCTCTTCTTAATGTAGAGAAGATGGACCAAAACAGGCCAGTGTGGAGAGCTGCTCTGGAGTGCCTATGGATGATATACCATTCTAACTTTTGAAAGTGTCACAGGAAGTAGGGGCAGCCTCCATCTCATGGGGCCTTGGAAGCAACAATTAGGACAATGTGTTTGCCAAGGCAGTGACCTCATTCAGTTCCTGAAGGAAGTGACCTTACCTCACTTCCTTGGTGTTCGAAATCTCTGAACATGTGGTCCAGGAAGCCAGGCACCCACAGCCAGTCCCAGTCCCAGTCCCAGTGATCTCACTTGTTTGGATTTACCAAGGACAGAGTCAGTCTTTCTTGGTACCTACTGATCTGAGGATGGCCAAATGCCAGTAAAGCTCTGAAGAGGGCCCTTTCCTGAGAAACCAGGTTGTGGCTCACCGCTGGCTCCTGTCAACTTCACAGAGTTGGACAAGGAGAACAGATCTGAGACAGAACAGGCCATTTCATGGAAACATAGTATGGCCCACCAGTCAGAGGACACTGCGGATAGTCACAGACCTACTTGGGGGAAGGAGGTGCATTTGTGGGTGTGGGTGTGTGTTTGTGGTTTTGTCTCATGTTCTGAGAATAGGTAAGAAAGGCAGTTTGTTTTGTTTGGAGTTAATTGATTCTAGTAAGTCGTTTGAAAAGGCGAGTGTTTCTAGGTCTGTGTATCCCACTGTGTCAGGGGTTGTAGACATTAGAAAAGAGAATGCTTCAATGGATGTGTCCTGTCTAGTAGAAAGCTTCCCCGGATTCATACTTCCCATTTATGAATGGACTGTGGCTTGCATTATTGATGGGTAACCCCTGATATCTTCCTAAGTTCCTGTTTTCTTTCTGAATTCTGGCCACTTTCCAGAATAGGCTCATGGTTTTGTGTCCAAGATGTATACCACCACCAAGCTCTGTGACATGGCCATGTACTGGATAGCTGAAGGGAATGGCGAGCAACTCAGAAAACTCAGATATCAGTGTAATCAGGAAAGTCTCAGTGGAGAAATACTGCTTTGGTTACCTATTGTTCTGTTGCCCTCAATGTCAGGAAGGTCTTTGCCTCTGGCCACCCCTTTGGGAAGCCTAAAGAAAACAGTTTTCAAATGGAAATCAATGGGCATCACCTGTGACTCTTTGCTTAATTGCATTGGAAAGGGATATGTCTGAATCAGGCTCTAGGTCCTGTGTTAGGCTTTGGCTTAGATTCTCAGCACATGATGGATGTAAAGAAAATCCCATGTTTGCATCCAAAACTAAATTGGCCAAAAGAGCAGTCATTATGGAAGAAGTCTCTCGCCTTCCCCTGTAAGGTTCCTGACCTCCATCAAGTGAGAATAGGAACCTTTGGATCAAATGAGTTCTTCAAAGCCCTTTAGAGGCTATCCCATAGGTGCTTGGGTTTTCTCCAGAATCCAAATCACATAAAGAATCTATACCTGACAGTCAGTAGGCCTCAAATTGGAGGAGCAAAGCAATATTAATAGCAGGCCTATTTGATCACTCCTGGTTCCCCGGACGAGTGTCCAGGACACCCTGACTTTAGGCAAATGAGGGGCAATGGAGGTTATTTTGGACACTGTCTTGGGCTGTGCCCCTCATGGAAACCTCAAGACAGAGGTAATGATGAGTGTCCATATGGAAGAAGATGAGGGCCATGTGGGAGTGTTTTGGTTTTAATTGTGGTCATGTGTGGCCGTTGGAATAGATGACTGGGTCCACCTTGGCTTTAACTCTGTTGTGATTCCCCTTAGAGACTGAGTTGTGGACCTCACCTCAGAGACGTATTGCCATGAATTGTGTTGGGATTTTAGGAGGATTCACATGAGAGTCACCCTTGTAAAATGAGATCTAGGCCCAGGGTGGCTCTTCACCGAGCACTGGGAATCTCAGCCAGGTTACCACATGATTTTATTCTGAAAGACTTGGCAGCCATATATGAGAGTCAAAACACACATGGATGTCACAATGTAGATCCCAATGGGCCTGGATTCATGTGATCATTTGGCCACTGTTTGGGAAGCCTTGCCTGTGAGACTTCTGCAGAGATTTCATTGAAATGAGCTTCCTAACCATTTAATAGTTCCAGAATGAAATGAAACACACAGTGCCTCCAACTTCAACCTTGAAAAATGGGTAGATAAATACCAAGAAATTTTTAAACTTCCCAAGACCAGGTGGCACTGGAGAATCTTTGAATATCCTGTGGCTGATCATGAGATTACAAGACAGTGCTTTGATTGACTGGTTTTCATAAAAATGGTTCAGAACAGAGATACCAGGAAGTTGGAGCCTGCTGAGAGGTGGGCCTACAGCAGTGCTGGGCAGGTGTGCAATAAAACAACTGTGGTGGGGCCATGTGGATCTTCCATTGGCTTCCAAATGACTTGTGACTGACATGGTGCAGCCAGCAGACCCTTGTATGTAAAGGCATCTTGTTATATGGACAGGATTCAGGGCAATGTTTAGAATCAGATTGCTATGGTCAAGGGGGCAAGTCATGTGGGATATAAGCCTGGTTGGTGCATTCTCCTGCAGACCCTGACCTACCAAAAGTCACAGAACTCACTCACGCACCGGGTAACAGTTGAATTCTTTGTATATCATGAAGCAAATACCAAAATCCCAGTGCAGCAGCAAGAAACACGAAGAAAAGTGGAGGATGACCAAATGGCCTCACAGTCCACATGTGGATACACTTATCCCCCAGTTGCCACAGTTTACCTACTAAAGAAAATTCAGCACTGCTGCCACATATTCAGTGGAAAATAAGAAACCATGTCCTCGAGGTAACATAGATGCAGACACAGCTTTGATTGTCTCACTACAATGCAAGCTAAATCTCCTGACAACAACATATATTTCAAGTGCCCAAACTCAGAGTGAGTTTCTCAAGAAGGATTTAGGGAACCAGAGCTCCATGTTTGTGGACTGTTTTCCCTGTCCCTTACTTTTGAAATCTCCTCTTCCGACTTCAAGGTTGTGAACTCCTGAGCATATTCCATTCCAGATATTTATTCACAGATTTTCTAACTCTTCTCCTCTAATTGTGCCTTAGTCTCCGTGATTGTAATGTCAAGGCATCCCTTTCTCTGTATCCTATTCAGCACATGTATTTTTACATGCAATTATAGAATCTTACCTGATACCACACGTACATTCTTGTGAGGTGACTGACTTGGCAGATACAAATTGTAAGAGATCACTCCTCCTAAAAGCTGTTGGAACTGAAAATTCAATCTATGAGTGAGCTTCCTTGTTTAAGAACATTATACATAAATCCATATTCAATAAAATAAATACATTTGGATCTGTAGATGACATATATTTCATGGTGAATTTCAATTGGAATATATTATGCTATTTTTAATGTCTGTGTGTTTGTGTATGTATATATATATATATATATACACACTCTCCAGATTTTTCAAAATATGAAATATATGTCTTGTTATACACTCCCTAAACTCATTCATATTCAAGTATGTGTATTTATAATCAAATTTTCACAAGAGTATTCTCAAAATTATTCATTCACCTGAAATACATATTTGTTTCCTAGTACTGAAAACTATCTTCAGTGAAAGGTGCATACAAATCCTAATATTTCCACAGTAACTGAACCAGTTTAACATCAATACAAGTAGATTCCTATGGGACATGTTGTGCATTTTGACATTTATTTTATTCAACACTGGTACATTACTATTTCTTCAGTTTATGCTCATCATAGCAAATATATTTCATCCAAAAGTTTGCAAATTTATAGGCATTTTGTTCACTTTCAATCACTTTATTCTACAGAACACATGTATTCCTCCATGTTTTTGATGGGTCTTTTCATGAGACTTCTTTCCAAACACATTATTTTCGATTTCCATGATCACTTTTGAAGCAAAACTCAAAGACACTTCGTGATAAACCATAACCCTAATATTACCATTAGATGTATTGCTGGTTGGAATGAATGATGGTATATCGATATAAGATTTCTTATATATTTTCAGATATGAATTCAATCTATTATTTAAAGTGGGACCAATTATATTATTGATTCACAATGTGGTCTATTCATGCACTATCTCTATATTCATAGACACAGTGTACACCTCTTTGTACCACCAATACTAATTTATAGGACTTCAAAACATTGCTCCCAGAAATGCTGGAAGAAATACTAATGTCACGCGATCTACATATACATTTTATCACAGTAATATTCTGGACACAAAATGCAAAGGTTACACTTATGATTGTACCAAAGCCTAAAAGGAAAGTGAACAGGGATTACTAAAAACATCCATGTCCACATTGCCTAATGCTCTCAAATGTCAATCCTATTGGTGACTACATATTTGTTTCTTCCTAAGATTATATATTCAAACTCAACCCTGTTCAAAATGTCTAATCCTATCACTCACTTTGTACTTTCCCTGATTTTGTAATGTCTCTATTATTATCTGATTTCCTACATATTTTCCAAAGTTCATCATTGTGACTGAATCTTCATATGTGCTGACATTTACCTTCACCCTCTAACAGAAACCCTATTGCTAAAGAAGTTTTTTTTTCCAAATCCTATACTCACTCTCCTTCCAAAACCTACCAACTATCTTCCTAATCTTACGTACTATCCCTTTTTGACTGGATGTTCTCTTCCACATTCAATCATCCAATGTACAAGGTCCTATGCCATTGTATATTTATTTATCTGAGACATCTGTGCAGAAAGTAAGTCAACACTAAGTATACCAATGAAGGGCCCAATGCCCTTCAGGGTTTCAAATCTTAGATTTCTGTTTTCATACATATATTTCACCCACATATTCTTATAAATATCGTAGGTTCCCAATAACATTATTCATCCAGCAGAATAGTTCCTAACACAGATTGAACATGTTATTAACCCTAACCATACACTCTTCCCTCAATCTAACTTTACAGAAGAGCAGGGACAGAGTTGGTCTTACAAGACAGAAATTAAGGGATCTTTCACCCGCTGAGAACCTCAAAGGTCATTAAAGATGATCCCTGGAGAAGATGTATGAAGCTATTAAGGACCTCAGAGAGCAAAAATCATCTTTCATTGCAAACAACCTGGTCAGGATGAAGGGTTGTGTCAGAATCAGCCTCTCTCTTCTTAATGTAAAGAAGATGCAGCAAACCAGGCCTGTGTGGAGAGCTGTTCCTGGGTGCCTACGGTTTTATACCATTCTAACTTGTGAAAATGTCAGAGTAAGTAGGTGCAGCCTCCAACTCATGGGACCCTTGGAAGCAACTGTTAGGACAAAGTGGTTGCCAAGGTATGGACCTCATTCAGTTCCTGAAGGAAGTGACCTCACCTCACTTCCTTGGTGATGGAATTCTCTGAACTTGGGATCCAGAAAGCCAGGCATCCAGAGCCAGTCCCAGTCACAGTCCCAGTGGTCAAAATTTTTCGGATTTACCAAAGACAGAGTCAGTCTTTCTTGGTACCTACTTATGTGAGGATGGCCAAATGCCAGGAAGGTCTGAAGAGGGGCCTTTCCTGAGAAAGCAGATAGTGGCTCACCACTGGCTCCTTACAGATTCACAAAGTTGGCCACAGAGACTAGATCTGAGACAGGACAGCCCATTATGAGGGAATTTCTTATGGCCCACCATCAAACGACACTCCGTATTGTCACAGAGGTACTTGGGGGTCTGTGTGGGTGTGGGTGTGGGTATTGGTTTGTGGTTTTGTCTCATGTTCTGAGAATAGGTAAGAAAGTCGGTTTGTTTGGTTTGGTGTGAACTGATTCTAGTAAGTCGTTTGACAAGGCTAGTCTTTCTATATCTGTGTATCCCACTGTGTCCATGGTTGTAGACAATAGAAAAGAGAATGCATAAATACATGTGTCCTTTCTAGTAGAAATCTTCCGAGCATTCATTCTGCCCAATTTATGAATGGTCTGCGGCTTGCCTAATGGATGGGCAACACCTAATATCTTCTTAAGTTCCTGTTCTCTACCTGAATTATGGGCAACCTCCAGAATACGCTCATGGTATTGTGTCCAAGATATGAACCACCTCCACGCTCTGTGATACGGCCATGTACTAGAGAGCTGAAGGAAATGATGAGCATCTCAGAAAACTCAGATATCAGTGTGACCAGGAAAGTCTCAATGGAAAAACCCCGCTTTGGGCCTTTTGCTTACATATCCTTCTGTTGCCCTGAATGTCAGGAAGGTCTTTGCCTCAGGCTATGCCTTTTTGAAGCCTGAAGAAAACAGTTTTCAAATGGAAATGTATAAACATTACCTGTGGCTCTTTCTTAATTGCTTTGGAAAGGGATGTGTCTGAATCAGCCTCTTGGCCCTGTGTGAGGCTGTGGCTTAGATTCTCAGCACCTGATGGATCTAAAGAAAAATCCCATGTGTGCATGCAAATCAAAAAGCCAAAAGAGCAGTCATTTTGGATGAAGTTTCTCGCCTTCCTCTGTAAGGTTTCTGACTTCCATCATTGAGAATATGGATCCTTTGGGTCAAATGAGTTCTTCAAAGCCCTGCAGACACTAGACCATAGGTTCTTGGGTTTTCTCATGAGTCCAATTAACATAAAGAATCTAAACACCACAGTCAGTAGGCCTCAAAATTGAGAATAAGAGCAATATTAACGGCTGGCCTCTTTGAACACTCCTGGTTCACAGGAAGGATGTCCCGGCCACACTGACTTTAGGCAAATGGATGCAAGGGAGCTTATTTTGGACACTGTCTTAGGCTGTGCCCCTCATGGAAACCTCCAGCCAGAGGTTATGATGAGTGTCTATATGGAAGAAAATGAGGGCCATGTGGGAGTGTCTTGATTTTAATTGCGGTCATTTGTGTGGTGCTTGGAATAGATGACTGGGTCCACCTGGGCTTGAACACTGGTGTGATTCTCCTTAGAGACTGAGTTGTGGAACTTACCTCAAAGAAGTATTGCCTTGTATTGTGTTGGGATTTTAGGAGGCCATGCATGAGAGTCGCCCTTGGAAACTGGGATCTATGCCCAGGTTGGCTTTCCACAGAGCACTGGGAATCTTGGGAAGGATATCACATGATTTTATTCTTAAAGACTTGGCAGCCATAGTTGCAAGTCAAAACACATATGGACCTCAAATTGTAGACCTCAATAGGTCTGGCTTCATGGGACCTTTTGGCCTGTCTTTGGGAAGCCTTGCGTGTGATAGTTCTCCAGAGCTTTCATTGAAATGAGCTTCCTCTCCATTTAATCATTCCTGAATGAATTGAAACCCACAGTGCCTCCAACTTCACCCTTGAAAAATGGCTAGATAAATACCTTTAAATTTTTGACATTCCCATGACCAGGTGGACCTGGAGAACCTTTGGATGTCCTATTGATGACCATCAGTGTACCAGACAGTGCCTTGATTGACTGGGTTTCATGAAAATGGTGTAGAACAGAGATGCCAGTAATTTGGAGCCTGCTGAGTAGTCGGCCTAGAGCAGTGGTGTGCTGGTGTGTGTTAAAACATCTGTGGTCGGGTCATCTGCATCTGCCCTTCGCTTCCAAATGGTTTGTGACTGACATGGTACAAGCCCCAGATCCTTGTATGTAAAGGCATCTTGTTATATGGAGAGGATTCAGGGCAATGTTTACAATCAGATTGCTATGGTCAAGAGGGCAAGCTATGTTGGATAGAAGCCTTGTTGGTGCATTCTCCTGCAGACCCTTACCCACCACACGTGACAGAACTCCCTCCATCACTGTGTCCCAGTTGAACTTCTTGTATTTTGTGAAGCAAATATCAAACTCCCAGTGCAGCTGCAAGAAACACCACAAAAATTGGAGGATGACCAATGGCTTCACATTCCATTCTGGGAGACACTTAGCCACCAGTGGCCACAGTTTCCCTACAAAGAGAGAATTCAGCACTGCTGCCTCATGTTCATTGGAAAATAAGAAACAATGTCCTCTAGGTCACATAGATGCTGACCCAGCTTTGATCGTCTCACTATAAAGGAAGCTAAAGCTCCTAAAAACAACCTCAGATGAAGTTTCTCAAGAAATATTTCGGCCGGCAGAGCTACATGTTTGTGGTGTTTTTACCCTGTCCCTGACTTTTGGAAACTCCTATACCACCTCCAAGGTTGTGAACTCCTGAGCATTTTCCATTCCAGATGTGTATTCACAGATTTTCTAACTCTTCTCCTCTAATTGTGTCTTACATGGGATGAAGGTAATGTCAAGGCATTTTTCTGAATACACATTGGATTCTTTTTCCAATTTTCCATTTGAAATACTGAATCCCTGACTGTCAGGCATAGAAGGAATTCACCTTCAAAGAATAGCCTGACACTTACAAGAAACAGCTCCCATGGAGACATCCTGTCTGGGAGACATCCTGTAGCCAACTGTGTCTCTGAGACATCCTGTTGCCATCTGTATTCCTGAAACATCCTGAGTTTACCTCACCTTGTGAAGACATCCAGGAACTTTGGATAAGAGAGCTTTCCCATCTCCAGCATATAAATGCCCCTGTGTGAAAAATAAAAGTTTGCAGCTTGATCAGAACTCCTGTCTTGCTGTCATCTCTCGTGTCTCTTGTCCCTTCATTCCTCCGCATCTAGGTTTGCTGCCCCTGTTGATGTGTCTTTCCAGCCGTGACTACTGGCACCCACTGACTGGGGCTCGAGCCTTTGACTGATTGGGAACCCCGTCCTCCTGGAAGACTTCATCAAGTGGAGCTCGCGATTGCCTCAGCAGACACCACAAAGAGACAGATCCAGGAGGAGAGTGGGGATGACGCACGGTGAGTGACCCACCATGGGACAAGCAGTTTCGTCACATGATTTGTTTTTGTCAGGCCTCAAGGAGTCCTTCAAGACATGAGGGGTGCGTGTTAAGAAAAAGGACTTAAAATTTTTCTTCTAATACATAGGAGAATTGTGTCCATGGTTTCACATTGAAGTGACCATTGATGGCAAAAGATGGCTTAGAGTAAGAGACTGTTTAAAAGATTATTATGAAACCTTTGGCCCAGAAAAAGTGCCAGTTCCCACCTTTTCTTACTGGAACTTAATTAATGAAATTCTTAAAAGTTCACCCTTTGACAATGGTACCTTACAACTTGTCAGGATTGGAGAAGAGACTATGCA
The DNA here is from genome assembly GCF_048772815.1 of Callospermophilus lateralis. Taxonomy (NCBI): domain Eukaryota; kingdom Metazoa; phylum Chordata; class Mammalia; order Rodentia; family Sciuridae; genus Callospermophilus; species Callospermophilus lateralis. Next base: position 334,847 of record NW_027512578.1, on the reverse strand, counting down.
AAACACCTCTCGTCTCCCCACGGCATGCCCATCAGTTAGTATAGACATTGACCCTTCTCAGTCTCCCCAGGACCCTGGGAACCTTCCTAGTCCCCCTCAAAATACCACCCTAATGAATAAGGCTCCAATGGTTACCAAACACCTTTATCGAGTTTTAAATCCCAGAGACACATTGACCCCTGGGACGGAGGCTACCTTGGAGAAGGAAGCAGCAAGCTACCATTCAGAAGATGCGCCACCTCTCAGGACCCTGCCACAGCCTATAGGACTTACACATCTACCTACCTCCTATATCCCTCCTGCCTTTTGTGCTCCAGCCTTTCAGGAGCAAAATGCAACCCAGATATTTTTCCCCACTTCCCTTGCCTAGCCTGGCTCCCTTGTGAGAGTCTCTCCAACATAGACGGGAACAGATCAAACTTTTAAAAGAATTAAGATCCCTAGACTCTGAGCTCTGTTCATTAGCCTTAGGCACGGAGTCAATGCAAGCTGGCCCACGGCGGTCTAATACAAAGGCTAAGCCACTCCATCAGCCTGTTCTCGCCTTCCCAGTCACCCGCAGTCAGATAGTTAAGCCTGCCCAGGCTGAGGTCAAAGACTTAGACGAGGATCAAGAGGAGGAAGTGGGGGAAATGGATCAAGGAGATCAGGACTCAGAGGATGAGGAGTTCACCCCTAGGCAGGAAGGAACCCAGAGTGTCTACAAAAAAATTAAGCCTGCGTTTTCTTGAAAAACATAAAAAGACTTGTGCTCACAATGGCCCCACTGTGCCCTACAAGTTGACTTTATTAGAAAGCCACAGCGCACAATGGCTTACTCCCAATGATTGGAAATTTTTAGACCGAGCTACCCTCAGTGCCAGAGATTTCCTGTTATGGAATGCAGATTTCAAGGAGCACTGTCAGGAAAATGCTCAAAAAAAATTAACTAAGGCCTCCTCTAAATCCTGAACTTATGTTAAGCTAGTGGGCTATGCGCCATTTGACACTAAAACTAAAGAGGCACGTTTCCCTGCTGGAATTTTGGAGCAGATTCAGATGGCTTGCTTACATGCTTGGAGATGCCTCCCTCAAACTGGCTCGGCTACCACTTCTTTGGCAAAAATTTGACAAGGACCCAACGACCCTTATAGAAACCTTGTTCCCCGGCTAAACCTAGCTGCAGAATGCTTGCTTGGACCAAGCAAAAGCAAAAGAACTTTTGTAAAACATCTTGCCTTTGAAAACGCCAACCCGGCATGTCAGGATGTTCTTCGACCACATAAGGAAAAAGGGAAACTTTCGGACTTTATTAGACTCTGTGCAGGGGTGGGTGCAGCCCATGCCATGGGTCTCGCCCTACATGCCCCCTTTACCAAGGCCTTTCACAATCCTGGCTCATGTACTTGCTTTACTTGTAAACAACCTGGCCATTTTGCACGCAAGTGTCTGAAAGACAAACAAAGCATACGAATATCGTCTCCTCAAACTGGGGCTAAACCGCCCCCAGCTACCCTTTGTTCTAGATGTGGTAAATGTCATCACTGGGCCAGTAAGTGTAGATCTAAGACAAATGGCCTCAGACAGCCTATTTCTTCCTGCTTCTCAGGAAACCCCCTGCGGGGCCAGCCCCTGGCCACGACCTCCCCCAGGACAAAACCAGGGGCAATAAGGTTTATTCCCTTCCAAACTCCAAACCTACCACAAAATTCTTCCCCACAATTGCCTCCCTCCAACTAGCCACCCCAGGCAGTGCAGGATTGGACCTCTGTGCCACCACCGATACAATATTAGACTCAATGCAAGGGCACCAGATAATACCCACTAGAATTATGGGTCCCCCTTCATCTCATACGAGTGTCCTTATTCTTGGAAGAGCCTCTGCTACCTTAAATGGTGTTCAGGTCTTCCCTGGCATTAATGATAATGATTTCACTGGAGAAATAAAAATACTAGCAACAGCTATTAATGGAGTTGCGGCCATCCCAGCAGGAACAAGACTTGCACAATTAATATTCCTTCCCTTGGATTCAGGAGGCACTTCCACCGCCCAAACATACAATGGGGGACAGCCTCCCTCGGCTCCTCTGATGTATATTGGGTTCAGCCCATTTCTCACAATAGACCCACCCTTACCTTACTTATTGAAAAAAAGGAATTCCAAGGAATTCTAGATACTGGAGCTGATGCCACAATTATTTCTCACAAATACTGGCCATCAGGTTGGCCCATCACCCCATCCTTGAATGACCTAAAAGGATTAAGAGTCAAAAAATCCCCATGTCAGTTCTAGGGCTCTTAGCTTTACTGATAAAGAGGGTAATAAGGTGACTGTCACTCCTTTCATTGTTCCTGACCTCCCTGTTAACCTATGGGGCCGAGATATTTTGAGTCAAATGGAAGTCATTCTTGCCAGTCCCAATTCCATGGTGACTCATCAAATGCTTCGTATAAATTTTGTCCCTGGTACAGGCCTTGTGAGACTGAGACAAGGACTGGTGGGGAGTATAAAACCCATAAAAATACAAATACATATGGACTTGGGTATTCTGATTTTTAGTGTCGGTTCCTGACCCTCCTGTACCCCATGCAGATAAAATTATTTGGGAGACTCAGACTCTTGTGTGGGTGGATCAGTGGCCCCTTACCCCCCCAAAAAATTGGAGGCTGCCTCCATGTTAGTGCAGGAACAGCTGGCAGCCGGCCATGTAGAGCCCTCAACCTCACCATGTATTACTCCTATTTTTGTTATCAAGAAAAAATCAGACAAGCGGCATCTTTTACAATATTTGTGTGCCAGTAATAAAGTTATGTGCCTGATGGGAGCACTACTGCCTCGAATTCCCACACCAATGGCTATTCCCAAAACTATTGTAAAATGGTTATTGACTTAAAAGTTTGCTTTTTTACCATTCCTTTACATCCTGAGGATAGACCCTATTTTGCCTTTAGTCTCCCTTGCATTAATTTCCACGGCCCTATGCAGAGATTTCAATGGAAGGTTCTTCCCCAAGGTATGGCCAACAGCCCTAGTCTTTGCTAAATATAAGTTGTTCAAGCAGTAGACCCTGTGAGAGAGTGATGACCACAATTTTATGTTTTACATAATATGGATGAATTTTTAATTGCTGCACCTAATTACCATGACCTTAATAATTGTTACTTGGACCTTTAGAAAACCCTCACTACCTTGAGACTACGGATAGCTCCTGATAAGGTTTAAACACAGGACCCTTATACCTATTTGGGCCTTAAACTTCAAGATAATCAGATCCAAATTCATAAAATACAACTGCGTGTGAACCATCTTCACACCCTTAATGATTCTCAAAAATTACTGGGAGATATTCAATGGCTAAGAACATATTTAAAATTATCCACTTGTGTACTTTTGCCCCTTAATGATATTTTGAGAGGTGATTCCTACCCTTCCTCCCCTCAAAAGCTTACTCCCGAGGCATGACAGGCATTAAACCAAGTCACAGAGGCCATTGCCAAACAGTTTTTTACCCAAATTTCTTATAACCTTCCTCTGGTTCTGGTTCTTTTACACACTCCTCATATACCCTCAGGAAAATTTTGGCAGTGATATCCATATTTTAAAAATAAAGGCTTCCCCTTGCTTTGGATCCATTTATCCACCACATCCTCCAAGTTTATTACCGTTTATCTTGCTCAGGTAGCTTCTATTATTATTAAAGTCGTTTGCTTTCTCGACAACATTTTGGCAAAGACCCTGATAATATTTTAATTCCATATACTAATGACCAAACCCAATTTTTACTACAGAGAGGGGATGAATGGGGTATTGCCCAATCAGGCCATTTGGGAACAATTGATAACCACGTCCCCAATGACACCCTTTTACATTTTGGCCAGATACATCCATTTATTTTTCCCAAAATTACTCAAAAGGCTCCCAGTTCCAAGCCCTTACTGTCTTTACAGACGGTTCCAGTAATGGCTGTGTGGTCTTTGTTGTCAATAACCAGCCTACAGCCTTTGATACTGTCTATCATTCAGCACAGTTTGTGAAATTGTTTGCCATAACACAAGTTTTTATAACATTTTGTGATAATCCTGTTAATATTCATACAGACAGTGCCTACATTGCTCATTCTGTGCCCCTGCTGGAGATTTCACCCGCCATTAAAGATTCTTCCAATGCGGCCTTTCTGTTTCACCAGCTTCAGCAGCTAATTCAGGCCAGACAACACCCATTTTTCTTAGGACACATCAGGGCACACTCTGATCTTTCCGGCCCTCTAACACAGGTAATGCTCAAGCTGATGCAGCAACTCCTACCATCTTTCCAATTTTTGGTGGCTCCATTCAATAGGCCACGGAGCTAAACAATCTTCACCAACTAAATTCCCAGAGCCTTCGATTACTTTGTAAAATTACCAGGCAACAGAAACGAGAAATAGTAAAAGAATGCCCTGCTTGCGCTCTCTCCCTCCCCATTCAACACTTGGGAGTTAACCCCCGAGGATTACTGCCAAATCAGGTTTGGCAAATGGATGTTACTCATTTTCCTGAATTTGGAAAAACCAAATATATACACGTTTCTATCGATACCTTCAGCAGCTTTATTTTTGAATCACCACATTCTGGAGAGGCTACCAAAGATGTCCTTTCTCATCTTGTTTCAGCCTTTTCCATAATGGGTAAACCAATACATATTAAAACAGATAATTGTCCTCCATATACCAGTGCCAAGTTTAAACAGTTTTGTGCTACCTTGCAATTTTGTCATCCTACTGGAATTCAATACAAACCCCAGGGCCAAGGCATTGTGGAATGTTCCACCTTACCTTAAAGACTTGGCTATTTCGCCTTAAGGCTTCCGCCCTTGTATTTACCACTCACAGGCATTGCCTTAACCATGCATTATTTGCCCTTTCTTTTCTTACCCTAGACAGTGAAGGCCTTTCGGCTGCAGACACACACTGGCATCCCTTTTCCAATTCTGATCAGCCACCTGTTATGTGGCGAAATCCCCTTACAAATAAATGGAAATGCCCACATCCTGTCCTCATCTGGGAATGTGGCTCAGCTTGTGTTTTGGACCAAGAGCTAGCAGCCCCAAGATGGTTACCAGAATGCCTGGTTAAACAGGTTAATGACTTACCTCAAACCGGGGACGGAGGCCCTCTCCCTGAGTACAAATTTTCCCCTTTTTCGGATCCATCCAACAATCTGTGTGAGGATCCTGCTTAAGGCACTTCTGCTGAACAGGTTTGTGCACGGAGGCCTGGGCCCTCCACCTTCCAACATCATGGAGTACCTTCCCCCCCCTCCCCCCGTGAAGGCAAGGGAGGATCTTGGACTCAGGCTCCCACTAGTTGGAACCAGACTGCTGACTGCATGACTAAGGTGGCTTACCTCCGTGCCGAGGTTGACCATAAATTCAGAGGAGTTCATCAGCCTAAATGGGTATGTGTTAACAAGCCAAAGATTATTCCTCCTAGTACAAGTAAAGCTCTCCAAAATTGTTCTGCAACCCGTACGCATACCCAGGCGATGCATGTCTCTTGTTTTGTGTCGGCCTCAATTTGTGTTAACAAGCAGGGAGAATGATTTTTTGAAGCCTCCCTAACTAAAACTCATGAAGCAGGGTGGACCACTATTCATTATACCCCCGTTCTCTTTGACCAGGGAGGAGAAGGCAAATACACCAAGCTACAGTCAGCTGGGTGCCAAGGCACTGTCGGAAAAACTTCCTACTGGCCCATTAAAGACCCTACAGGGGTCTCTGATGGTAGAGGACCCACTGATGCAGTCAAGCATCCTCAGATAATCAAACTTTTGAAACCCCAAATCCCTGAGCTCACATATCATCCCTTAATGTAGCCGAAATCCCAGTTCCCAGGTATAGATACCAATACATTAGATATTTTGCAAACTACCTTCTCCTTCCTTAATAATTCCAACCCCACCCTTGCTGGTAATTGCTGGCTCTGCATGACAACAGGGGCAAGCATGCCTATGGCAGTTCCTATTAATTCTACTATGGACAATGATAATACATGCCAACCCAGATTTCCCTTTAAAGTACAGCCTATAGGCACTTTTACATTATGTCTTTTAGGCGTGATGCAGAATAATACCTATGATATGGATTTTGGAATTGCTTCCTTTGGAAATTGCTCAACAGTACAAAATTATTCCTCACCCATCCCATCTCTTTGTCCCCCCAATGGCACAGTTGTTATGTGTGGAGGAAATGTGGCCTTCCCCAGGCTTCCAGCGAATTGGAACAGTGGCTGTGTTCTTGCCTTATTACTCCCTGATATAACTATTGTCCCAGGAGACGAACCTCTAGCCTAGACACCTTAGTCAAAAGACAGAGGCGGGCGATACAGGCCTTATCACTTATTGCCAGCCTTGGAATAACAGCTGCTGTGGGCACAGGTACACTGGCTTAGGCACGGCAATACACCCTTACCATCGCCTGTCTCAACAACTTAAAATGATGTACAAACTCTATCAGAAACCATTAAAGATTTGTAGGACCAAATAGACTTCCTGGCAAAAGTGTTCCTTCAAAACAGACGAGGCTTAGATTTGCTGACTGCTAACCAGGGAGATATTTGATTGGCCTTAGGGGAACGATGCTGCTTTTATACCAATAAATCAGTCATAGTATGCATTAAATTTAAGCAGCTTCAAGAAGATCTAGAAAAGAGATGAAGGGAACTATTTGAAAATCCCCTCTGGACAAAGCTTAATGGATTTCTACCCTACCTTCTTCCCCTATTAGGCCCTTTGTTGGGTTTACGTTTAATGGTGACCATAGGACCCTGCATTATAAACAGTGTGGTACAATTTATTAAAGAACACATTAATATTATGGCCTCTAAGCCCCTACAAATCCACTATCATCATCTGGAGATGGAAGACCACGCTGTCAACTTTTAAAAGGATGTTCTACCCTTCTCACAGGCTTATTTCTTAAGTTTACATCCCCACAAATCTCTCTTTCTTACATAAAACTATAAGTAACAGCTCTGACAAACCATCTTCTGCCCTTGCCATAAGGGTTCGTCTACATGGGCCCTTCGGCTTGGGGGAAAACGCACCCATGGAGTGAGGACGTTAGGCCATAATATCGGAGGGTGCAGGAAGGATTGCAAAAGGATGGATCCACGGATCCCCAAACACAAGACCTGTGAGTGACATGCTCTGGTGCATGGCGGTTGGCATGCTTCCCCTTCAAGGCCATCTCCTCCAAAAACATGCCAAGGCCACCACGAAATCTGCTAGTAAAGATGCTCGCTCGGATCAGGAGATATTCTAAGGCCTCCTAGAGAAACAGAGCCTCTAACCCCTCCCCTAAAAACATCGCCGGTAAGGGAGGTCAAATATTTTATATAAGAAAGGGGGAGATGTCAGGGGCTAAAAGGAAGTTCTCCTTCAAAGAATAGCCTGACACTTACAAGAAACAGCCCCCTGGGAGACATCCTGCCTGGGAGATATCCCACAACCATCTATCTCCCTGAGACATCCTGTCGCCATCTGTCTTCCTGAAATATCCTGAGGTTATCTAACCCTGTGAAGACATCCAGCAACTGCCGATAAGAGAGCTTTCCCATCAGCAGCATATAAACACCCTGTGAGAACAATAAAAGTTTGCAGCTTGATCAGAACTCCTGTCTGGGTGTCATCTGTCCTGTCTCTTGTCCCTTCATTCCTTCCCAACTATGTTCGATGCCCACGTTGATGTGTCCTGCCGGCCGGGACCCCTGGCACTAATCCATATCCTACTAGACTATGACTACTAATACTAATATGATGGAGGAAAATAACCCAAATAGAATAGAAATACAAGCAGTTCAGAGGAGGCATGGTGTATAGTTGGAGTTGCCTTTTGCATGATCTAGGGTAGGTGTTATAAATCTAGCTAATTTTTAAATGAAATAGTTCTCCATGTGTTTTTAAAGTTAAAAAATATGTGAATACCTGTCTCCCTTTCTCTGTAGCCTACTTGCCACATGTATTTTATATGCACATATAGAATCCTACGTGGTATCACACGTATATTCTTGTGACGTGGCTGACTTAGCAGATTCAAATTGTGAGAAGAGATCACTTCTCCTAAACGCTGTTGGAACTGAAAATTCAACCTATGGGGGAGCCTCCTAGTAAAAAAAAAACATTATACATAAATCCATGCTAAGTAAAATTAATATTTTTGCATCAGTGGATGATATATATTTCATGAAGAATTTCGATTGGCATATATATTGCTACTTTTCATTGTCTGTGTTTGTGTTTTGTGTGTGTATATATATATATATATATATATATATATATATATATATACTCTCCAAATTTTTCAAAATATAAAATATATGTGTCCTATATACACTACCTAAATTCATTCATGTTCATGTATGTGGATTCATAATCAACTTTTCACAAGATTATTCTCAGAAATATACATCCACCTGAAATACATATTTGTTTCCTAGTACTGAAAAGTAACTTCAGTAAATGGTGCATACAATCCTAATATTTCTACAGTAGCTGACCCAGTTTAACATCAATGCAAATAGATTCCTATGGGACATGATGTGTATTTTGAAGTTCATTTTATTTAACACTGGTACATTACTATTTCTTCAGTTTATGCGCACCATAGGATATATATTTCATCCACAGGTTCACAAATTAATAGGCATTTGTTTCACTTTCAATCATTTCCTGCTTCAGAACACATGTATTCCTCCAGGTTTCTTGACTGTTCTTCTCATGAGACTTCTTTCCAAACACATTGTTTTCGATTTCCATAAAAATTTGAAGCAAAACTCCCACACTCTTCATGATAAACCATAACCCTAATATTACCATTAGATGTATAACTTTTTGGAATGAATGATTGTATATCAATATAAGATTTCCTGTATATTTTCAGATAACAATTCAATCCATTATTTAAAGTTGGTACCAGTTATATAATTTATGTTGAGTGTCTATATGGAAGAAGCTGAAGGCCATTTGAGAGGGTTTTGGTTTTAATTGTGGTCATTTGTTTGTGGTTGGAAGAGATGACTGGGTCCACCTGGGCTTGAACACTGGTGTGATTCACCATAAGACTGAGTTCTGGAACTGAACTAAGAGAAGTTTTGCCATGAAGTCGTGTTGGGATTTTAGGAGGCCACGCATGAGAATCGCCCTTGGAAACTGAGTTCTAGGCCCAGGATGGCTTTCCACATCGCCATGGAAATCTCATCCAGGATATTACATGATTTTATTTTTAAAGAGTTGACAGCCATAATTAAGAGACAAAACACACATGGATCTCACATTGTAGAACTCAATGGGCCTGGCTTCATGTGACCTTTTGCCCCCTCTTTAGGAAGCCTTGCCTGTGAGAGTTCTCCAGAGGTTTCATTCAAATGAGCTTCCTCAAAATTTTATGGTTCCTGGATGAATGGGAAACACACAGTGGCTCCAAATTCATCCTTGAAAAATGGCGAGAAAAATACCATGAAATTTTGGACATTCCCTTGACCAGATGGCACTGGAATACATTTCCATGTCCTATTGCTGATCAGGAGTATACCAGACAGTGCCTTGATTGACTGGGTTTCATGAAAATGCTGTAGAACAGAGATGCCAGTAAGTTGGAGCCTTCTGAGTAGTGAGCCTAGAGTAGTGGTTAGCAAGTGTGTGATAATACATCTGTGCTGTGGCCATGTAGATCTGCCATTGGCTTCCAAATGTCCTGTGACTGACATGGTGCAGCCAGCAGACAATTATATGAAAAGGCATCTTGGTATATGGAGACGTTTCTGGGCAATGTTCAGAATCAGGTTGCTATGGAAAAGAGTGCAAGCTATGTGGGGTAGAAGCCTAGTTGGTGCGTTCTCCAGCAGACACTGACCAACCACATGTGACAGAATGCCGTGCAGCACTGCGACCAATTTGGACTCCTTGTATTTTGAGAAGCAAATACCAAACTCCCATTGTAGCAGCAAGAAAGACCATTAAAAGTGGAGTATGACCAAAGGGCTTCACAGTCCACACGGGGAGACGCTTAGCCCCAATGGCCATTGTTTACCTACAAAAAGAGAATTCATCACTGCTGCACCATTTTCATTGGAAAATAAGAACACATGTCCTTCAGGTCACATAGATGCATATCTAGCTTTGATGGTCTCAAAACAAAGGAAGCTAAAGCTCCTGACAACAACATATATTTCAAGTGCCCAGCCTCAGAGGCAGTTTCTCAAAATTTCTTTAGGCCAGGAAACCTCTATATTCATAGACACAGGGTACAACTCTTTGTACCCCCAATACTAATTTATACGTCTTCAAAATATTGCTCCCAGAAATGGTACAAGAAATACTCATGTCACCTGATCTACATATACATTGTATCACAGTAATATTCTGAAAACAAAATGCAAAGGTCACACTTATGATTGTACCAAAACCTAAATGGAAAGTGAACCTGCATTACTAAAATCATCCATGTCCACTTGCCTAATGCTCTCAAATGTCAATCCTATTGACGGCTACATATTTCTTTTTTCCTTAGATTATATAATTAAAGTCAAACATGTTGAATGTGTAATCCTATCACTAACTTTATGCTTTGCCTGATTTCATAATGTCTCTATTGATATCTGCTTTCCTACATTTTTTCTCCAGTTCATCATTGTGACTGACTCTTCACATGTGCTGACATTTACATTCACTCTCTATATGAAACCCTATTGCTAAAGGACTTTTTTTTCCAAATCCTATATTCACTCTTCTTCCTAAACCTACCAACTATATTCCTAATCTTACTGACTATCCCGTTTTGAATGGATGTTCTTTTCTACATTCAGTCATCCAAGTAAATGTCAGGTGAGCGTCGGAGGAAGAGACCACCCAGAATCTACCTCATGCAACAGCAAAGGGTTTATTGGGGGTCCAGCGTGCTGGTGCTCATAGCTCACTTGAATAGAGCAGAGAGCCCTGAGAACAGCTTAAGCAGAGCTTATATACTTTCCTTGGAGAGGGCAGGGAGGGATTTTTATTAATGGATCAAGGCGAGTGGGCAGTTTGCGCATAACCGGGTGAGGGAGTGCATTCTGTAGTTTGGCAGTTGGGGACAGCACATTCTGGGAACAAGATTAGCAAACATTCCTCAAGATTTCAACAGTGTTTTGTTAAGCGTACAGAAAAACAGAAAGTGACAAGTGCCTATTTTATTAACCTTTCATTCCCCACTTTTTCTTCTGGCTACTTTTAGTCATAAAAGTGATCATTGGGGGGTGTCACATTTTATGTCTGCTAGTGGGGTATTAACATAAGTTTAACTTGTCCAATTTGAGATTGGAGAAAAGAAATTACATGGTTGAACAAACAGAGTTTATAGTTAGCAATAATATGAGGATTATTATTGGACCTGCCAGGGTTGATAAATGCGTAGTTAACCAGGGGGACTGTGTGAACCAAGACTCAAACCACCCTTTTTTGGCCTCTCTCTCTCATTGACACTCTTCAAGTTGTCCTTTTAATTTACTCATAGATTTTTTTACAACTCCATAATGGTCAGCATAAACACAACATTCTTCCATCAATGCAGAACAAAGGCCACCTTCTCTCATGAAGAGGAGGTTCAACCCTTGACTGTTCTGTAAAACAACTTCAGAGAGAGAGGTTAAAGATTTCTGCAAAGCTGTGATGGAGGTTTCTAATATCTTTAAGTTTTGGTCTATTGCTGCTTCTAATTTTGTCATTTGTTGTGTCCCATGGACCAAGGCAGTGGTTCTTGTGCCCACCTCTGCAGCAACTCCTATTTCTAATAGGATGGCTAAAGTGAGGGATATATGTGCCCAGTGGAACCAGGTTTTATTTCCCCCTATTTGAATTTCAAATGAACATGCATCAGGATAAAGCACTCTGGGAAACATCTGCACCATTACACAATTAATCATATCTGTTGACAACTTCATGAAAACATAAAAAATGTTTAAGTATATAGAATTATACTGCTGTAGGGACAGACAAGGCAAGGCGCCTAAGATAGTACCGAAGACAGGGAAACAGTCCTATTCGTTTGCAACCAGATTCAGAGGGCATTACTTCTGTTGTAATCAATAAATCCCCTGAAACCCAAGTTTAGGTAGTTTCAGAATTTTGTACCCAACATGTAAAGGAAGGGGCGCAGAAGTTCACAGTCTGCAGAAGTTCACAAAAAGCAGTTTATTTTTCTGTTTTTTTCCTCTGTTCTTGGCAAGTTAACTTTTCAAGGACACCTGGGTTAGGGAGAGCTCTTTCTTCCCTTTAATTTTCACCCTGCCAGCTGTTACCATGGAGCCCAGTTTGTAACTTCTGTATCTTAGAAATGTAGCCATCTCTGTGAATCCCTAGCTCATGGCCAGAGGCCTTGTACACATATTTTGTGAAAAACTAGTAAGGGGGTGTCTACCTTAGGAGTGAAGATTTTTTAGCCAGTGGCCAAGTAGAACAGGGCAACACGTAAAGAGGAATTTTATCTACTCTGAAGTCTTTTATAGGGACTCTTTTGCTGAAAGTCCTAAAGTCAGCCATGATGAAGACTTCTGAAGAAGGTCAGATAAGAATTTTCGGTGGGCCTGGTACAGAGGGGGCAGATGGGGTAGGTGGGGCTGAGAGCAGTTCTGAAGATCTGAGAATGAGGAAGGAAAGATGTAAAGGAATAATGGGAAAGGGGTTTGGGATTTTCCTAGCAACAAAAACTTGAGCAGTAGAACAGGTAGAGCAGAGGAGAAGACTGGAGTTAGTATCACTAAAAGCCTGTAAGGGACTTTAAATTCTGAGTAACCTTTTTTCAGTGATGACAAAGAAACTTTTAAGTCCATTTTCATTACATCTTGGATAGGGGTCTGAGGGCTCTCCTCAGCTGGTTTGAGATTTGGGTTAGCTGGTAAGAGGACCTGGTGGGATCCGGTGCGGACACTGATAGGAGAAGAGAGGAGGGAGTTGGTGGAGGGGTACTTCATTACCTGCTACCTCAGCAATTGGGCAATGGTCTGAGAACTGGCAGAGGTTTGGATTTTTGATCTAGTAATTGGAGGGGAGAAATCATGTTGCTGAGGTGATAGTGACAGCAGAGAGACTGGAGCAGAAGGCTAAGGGTGAGGATCTATTGGAGAAACATAGGTCAGGATGTGAGTGAAGGAGGGAAAAGGCCTCCACATAGGGGAATCTCCTTTCACCCTTTTGAGCATGTGCAGAAGTTAAAAATGTCACGCAGAATTTGAGGACCTAGAGACCCCACTGTGGGCCATCGGTTTTGGTTATCTAATTGGTAATATGGCCAATGCTGTGTACAGAATTTTTTTTATTGGTTATTCAAAACATTACAAAGATTGCAGAATCACATTGGTTACACATCCACATTTTTACATAATTCCATAATAGTAACTGTTGTATTCTGCTACCTTTCCTATTCTCTACTATCCCCCCTCCCCTCCCCTTCCATCTTCTCTCTCTACCCCATCTACTGTAATTCATTTCTCTCCTTATTTTTTTCCCATTCCCCTCACAACCTCTTATATGTAATTTTGTATAACAATGAGGGTCTCCTTCCATTTCCATCCAATTTCTCTTTTCTTTCCCTTTTCTCTACAGAATTTGATGAGAAGCTTGAGATCCATCAGGCAGTCCCTGTATGCTCACATCCCCATGACTTAGAGAAGAAGTCGGCTTTCCCCCCACACAGCCGTGATTTCATGTGGCTTTGATAGTCCACCAGGCAATCATAGTAATCTAGGCTAGCCAACCTGCATCTGGCTCACTTGTCCCTACATCCATTAGGTTTGTTTCCATTGTCTATGGTTTGGAAGGGATTTAATGGAATTTTAGTGGCATCCTCTTCATCAGGGATATCCCAATAGAAAAGACGTATAGCCAGCTAATTAATGTCTGGGTAGAGAGATGGTCACTAGTTACCTAATTGGGCTGTATACGAGATAGACCATAATTCTTTTCCAGTAGGATTTGTGATCAGCCATCGCTGCTGAACGGGCTGATGAGGGTTAGGACTACTGGTGGTCAAGGGGAGAGTCTATAGCTTTATCCACATGGCGAATACACAATTTGAAAGGGTTACCAGTCTTTTCCAGTTTCCAGCCAGAGTCTCAACAGGCCGCAGGCTTGAGATGAGAGGTATGGATCCAGGAAATGATTCTGTCTACCTTTACCGCTGTAGGTGTTATAAGTAGCACCTGGTATGGTCCTTTCAAGCGGGGTTCCAGGGATGACACCTGATGTCGTCTTACATAGAAGAAGTATCTTAATTGATGTTGATTTGGAGTCCTCTCGTCCCCAGGTTGTTAGGCAGTGGCCATCTGTTTTCACAGGTATCCTGAGTTCTTTCAAGAGCTTTAAGTCTGTAAAGCAAATGGGTGTGAAAGAAATCGTTAGGTCTTAGAGTTGGGGTTAGGTCCCTTACTGGAGGAGGGGCACCATAGAAAATTTCATAGGGGGTGAGGTTACACAAAGAAACAGAGGGAGTATTTCTTGCATGAAACAGTTCATAAGGCAGGAGCATAGTCCAATATTTTATGCCGGTCTCTAAGCTTAATTTCGTTATGGTCTCTTTAATGTTTCTATTCATTCATTCTGCCTGTCCTGAACTCGGGGGTCTATAAGCACAATGTAACTTTCAATAAATCCCCAAGGTCCTGGCTAACCCCTGACTTATGTGGGTTATGAATGCCGGTCCATTATCACACCCTATTACTTTAGGCAGGCCGTATCTTGGAAAAATATCTCCCAGGATCTTCTTCACCACAATTTGCACTGTTTCTTTTTTTTTTTTCCTTTTCTTTTTTTTTTTTTTGGTGGGAAAGGCTTCAATCCATCCTGAAAATGTATCTACAAAGACTAGGAGATATTTAAGTCCATAACTTGCTGGCTTTATTTCAGTAAAGTACACTTCCCAGAATTGTCCTTGTCTGGTTCCTCATAGGTGCTTTCCTGTAGGAAGCTTGGAAGGATAAGAATTAACCATTTGATGGACCTGACAGGCTTTTGTTAACCATTCAGTTATTTCCTTTAACTGTGAGTCGGTTAGTGGAAAACTCTGTTCTTGATCCTTCATAAATGAATGTAGTTTCTTTAAACTAAGGTGAGTGATTTGATGTACATTATCTACTGACATAGTTAGAGCTGTGAATATAGGAGTTTTTACTGAAGGATTTAGAAATTCCACTTGGGGGCCTTCAGGGTTAAAAGTTATTTTGGCCCGGAGCTTGGTGAGCAGAACTCTGCCTATCAATGGGGCCGGGCATTCTGGGATTACTTGGAAGGAGTGATGGATTTTTCCTTTCCCCTGGTCCCAGGTCCTCTTAGTTGTCCAAGCCCGATATTTACTGCAATTAGCCCCTTGAATTAGAGACCTTTTATTTGATAGAGGGCAAAATGGAGCCTTAATGGCTGAGTATATTGCCCCTGTATCCACTTCAATGTTTACTGGGGTGCCCTCCACTTCAAAAGTTAACCTGAGCTCGGGGAGGGGATCTGATCCCCAACTTTCTTAGTCATCCTCCAGAGTCAGAATGGCTGGCTGGCGTGGCTGTCTCTTTCTAGGGCTCTCTTTGGCCCAGTGTCCTTTTTCTTTACAGTAGGCACATTGATCTGAGGCCAGGGGTGGCCTCTAGTTTGGGCCCAGGTATCCCTTCCTGTCTCCATGTTTCTTATTTCTGGCCTATTTGTTGTTGTGACCAGGACCTGAGTCAATTCCTTAGTCTGTCTTTTGTTTCTTTTATCCACCCTTTGCTTCCTTATCTTCCTCAGTTTCTCTCGTATAGTATACGTTTTTGGCTTCTCTGACTAAATCTCTCAAAGTCATATCTTGTAATCCATCTAAGTGTTGTAACTTTCTTTAAATATCCATGGCAGCTTGCCCAATAAAGGCCATCATGACAGATGCCTTTTGAGCCTCTGCCTGAGTATCAAAAGGAGTATATCTCCTATATGCCTCCATAATTTTCTCTAGAAACATAGAGGGAGATACATCAGGCCCTTGAATAAACTCTATTACCTTGGCCAAATTAGTTGGTCGCCTAGCAGCCACTAAGATACCCGCTATTAGAGCCCGGAGATAACTGGACAGATGCTCCCTACCTTCAAAGGTGTTGGGGTCCCAGTTTTGTCGATTCTAGGGAAAGCCGGGTTGAATATGTTGGGAAGTGGTGTCAGTCACCCATCTGGTCCGAGGATATTATTTTCTAGCTTCCAGGAGGATTCTCTTTTGTTCCTCTGTCATGAAGAGAGTCCCTAGGTGTTGTTGGCAGTCATTCCAAGTAGGCTGGTGTGAAAACATCTATGAATTAACCACACCTGAGACACGAGTAGGGTCCTCTTAAAAGGGGGGATTGTTATTTTTCCAGTTATATAGGTCTGAAGAGGAGAAAGGCCAATACTGGTAGGCTTGCAATTTTTCCCCATGGCCATCATCAATCATTGGCACATAGGGACGGAGGGGGAGCATCACGGGAGTTCCAGGGTTTTCAATCTTTCATTGATGGTGAGTTCCTTTAGCTGGGCCAGGTTCCTCCAGGGGAGGAGGGGCTGTGTGTGCCGTGGGGGAGTTTTCTGGAGGGTGCTGGGCTGGCTTAGCTTCCTCCAATGGCGGAGAGGCTGAGTCAGCAGCAGGGGAATCACTTAGAGGGTGTTGGGGGTTGGGAGACCAGGGCAAGGGATAAGGAGAGGGATGAGAGTCCAGTAGAGTTAAATCTTGTGACTTAGGCAGAAAAGAGGGTGGAGGAGGAGGAGGAGCAGAGGGTTTGAGAGATTGTGGGGGAAGGATTAGGAGCGGGGGCAGGGGAAAAGAAAGGCTTCACCCATGGAGGAGATTTGCGGAGGTAATGCCGGGTTAAGATATATGGCTTTTGATCTGGATGGCTATGTGGCCCTTCCTGAAAGACAATATCTCTGACTTTTTAAATTAGTGAGAAGTAGAAAAATCTTTCTAAGGGCCATCCGAATCCAAAGGTGGGCCACTCTGAGGCACAGAGAGTCTGCCAGCTCCAGCGGTTTACTGAAAAAGAAAGATTCTGAGCCCTTAAGCCGAATTTGGTCCAGTGATCAAGGGTCAGGGACAGAGGCATTGAAGTGCTCTTTTCCATAATGAAAAATGCACAAACAGTAAAAGCAACGACACATGACACAGACAAGACAAGACAATAAAGACAGGAAATGGACGTCCAACACTGAGACGAGGACTGAGTAGCCGGCAATACCTGATGGGCTGGCAATACCGAATCTGAAACAAAATATCACTGAGTTGAGGAGACTATTGTTCCTTGATTTTCAGAGTCCTCTGGGGTGTCCCTCAGGGTGGTGGCCTGTGGCTCTGTGACACATCTGTCAGCCACCGTGAGAGAGAGCTCACACTCTTCATTGACAGCCATTTTGCCAAGCTCTAACCTGAAACCTGACACCAGAAAGAGGCGCCTTACAAATCCCTTGAGGAGCCAGTTGGGGTCTCTCGTCCGCTGCTGCCAGAACTCGGTGGAACCTCCATATGTAAAGGTCGGATGAGTGTCAGGCGAAGAGACCTCTAAGAAACTGTCTCATGCAAAAGCAAAGGGTTTATTGGTGGTCCAGCATGCTGGGGCTCAGAGCTCACTTCAATAGAGCAGAGAGTCCTGAGAACAGCTTAAACAGGGCTTATATACTTTCCTTGGGGAGGGCAGGGAGGGAAGTTAAGTATACAGAAAAACATGAAGAGACAACTACCTATTTTACTAACTTTTCACTAACGACTATACTTTGCCAGATTTCCTAATGTATCTATTGATATCTATTTTCCTACATATTTTTCCCAATTCATCATTGTGGCTGACTCTTCACATGTGCTGACATTTACATTTACTCTATACCCGAAAAGCTATAGCTAAAGAACTTTTGGTGCAAATTCTATACTCACTCTCCTTTCTAAACTACCGACTATCTTCTTAATCTTACCGACTATCACTTTTTGACTGGAAGTTATCTTTGACAATCAATCATCCAAGGCACAAGGTCCAATGCAATTGTATATCGATGTACCTGAGACATCTGTGCAGAAAATAAATCAAAGCTAAGTATCACAATCAAGGTCCTAATACACTTCTGGGTTTTAAATCTTACATAGATTTCTGTTTTCATACTTATATTTTACCTATATATTCTTGTAATTATCGCCGGTCATCAATACCATTATTCATCCAGCTGAATGATTCCTAACCCAAATCAAACCTGTTATTAACCCTAACCATACACTGTTGCCTCAATCTAACTTTACAGAAGAGCATGGACAGAGATGGTCTTACAATACAAAAATGTAGGATTCCTTCCAACTACTGAGAAACTCAAAGGTCCATGCAAAAATGATCCCTGCAGAAGTTGTAGGCAGCTATGTAGGAACTGAGAGAGCAAAAGTCATCTTTCATTGTAAAAAACTTGGTCAGGATGAAGGAATGTGTCTGAATCAGCCTCTGTCTTCTTAATTTAGAGAAGAAGGACCCAACCACGCCTGTGTTGAGAGCTGTTCCTGGGTGCCTATGGTTGATATACCATTCTAAGTTGTGAAAGTGTCACAGGAAGTAGGGGCAGCCTCCATTTCATGGGACTCTTTGAAGCAACTGTTAGGACAACGTGGTTGCCAAGGCAGTGACCTTATTCACTTTCTGAAGGAAGTGACCTCACCTCACAACCTTGGTGACAGAACTCTCTGAACTTGGGATCCAGGAAGCCAGTCACCAAAATCCAGTCCCAGTCCCACTCCCAGGGATCTCACTTGCTTGGATTTACCAAGGACAGATTTAGTCTTTCTTGGTACCTACTGATGTGAGGATGGCCAAATGCCAGAAAGCTCTGAAAAGTCACCTTTACTGAGAAAGCAGGTATTGGATCACCGCTGTCTCCTCAGTAGTTCAAAATGTTGACCAAAGAGACCAGATCTGAGACAGGACAGGCCATTTTGTGGGAATAAAATATGGTCCACAATTAGAGAAACTCTGGATAGTCACAGACCTACTTCGGGGAAGGAGGTGCCTTTGTGGGTGTGGGTGTGAGTTTGTGGATTTGTCTCATGTTCTCAGAATAGGTAGGAAAGTCGGTATGTTTGGTTTGGTGTAGACTGTTTTGAGTAAGTCGTTTGACAAGGCGAGTGTTTCTATGTCTGTGTATCCCACGGTGTCCATGGTTGTAGACATTAGAAAAGAGAATGCATCAATTTATATGTCCTGTCTAGTTGAAAGCTTCCCAGCATTCATCCTGCCCAATTTATGAATGGATTTCAGCTTGCCTTATCGATGGGCAACACTTGCTATCTTTCAAAGTTTCTGCTTTCTTCCTGAATTCTGGCCACTCTCCAGAATAGGCTCATGGTTTTGTGTCCAATATATGTACCACTTCCAAGCCCTGTGACATCGCCATGTACTGGATAGCTGAAGGGAATGGCGAGCATCTCAGAAAACTCAGGTATCAGTGTGATCAGGAGAGTCTCAGTGGAGAAACCCTGCTTTGGGCCTTTTAATTACCAATTGTTCTGCTGCCCTGAATGTCTGAAAGGTCTTTGCCTCAGGCCACCCCTTTTTGAAGCCTGAAAAAAACTGTTTTCACATGGAAATGAATGGGCATCACCTGAGGCTTTTTGCTTAATTCCTTTGGAAAGGATGTGTCTGAATCAGCCTTTTGGCCCTGTGTGAGGCTTAGGCTTAGATTCTCAGCACCTGATGGATCTAAAGAAGGATCCCATGTGTGCATACAAAACCAAAATAGCCAAAAGAGCAGTCATTCTGGATGAAGTCTCTCCCCTTCCTTTGTGAGGTTCTAGACCTACATCAAGTTAGAATAGGAATGCTTTGGGTCAAATAATTTCTTCAAAGCCCTGCAGAGGCTAGCCCGTAGGAGCTTGGGTTTCCTCATGTCTCCAATTCAGACAAAGAATCTAAACCCCACAGTCAGTAGTCCTCAAATTGGAGAAGCAGAGAAGTATTAACAGCAGGCCTATGTGATCACACCAGGTTCACAGGAAGGGTGTCCAAGCCACCCTGTTTTTAGGCACATTAGGGGCAAAGGAGATTATTTTGGAGACTGTCTTGGTCTGCACCCCTCATAGAAACATTCAACCAGAGGTTATGAAGAGTGTTTATATGAAAGATCATGAGGGCCATGTGGGAGTGTGTTGGTTTTAATTGTGGTCATTTGTGTGGTGGTTGGAAGAGATGACTGGGTCCACCTTGACATGAACTCTGGTGTGATTCCCCTAAGAGACTGAGTTCTGGAACTGACCTCAGAGATGTATTGCCATGAATTGTGTTGGGATGTTATGAGTTCACGCATGAGAGTCGTCCTTGGAAACTGAGATGTATGCCCAGGTTGTATTTCCACAAAGCACTGGGAATCACAGCCAAGATATCACATGATTTCATTCTGAAAGACTTGGCAGCCATAGTTGAGAGTCAAAACACACATGGACCTCACATTGTAGACCTCAATGGGCCTGGATTCACGTGACCATTTAGCCAATCTTTGGGAAGCCTTGCCTGTGAGAATTCTCCATAGCTTTCATTGACATGAGCTTCCTCAAAATTTAATGGTTCTGGATTGATTTGAAACGTACAGTGCCTCCAACTTCATCTTTCAAAAATGGCTAGATAAATACCAAGAAATTTTTGAAATTCCCATGACCAGGTGGCACTGGAGAACCTTTGGATGTCCTGTTGCTGATCATGAGTATACCAGACAGTGCCTTGATTGACTGAGTTTCATGAAAATGGTGTAGAACAGAGATGCCAATAAATTGGAGCCTGCTGAGTACTTGGCCTAGAGCAGTAGTGGGCAGGTGTGTGATAAAACATTTGTGGTGGGGCCATGTGGATCTGCCATTAGCTTCCAAATGTCTTGTGACTGACATGGTGCAGCAAGCAGTCCCTTCTATGTAAAGGCATCTTGTAATATTGAGAAGTTTCAGGGAAAGTTTCAGAATCAAGTTGCTATGGTCAATGGGGAAAGCTATGTGGGATAGAAGCATGGTTGGTGCATTGTCCTGCAGAAACTGACCCACCACACGTGACAGAACTCCCTCCAGCACTGTGTCCCAGTTGACCTCTTTGTATTTTGTGAAGCAAATACCAAACTCCCAGTGAAGCCGCAAGAAACACCATGAAAACTTTAGGATCACAAAATGGCTTCACAGTCCACACGGAGAGACACTTAGACCCCAGGGGCCACAGTTTAGCTACAAATAGCAAATTCAGCACTGCTGCTCATGTTCAGTGGAAAATAAGAAACCATGTCCTCCAGATCACATAGATGCAGACCCACCTTTATTGGTCTCACTAGAAACGAAGCTAAAGCACTTGACAACAACATATGTTTCAAGTGCCCAACCTCAGAGGCAGTTCCACAAGAAGTCTTTAGGCCAGAAGAGCTCCAGTTTGTGGAGTGTTTACCCTGTCCTTTACTTTTGGAAACTCCTTAGCATATTCTATTCCAAATATGTATTCACAGATTTTCTAACTCTTCTCCTCTAATTTTGTCTTACTTGGGGACTAGGTAATGTCAAGCCATTGTTCTGGATTACAGTGAAAACAATTTTTTGTAGCACATATTTGTATACACATTGGATTCATTTTATAATTTTCCAGTCAAAATAGTGAATCCCTCACACTAACCCCTACGCTACTAAACTCTGACTAGAATAATAACCCAAACAGAATTGAAATACAAGCAGTTCAGAGGAGGCATCGTGTATAGTTGGACTTGCCTTTTGCATTATATAGGGTAGGAGTTATGAATCTAGTCAATTATTTGGTTGAAAGAATTCTCCATGTTTTTTTAAAGTTAACAAATATGTGAATTCCTGTCTCCCTTTCTCTGTAGCCTATTTAGCACATGTAGTTTTATATGCACATATAGATTCATACGTGGTATCACACGTATATTTTTGGTGAGGTGGCTGACTTGGCATATAGAAATTGTGAGAAGATATCACTCCTTCTAAAAGCTGTTGGAACTGAGAAGTCAACCTATGGGTGATCCTCCTATTTAAATAGCATTATACATAAATCCATGTTCAGTAAAATGAATATTTTTGAATCTGTGGATGATATGTATTTCATGATGAATTTCGATTGGCATATATAATGCTACTTTTTAATGTCTCTCTGTGTGTGTCTGTATATATATATATATATATATATATATATATATATATATCTCCTCCAGATTTTTCAAAATATGAAATATATGTGTCTTATTATGCACTCCCAAATTTCATTCATATTCATGTATGTGGATTTATAATCTACTTTTCAAAAGATTATTCTCAGAAATATTCATCCACCTGAAATAACATTTTGGTTTACTAGTACTGAAAACTATCTTCAGTAAATGGTGCATAGAAATCCTAATATTTTGACATTGCAAGATGGCCATGAATAGAGTGCATCACACCCTTTGTACTGCGCAACTTCACATGTGAATAAGGAGTTAGAATGACGAAAAAGTATCTTGTTAGGATCTTACAGAAAAACGGGTGTGCCTGGAACCTAGAAGAATGATTTCCACCACCGAGGTCCTGTAATTGAGTCTCAAACAAGAGCCAACTATGCGACCGAAGATCTGGGGTGGCTGATCCGTGCGGCGCATGCCGTGGCTACAGACGGCGGGCCTCCACCGTGAAGCAACCAGCATGCAGGGAGAATCGTTGCTGCGGATTCTGTGGAATCCGGCTGGCTCACCCACCACTGAGCCCGGGGCTGAGTTCGGGATTTCAGATGGGGAAGAAAGTGTTACAGTTCTATCCCCCACAACCGAAACTCCACCGAGGAAACCAACGGCCACCATCTTGGAGAGCTGAAGTATCCACCACCACTCTCCGACAGATTGCAACAACAAAACAGGTGTGTGTTACTCAGCTTATCTCCCATACAGCAGGTAATTCACAAAAATTCTCTCTTAGGCTTTCCGGGGGAGGGATTACCAGAGAAAGCCTTCATAAAGACGGGGGGAAAACTAGTGGCACCTGACCTTCAACCTTCCTCCCATCACCGGTGAAAACAAAACTTGTCTAGCCAGCGCAATGGGTGGGGCAAGCGGGAAAAATCAAAACAATAGAGTGCCAGTGTTCCCAATAGACACCCTCCACACCCAAGGAACGGCAGGCAAAGAGTACAGTTTGAGCTGCCAAGAGGCATCACTCAGGGGAAATCTGGTGTAGCAGGGGAAATCAGGACTCGCAGAGGAAACCAGGGGACCAGAGGACAGACACGCGTGACTAGGAGGCTGGAGAACGCCTGCCCACCAGCAACCAATCACCCGCTGGCTGCCTGCGCAATTGGGCAGCTAGAGATCACCCGCCCGCCGGTGACAGCCCATTCGCTGATTGCACGACTGGATGGCTGGAGACCGCCCGCCCGCCAGCGACCGGGAGGTGAAACCAACCAGAGACAGTCCAGTCCCACCCCCCCATTCAAACACCCTGGCAAGGAGCCTGGGGCCCGCCATAGCAGACAGGTGACATCACTGGAGCTCAGCTGTCGGAATTCCTTCCAAGTGGAATCCACTTTTGCAGGCATAGTCTACAAACACAAAAGAGAGACAACAGAGATATATAAAACCAAAACAAATCTATTGAAGAAAGCAGAAACACAGCAATCAAATTGAGCTGAAAAGTAACGTGAACATCATGAAAAAACAAGGGAAAAAAAGGTGTGCAAAAAATGCAGGACAACTAAATTCTAAAGGAGGACCGTGAAGCATCAGAAATAGGGATAGGGAAAAAACTCAAGGCATACCTAACTCAGATGGAAAGGAATATTAGAGAAGACATGAGGCAGCAAGTCCAAGCAATAAAAGTATATTTTGAAAATCAAATAAACAAATTCAAATGGCAAAGAATGAGCTTTACCAGGAGATAGAGACATTAAAAAGAAATATCAAACAGTAATCCTAGAAATGCAGGAAAGTATAAACCAAATTAAAAACTCAAACGAAGAGTATTACAAATAGACTAGATCAAGTAGAAGTTAGAACGTCAGATAATGAAGACAAAGTTTATCAACTTGAAAAGAATAGAGTAAACACAGAAAAGATGCTTAAATCCCATGAGCAATCTATTCAAGAGATATGGGATGCATAAAAAAAAAAACAAATTTGAGAGTCATCGGGATAGAAAAAGGCATAGAGATTCAAACCAAAGGAATGGACAACATATTAAATGAAATAATTCTAGAAAATTTCCCAGAGATGAAAGATGGAATGGATTGCCAAATCCTGGAAGCCTACAGGACCCCAAGCATTCAAAACCATAATAGACCAACTCCAAGACAAATATTTATGAAGATAGCCAGAACAAGGACATACAGAACAAAGAGAGAATATTAAAAGCTACCAGAGAAAGTAGGCAGGTTACATTCAGGGGTAAACCAATTAAGTTAACGACTGATTTTTTTCATCACAAACTTTGAAAGCAAGAAGATCCTGGAACAAAGTATTTCAAACGCTCAAAAATAATGGATTCCAACCAAGAATACTGTATCCAGCAAAATTAAGCTTCAGATTTGACAATGAAATTTAAGTCTTTCACGATAAACAAAAGCTAAAAGAATTCACAGCCAGAACACCAGCAGTGCAAAGCATTTTGAGCAAAATACTACAAGAAGAGGATTTGAAAAGTAATGCCTGAAACTAGCAGCAGGAGGTATCTCAGTAAAGGGAGAGGAAAATAACCAAAAAGTAAAAACTAACCAAAATAAATAAATAAATGAATGAATAAATAAACAAACAAACAAACATGACTGGAAGTAGAAATCATATTTCAATTGTAACCTTAAATGTTAATGGCCTAAACTCACCAATCAAGAGACATAAGCTAGTAACCTTGATCAAAAAAAAAAATCCAACAATATGCTGCCTTCAGGAGACTCATATGATAGGTAAAGACATACAGAGGCTGAAATTAAAAGTTTGGGAAAAATCATACCCCTCACATGACCCTCGGAAGCAAGCAGGAGTGGCCATACTCATATCGAATAAAATCAACTTCAAACCTACGTTAATCAAAAGGGATAAAGAAGGACACTATATACTGTTAAAAGGAACCTTGCACCAACAATGCATAACCATTATCAATTTGTATGCACCAAACAATTGAGCTGCAACACTCATAAAACAAACTCGCCTCAAGTTCAATAGTCAAATAAACTACAACACAATAATTATGGGTGACTTCAACACACCGCTCTTGCCATTAGACAGATCCTCTAGACAAAAACTGAATAAAGAAACTATAGAATTCAACAGCAAAATCAGTAACCTAGACTTAACCGACATATATAGAATATATCAACCATCAAAAAGTGGATACACGTTCTTCTCAGCAGCACATGGATCCTACTCAAAGATAGACCATATATTATGCCATAGGGCAATTCTTAGTAAATATAAAGTTGTGGAGATAATACCATGCAGAATATCTGATCATAATGGAATGAATCTGGAAATCAATGATAAAAGAAGGAAGGAAAAATCCTACATCACATGGAAAATGAACAACATGCTACTGAATGATCAATGGTTTACAGAAGACATAAAGGAGGAGATAAAAAAAATTCGTAGAGACAAATGACAATACAGACACAACATACTGGAATTTATGGGACACAATGAAAGCAGTTTTAAGAGGGAAATTCATTTCTTGGAGTTCTTTCCTCAAAAAAAAAAAAAGAAAAATCAGCAAATAAATGAACTCACACTACACCTCAAAAACCTAGAAATAGAAGAGCAAAACAACAGCAAATGTAGTAGAAGACAATAAATAATTAAAATTAGAGCAGAAATCAACGAAATTGAAACAAAAAAAATTGAAAATATTGATAAAACTAAAAGTTGGTTCTTTGAAAAAATAAATAAGATTTGCAGGCCCTTAGCCATGCTAAGGAAGAGAAGAAAAGAGAGAATTCAAATTACTAACATACGGGATGAAAAAGGCAATATCACAACAGACACTACAGAAATAAGAAGATAATTAGAAAGTATATGGAAACCCTATGTTCCAATAAAATAGATGATAGTGAAGATATCAATAAACTACTTAAGTCATGCGATCTGCCCAGATTGAGTCAGGAAGACACACACAATTTAAACAGACCAATAACAAAGGAAGAAATAGAAGAAGCCATCAAAATACTACCAACCAAAAAAAGCCATGGACCGGATGGGTATACAGCAGAGATCTACAAAACCTTCAAAAAGGAATTAATACCAATACTTTCCAAGCTATTTCAAGAAATAGAAAAATAAGGAACTCTTCCAAATTCATTCTATGAGGCCAATATCACCCTGATCCCAAAACCAGACAAAGACACTTCAAAGAAAGAAAACTACAGACCAATATCTCTAATAAACTTGGATGCAAAAATTCTCAATAAAATCTTGGTGAATCGAATACAAAAGCATATCAAAAAAATTATGCACCATGATCATGTAGGATTCATCCCTGGGATGCAAGGCTGGTTCATTATACGGAAATCAATAAATGCTATTCACCACATCAATAGACTTAAAGACAACAACCATATGATCGTATCGATAGATTCAGAAAAAACATTCGACAAAGTTCAGCATCCCTTTATGTTGAAAACACTAGAAAAACTAGGGATAACAGGAACTTACCTCAAGATTGTAAAAGCTATATATGCTAAACCTCAGGCTGGCATCATCCTAAATTGAGAAAAGCTGAAGGCATTCCCTCTAAAATCTGGAACAAGAGGGATGCCCTCTATCACCACTTCTATTTAATTCAGTTCTTGAAATACTAGGCATAGCAATTAGACAGACAAAGGAAATTAAAGGCATAAAACTAGGAAAAGAAGAACTTAAATTATCGCTATTTGCGGATGACATGATAATATATTTAACAGACCCAAAAGGGTCTACAGAGGAACTGCTAGAGTTAATAAATAAATTCAGCAAAGTGGCAAGATATACAATCAACACGCATAAATCAAAGGCATTCCTGTATATCAGCAGCAAAACTTCTGAAATGGAAATGAGGAAAACCACTCCATTCAAAATATCCTCAAAGAAAATAAGATAATTGGAAAAACAATTATATAGTTGGGAATCAACCTAACAAAAGAGGTGAAAGATTTATAAATGAAAACTACAGAAATATAAAGAGATAGAAGAAGATCTTAGAATATGGAAAAATATACCCAATTCATGGATAGGCAGAACTAGCATCATCAAAATGGCGATATTACCCAAATTCTCTACAGGTTTAAATTGATGCCAATCAAAATCCCAACGACATTTCTTGTAGAAAAGATAAAGCAATCATGAAATTCATATGGAAAAACAAAAGACCCAGAATAGCAACAGCAATTCTAAGCAGGATGTTTGAATCTGGAGGTATAGCGATACCAGCCTTCAAACTGTACTACAAAGCAATAGTAACAAAAACAGCATGGTACTGGTACCAAAACAGGCAGGTGGACCAATGGTACAGAATAGACGACACAGAAACCATTCCACAAAATAACAACTTTCTTATATTTGATAAAAGGGGCTAAAAACCTGCAATATACGAAGGACAAATGGTGCTAGAAAAATTGGAAATCGATATGCAACAAAATGACACTGAATCCCTTTCTCTCCCCAAGCAAGGAAGTTAACTCAAAATGGATCAAGGAGCTAGATATCAAATCAGAGACACTGCATCTGATAGAAGAAAAAGTTGGCTACGATCTACATACTGTGGGATCGGGCTCCAAATTCCTTAATAGGACACCCATAGCCCAAGAGTTAATAACAAGAATAAATTAATGGGACTTACTTAAACTAAAAGTTTTTTTTTTTTTTCTCAGCAAGAGAAACAATAAGAGAGGTAAATAGAGAACCTACATCCTGGGAACAAATTTTTACCCCTCTCACTTCAGATAAAGCCCTAATATCCAAAATATACAAAGAACTCAAAAAATTAAAAAGTAAGGTAACAAATAACCCAATCAACAAATGGGCCAAGGACCTGAACAGACACTTCACAGAGGAGGACATACAATCAATCAACAAGTACATGAAAAAATGCTCACAATCTCTAGCAGTCAGAGAAATGCAAATCAAAACCACCCTAGGATACCATCTCACTCCATTAAGATTGGCAGCCATTAGGAAGTCAAACAACAGTAAGTGTTGGCGAGGATGTGGGGAAAAGGGGACACTTGTACACTGCTGGTGGGACTGCAAATTGGTGCAGCCAATTTGGAAAGCAGTATGGAGATTCCTGGGAAAGCTGGGAATGGATCCACCATTTGACCAAGCTATCACACTTCTTGGACTATTCCCTGAGGATCTTAAAACAGCGTACTATTGGGATACTGCCACATCAATGATCATAGCGGGACAATTCACAACAGCTAGACTGTGGAACCAACTTAGATACCCTTCAATAGATGAATGGATAAAAAAAAATGTGGAATCTACACACAATTGGGTATTACGCAGCACTAAAAAATTACAAAATCATAGAATTTGCAGTGAAATGTATGGCATTAGAGCAGAATATGCTAAGCAAAGCTAGCCAATCCTTAAAAAAACAAATGCCAAATGTCTTCTTTGATATAAAGAGAGCAACTAAGAACAGAAAGGGAGGAAGAGCATGAGGAAAAGATTAACATTATACAAAGACGTGTGGGGGGAGAGAAAGGGAGAGAGAACAGAAAGCATATGGAAATGGTAGAATACCCTCAATGATACACAAAATTACACATAATAGGTTGTGAGGGGAAATGGGGAGGAAATAATGGAGAGAATTAAACAACAGCACATGAGGTAGAGAGGGAAGATGGGAGGGCAGGGGAGGGGGGATAGTAGGGGATAGGAAAGGTAGAAGAATACAACAGTCACTAATATGCCATTATGTAAAAATGTGAATGTGTAAGCAATGTGTTTCTGCAATTCTTATTTGGGGAAAAAATGGGAGTTCATAAACCAAATGAGAAAAAATGTATCAAAGATGATATATCATGAGCTTTGTAATGTTTTGAACAACCAATAAAAATAAATATATAAATAAAGGTTTAAAATTGAGTGGGAAGAAATCAGCTAAAAAAGGGTTGAGATGCATTCATTTTGCTAAGCAGAAACTTTGTTTTGTGTAGTTGTAACTATCACAAATTTATTTTACCAGAAATTTGGCTTTTGAAAATGCACATAAAATGAGATTAAAGGATAATTCACCTACCTTCATGAAAAATTCATAGCATTTCCTATATTTTTCATATTTCATTTTTTAGTTAATATTTTGTCATGGACCATGTCTAGCCTTAGGCTATTCTTCCAGAATACTACCTCATGTGACAAGTTCGTACAATGTATTGGATTTTTCTTTTCATCTTTTATTTAATTGTTTCTAGCTAATAATGTGTATTTCTTCTTATCTTTATTTGGACATACATACCCAACTATATCTTTGCATTTTATGTTTTACTGGGGAAGAGACTCATCAAAAGCTCTTTGTTATATGTATTAACAATCAAACATTCAGAGAAGGCAATTATTCTTAATTTTGCATGAAAATAACTTTGTACCATTTTTCTTATAAAGATTTAGAATTATTAATAATGTCCCTGCTGTAATAAGTAACTACTTACAAGAAGAATTAAACAATTGACTTTATATCAATTATGAATATGAAAAGTACTAAAATAAATATTTGGCAATTAATACACAATTGATAGAAATTGAAATCACGAGAAAGCCATTTAAATTGTCAGTGCATATGGTCCTTAAATAATAGGTTTTTTAAAAAAATTTTTCTCTAATTCATAAGATATATTATGCCATATTATAGCTTAATGTGATATAAAAACTTAAATTATCACAATGATAATAATAATCCATTGTTCCTTCCTCTACATTCTGTGGCATGCTAGTACTAAAATAAATTGTATTATAACACCAAAAAAAAAGCCAAATCATAATATTTCTACAGTAACTGACACGAGTTTAACATCAATGCAAGTAGATTAGATTCCTATGGGACATGATGTGCATTTTGACGTTCATTTTTATTCAACACTGGAACATTACTATTTCTTCAGTTTATGCACATCAGAGGATATATAAATATTTCATCCACAATTTAGCAAATTTATACGCATTTGTTTAACTTCAAATCACTTCCTGCTTCAGAACCCATGTATTCCTCCATGTTTCTTGACTGCTCTTTTCATGAGACTTCTTTCCAAACACATTATTTTCGATTTCCTTTATCATATTTGAAGCAAAACACCCGTCATGATAAACCATAACCCTAATATTACCTTTAAATGTATAAGTGGTTGGAAAGAATGATTGTATATCAATATAAGATTTCTTACTTAGTTACAGATATCAATTCAATCCATTATTTAAAGTGGAACCAGTTATATTATTTATTCACAGTATGGTCTATTCATGTATTATCTCTATATTCATAGACACAGGGTACACCTCTTTGTACCCCCAATACTAATTTATACGTCTTCAAAATATTGCTCCCAGAAATGGTGGAACAAATACATGTAACCTGATCTACATATACATTTTATCACAGTAATATTCTGAACAGAAAAAGCAAAGTTCTCACTTATGATTGTACCATACCTAAATGGAAAGTGATCCTGGATTACTAAAAACATCCATGTCCAGGTTGCCTAATGATCTCAAATGAAAATCCTATTGGTGACTACATATTTGTTTCTTCCAAAGATTATATATTCAAACTCAACCCTTTGAATACGTCTAAAGCTGTCACTCACTTTACACTTTGAATGATTTTGTAATGTGTCTATTGATATCTGCTTTCCTACATATTTTCCCCAGTTCATCATTGTGACTGAATCTTCACATGTGCTATCACTAACATTCACTCTCTAACCGAAACCCTATTGCTAAAAACTTTGGTCCAAATCCTATATTCACTCTTCTTCCTAAACCTACCTACTGTCTTCCTAATCCTACCGACTATCCCTTTTTGACTGGATGTTCTCTTCTACATTCAATCATCCAAGGTACAAGGTCCTATGCCATTGTATATCGATTTATCTGAGACATCTGTGCAGAACGTAATTCAATGCTAAGTATCCCAATCAAGAACCCAATGACCTTCTGGGCTTCAAATCTTACTTAGATTTCTCTTTTCGTTCATATATTTCACCTCTATATTCTTATAAATATCACAGGTTCCCAATACCATTGTTCATCGAGCAGAATGGTTTCTAATCAAAATTGAAAATGTTATTAACACTAACCATACACTGTTCCCTCAATCTAACTTTACAGAAAAGCAATGACAGTGTTGGTCTTACAATACAGGAATGTATGGGATCTTCCACCTGATGAGAACCTCAAAGGTATGTGCAGAAATGATCCCTGGAGAAGATGTAGGCAGCTATGAAGGACCTGAGAGAGCAAAAGTCATCTTCCATGGAAAACAACCTGGTAGGATGAAGTTTGGTGTCTGAGTCAGCCTCTGTCTTCTTAATGTAGAGGAGACGGACCAAACCAGGCCTTTTGGAGAGCTGTTCCTGAGAGCCTATGGATTATATCCCATTCTAACTTATGAAAGGGTCACAGGAAGTAGGGGCAGCCTCCATCTAAAGGGACCATAAGAAGCAACTGCTAAAACAAAGTGGTTGCCAAGGCAGTGACCTCATTCAGTTCCTGAAGGAAGTGACCTCACCTCACTTCCTTGGTGTTGGAACTTTCTGAACTTGGGATCCAGGAAGCCAGGCACCCCGAGCCAGTCCCAGTCCCAGTCCCAGTTGTCTCACTTGTTTGGATTTACCAAGGAGAGGGTCAGTCTTTCTTGGTACCTACTGATTTGAAGATGTCCAATTGCCAGAAGAGCTCTGAAGAGGGGCCTTTCCTGAGAAAGAAGGTAGTGGCTCACCACTGGTTCCTGTCAACTTCACAGAGTTGACCAAGGAGACGAGATCTGAGACAAGACAGGCCATTTCGGAGGAACATAGTATGGCCCAGCAGTCAGAGAACACTCCGAATAGTCACAGACCTACTTGGGGGAAGGAGGTGCCTTTGTGGGTGTGGTTGTGGGTTTGTGATTTGGTCTCATGTTCTGAGAATAAGTTTTTTCAGATATCAGCTCCGGAGACCAGGAATTAATTCTCATTGGGGCTAAGGTTCCCCACCAGTGAGATTTGAAATTGGCGCTGGCTGCAGAGTTAACAAGGGCGGGGACTTTTAACGCCACTGCAGAAAAGAAGAAGGTACGAAGAAGAAGTCCTTAGGTGCCATGTTGGGGTTTTTCTCTGGGGTATGGCTGCCATTTATACTTTTCCTAACATTCCTCCCTTTTTGTTTTCTTAGAAAGTGGGGCATTGTTTGTCATTTCTGGCTGCTGCCTGCTGTGTGGGGGTGCTGTGGGGCCTAGAAAGGGAAGTGGACAAATGCTCGGGGGCCAGGTCTGGGGATATCATGGCAGCCAGAAATAAAAGCCAGTGGTATAGATAGCTACTTCAGTAGGGGTAAAGTCTATGAAAGTTCCCTGATGCCACAAGTTGTCGATGGCATGAAACCAGTTCTGGATGGAGGAGATTGTTGGTATCAGCTACTGGTCCTGTAACAGAGACTCTAGGAAATACTGGAAGCGTTGCCTGGTCATGGCGTCACCAGCACTTGAAGAAGATCAGAGCGAATAAAAACAGAATGAAGATAAAAATTAAAGCAAAGGTCAATTTTTGGCAGAAGTTCCATGTTGGGGGACTGACATAGAAGAGGCCAAGGGCCATGAGGAAGCTTAGAAGGTCATAAAGACTCATGAATCCAGGATGGCAGATTAAGAGGTTCTCCAAGCTCGTTGCCTCCCGCTGTCTGATGTACGTTGCATTCCATCGTGCCTGGTAGTGAGCTTCATCACTGAGTGAACTGTTCTCTTGGAGATGTTAGGGGTTCATCGGTCATCAGAGGATGGTAGTGCCTAAGCAAAAGCTGGTTGAAATTTTGATTAGAAATTTTTTGCAGTTGGGTTTGAAGGAACTTTATTATGCATGGCAAGAGAGCAAAAAAAGGGAGCATCCCAATAAGGGGCCCCAAGATAGGTAGTAAGTACATGGCAAGATAGGATTGGAAGAACCCTGTTATGGGATTGGAGGAGCTAGGTTTGAGCAATTTGGTCAATAATTTCTGCAATTTAACAACATTTTTTTCTATCAGCCCAGATTCATTAACATAAGAGCAACATTCCTCTCTGAGGAATAGGCATGTACCCACTTTTTCTGCAGTGAGAAGATCAATTGCCCTTTGGTTCTGTAAAGCCACTTGTGCCAATGAAGTAACCTGGTGCTGCAAGGAGCCCAGAGACTCAGCAGTGGTATCGAGTGCTTCCTGCAGTTTTTGTTGCAGGTCTTTGAATGCCCATAGAGCATGACCTATAGCTCCACCAGAGAGTCCGAGACCCGCCACTGAGGTTGTTAAAGTGAGGCCTACCAGAACCGGCAGAAAGACTGCCCTACGGGTTCAGGAAGGTAGGGCCAACTGTCGGAATTCGGTGGGAGTATACAAAGACAGATGAGGAACTACAGTAACCAAGAAACAGGTGCCAGAGACATTGATCGTTGAGGTACTTAAAGACCCATTACACCAGAGGAAATGTCCAGGTTGCATAAATGCAGGGCTCGATTGGGTGCTTAAGCTCAAGGAACAAATGGGTAAAGGATTCATTATTGGCAGGTGGAAACAGATGAAAGCAAATAAAGTATTGGTGAAATAACTTTCCCACAGTGGGATACGTGTCACATGTAGGGGTTGTCCTTTCTTAGAGAAATTGTAGGTTTTTGCTGAAATATTTCCTGCCGCTAATGGGACTAAGTGAAGCACAGAGAAAGCACTGAGAAGGAGGCACAGAAAGAGGGGTGGAGTTTAATAATCGAAGAGATTGGTGTAACAAATTGAGCCATGTGTCAGGGGGACCTGAGGGGGTTGAAGGGTCTGAATCCTTTGTGGATGAGCTATGGATAAGATCTAAAAGTTTTGATTCTGACTCCTTAATGTGTTCGACTACCTGGATGGTTGCCTTAGGTGGCATAATTAGGGTGCGGCCAACTGTCATCCACCCTGTGGGTCTGACTGAGGTTGTCTGAGCACAGGGCTCTATGGGGTGTTGTAGCTCAAGGAACAAACGGGTAAAGGATTCATTATTGGCAGGTGGAAACAGATGAAAGGAAATAAAGTATTGGTGGAATAACTTTCCCACAGTGGGATACGTGTCACATGTAGGGGTTGTCCTTTTTAGAGAAATTGTAGGGTTTTGCTGGAATATTTTCTGCCGCTAATGGGACTGCTGCTAGAAGTGGACGACTAAGTGAAGCACAGAGAAAGCACTGAGAAGTAGGCAAAGAAAGACGGGTGGAGTTTAATAATCAAAAAGTTTGGTGTAGCAAATTGAGCCATGTGGGAGGGGGACCTGAGGGGGTTGAAGGCTCTGAATCCTCTTTGGATGAGCTATGGATACGATCTCGAAGTTTTGATTCTGAGTCCTTAATGTGTTCAACTACCTGGATGGTTGCCTTAGGTGGTGTAATCAGGGTGCGGCCAATAGTCATCCACCCTGTGGGTCTGACTGAGGTTGTCTGAGCATAGACAGCAAACTCAACATAGTCCCAACGTTTGGCCTTGGGGTCAGGTATATCTAAAGTATACCATCCATTGTTATCAGATAAAGAGACTTTATCCCACTTTAGGTAACTAGAAGTCCACACTTTAGGGTAACCAAGTGAGTGGTAAGAATAGCTACCATGTTCATCATGGAACCTGCATGACCAATAGGGGCACCCATTATATATCTCAGGCCACCAATGACAATAGTCTTTTGTTTGATCAAAAAGGAAGCAAATGAAAAGCCAGTTCCAGCTACCAGGGACGAAGGTCCTTGAAGGTGACAATTTTAGGGAAATAGAGGTGCAGTTGTGGATGAAGCAAGTAGTTGAATCCACTGCACGGACCTTCTACATGCCATGTTCTGAGTATCGTTCCTGAAGAGTGAATAAATACATGGTAGGAGAGGAGGGTAAAGACCAGTCCCGATAGAGCACAGAAAATAAGCAGAGCACAAAAAACAAGCAGTTACAGAAGATTAGGGTGTTGAGAGAGCCCATTGTGACTTTTTTAAGAGGAATTGGGCTGCATGGAACACCGTGTGAGCCGCAACTTAAATGGGTGAGATGAGTGTGGAGAGCAGGAGTTAAAGGGAGGTCCAGGAGGTGATTCTTGGAGTTCCTCTGGGTTGGTCCTGTCGTCAGCAGGTGGGGCCTCCTGGTGATATGGCTTCAACCTAGAAATGTGAATCCAGGGAGTTAGACGGTTGTCTGGTAAGGAGAGTTTGGCGGCAGTGGGGGTACAGAGAATGACAGGATAGGGGCCTTCCCATTTTGGGGCAAGAGTCCCTTTCTCCTCTGGGGTATTATAATATACTAGACTCCCAGGTGTTAAGGGAGGAATGTTTGGAGAGGTCACTGGGTCCGGATGAAGCCAGTCCTGATATTTCCAGAGTTCCGAGCGGAGATGATACAAAAGAGGCAAAGACAAATCTCGGGTGAGAGGTCCTTGTGAAATGACCAACCCAGGGGGTATAAGAGGTCTTCCATACATTATCTCAAAGGGAGACAGTAAAGATGGTTTTTAGGGAGAGCTCTGATTCGAAGCAAATCCAAGGGAAGGAGTTTGAACCAGTCTAAGTTTAATTCCATTGTCAATTTGGTAAGGACTTCCTTTAGAGTACAATTTACCCTTTCCACTTTCCCTGAAGCTTGGGGATAATATGGACAGTGGAAATGCCACTTGAAGGAGAGGGCTTGAGAGACCTTTTGTGTGATTCTAGAAATAAACTCAGGGCCATTGTCATATTGTAGAGAAGTGGGCATACCAAACCTGGGGATGATGTCTGTCAGTAAGATTAAAGCTACAGTGGAAGCCGTTTTATTGGAAGTGGGAAATGCCTCAATCCAACCAGAGAAAGTGTCCACAAAGACAAGGAGGTATTTAGTGCGCCATACTGTGAGCATGTTGGTGAAGTCTACCTGCCAGTCAGCAGTGGGAATGTGTCCCCGGGCTTGGTGGGAAGGAAAAGGTTTGGGCCTTAAAGGAGTATAAGTGTTGGTCCACTGACAGATCTGACAATTAGAGGCTATATTCTGTAGCATGGCTTTGTCAGAGAGGGTGAGTGAGAAGAAGCTCTGTAAAAAGAGGGTCAAAGACTGAGAATTGGAAAGGAATAGAGTATGAAGGAACTTGAAGAGATCCTTGTTCTTACTGGAAGAAGTAGGGGCTTCAGATGAGCTGTCTAAAGTGGCCATTATATGTCCCCCAGGGGGTCCATCATTGGAAGTGGTAGCAGCCATTTGTTCCGCCTGGTCAGCTTTGGCATTGACCTCAGTGATAGGAGAGACGTCCTTCTAATTAGACCTACAATGGACAACTCCCACCTGGGTGGGTAAGTGGGAGGCCTTTATCAGATTGGTTATAAGAGCCGAATTAGTGATCACATTACCTTTGGTGGTAAGTAGGCCTCGCTCCTTTCATATTGCAGCATGGGATAAGATATGGAAGACATATTTTGAATCAGTATAAAGGGTTAGGGATTTGCCTTGTGCAAGAAGGCAGGCACGAGTGGCTACTATAAGTTCAGACTGCTGGTTGGTAGTTCCTGAAGGCAGAGCTTTGGCCTCTATAATCTCAGTGGCTGAAACTACAGTGTATCCAAAGTAATGAGTGCAATTCTGCCTAAAGGAACTGCCATCAGTAAACCAGATAAGGTCAGGCTTGGCTAGTAGTCTCTCAGAAATGGAAGAATGACAGGGGAGGAAATCATCTAAGGTTTCCAACCAATTATGAGTTGGTGTGTTAGACTTGGGAGTCATTGAGAGCAGTGAGGCAGGGTTCTGTGCAGAGCAGGGGAGGAAAGTAATATTAGGGTTTTCCAGAAAGGAAGTGAGGAGTGACAGAACTCTGGATGGAGGAAGGGTTTGAAAGCCCTTATAAGCTAAAAGATCCTTCAAGTGATGTGGGGAGTGGATAGTTAAAGGGGCCCCAAAAGTAAGCTTAGAGGCTTCTTTGTCTAAAATTTGTCCAGCAGCCAGAGCTCTTAAGCAAGGGGCCCACTCACGGATGGTAGGGTCAATTTGCTTGGACAAATATGCCACAGGTGCAAATGTAGGCCCATAATTTTGACCTAAGACCCCAAGTTCTTGCCTCCCTTTTTCATGGACATATACATGAAATGGTCTTGAAAGATCAGGAAGGTGAAGGGCAACTGCCTTTAAGACAAGTTGCTGAAGCCTGCGCAAGTGGTAGTTTGGGGAGGAGGCAAGAGATTCACTAGGGGGTCCCTTTGCTAGTTCATACAGGATTTGTATAGAAGAGAATAATTTGGGATCCAGGCCCTAAAATAACCTGCTAGTCCTAGAAATGATAGTATTTTGGCTTTTGTATGGGGCACTGGAAGATCAGAGAGGAGTTGCCTCCTATCCAGTGTTATTTCCTTTTTTCTGGGTGTAAGGCAAAAACCAAGAAAGGTGACAGAAGACTGGGAAACCTGGGCCTTGTGGGGAGACTTCCTATTTTTCTTGTCTGCTAGGAAATTAAGAAGCTGAGCAGTGTGGGATTGAGAGTGTTCCCAGAGGGACTACATAGAAGAAGGTCATCAACATATTGAAGGAGAGTAGAGTCAGGACAGGTCGGGTGAAAGGATGTGAGGTCCTGGGCAAGAACTTGGCCAAAGAGATGGGTGCTATCCCTGAATCCCTGTCGGAGGACAGTCCAAGTAAGCTGATGAGAATGGCGGGTGTAAGAGTAAGTGCAAGTAAAAGCAAAGATATCCTGAGATTCTGAGAACAAGGGAATAGAAAAGAATGCATGTTTCAAATTTAGAACCAAGAAGTGGGTAGTAGTGGCAGGGATCTGAGAGAGGAGGGTGTAAGGGTTGGACACTAGCGGGTGGATGGGGACCACAGAGGAGTAGACAAGGGGAAGGTCTAGAACCAGCCTGTAGGACACGTTAGGTTTCTTAACTGCCAGAATGGGGGTGTTGAAAGAGAGTGTGTAGGCCTAAGATACCCCTTTCATTATAAATCCTGGATGATGGCTTCTAATCCGAGGAAGGCTGTGGTTGTGAGTGGATATCATGGTTGACTAATATATCTTGAAGGGTCCAGTAAGACAATATGAATAGGACTGCATTTAGCCATAAAGGGTGTAGTTGTGTCCCAAAACTCAGGGTTAACTGGTTTAGATAGTCGTGGGAGAGTGCATGGAGGAGGTGTATCTGCCCCTAGGAACATCATGAGGAAATGAGAGGTAGGAGAGGTGTGGGGTGATATGTGAATGGTGACTTTTAATAGTGAGAGTATGTCCCTTTCCAGAAGGGGAATGGGGCAATGGCTCATAACGAGAAAGGAGTGAGTGAAGGACAAAAGGGATTTTGAGGGAAAATATGTTTACCTCCTACCACGACAATAGGAGTTTTTGAGGGTGTGGTAGAACCCCAATACTCCCTCAAGACCGAAAAAGTGGCACCAGTATCCAAAAGGAAGGTAATGAAGCGTCCATCCACCAGGAAGGTGACCCTAGGTTCTTGATTCTTGATGGTAATAGTCTGGAGGGAAGGCCCAGGGCTCCATCATTCCTCCTCTGCCAAGCCCAGGAGAGGCTGGGGTTGCCGGGTGGCTGACCAACCTCCCTTCCGGGTTGTTGGGCAGTCTGCCCCCCAGTGTCTCCTTTGATGGCATGTTGGGCAGGGGTTGTAGGGTGTTCTCGGCGAAGGACAATTCTTACCACATTTGAAGCAAGCTCCAGGGGGTGTCATATTGGGACGGCGTGGTGATGGCCTTCTCTGAATGACCTGGGCCAACATTCGGAATTTGGCATTTTCAGCTCTCTGCCTAGGGCATTCAATTTCATCCTCTCTACCATGAAAAACCTTTAAAGAGACAGCGAGGATTTCGGTCTGAGGAGTAGCAGGGCCCTGTTCAAGCTTTTTAAGCTTGGCTTTAATGTCGGAGTATTTTTGGGCCAGAACATATGTCATTAAGAGATGACGGCCATCAGGGGTTTCTGGGTCGAGTTATGTGCAGTGTTGAAGGGCCTTGGTTAGTCTATCCAGGAATTCTGAAGGTGTTTCCTCCTTCCTTTGAATGACCTCCTGCACCTTTTTAAAGTTAACAGCCTCGTGGGTCGCCTTTTTCAGGCCCGCCAAGAGGCAGGATGTAAAAAGGTCATGAGTCTGTAAGCCTTCAGGGGTGTTGTAATCCCATAGGGTTCCTGCTCTGGGACAGCATGAGAGCCCGTGGGGTGGTCAGGATTGGTCCTTTGATTTTCATCAGCATGGGCTTGGGCTAGCTCCCAGACCCATTGCCTTTCCTTGGGGAGAAGTGTATTCGCCAAGAGCATGTATATGTCATGATGAGTGAGGCTATATGCTTGCAGGACCCATTGAAACTCCCGAATGTAAGTGGTGGGTTTAGTGGTGATTGAGCCTAACTTGCTCTCTAGCTGAGTAATGTCTGACCTGGAGAAGGGCACGTGGACTTTCATGACACCCTCGGGACCAGCTACCTCACGAAGGGGTGCGATTCTCTTAGGGGTGGGAAGGTGTCCTTTAGACCTGGTAAAAGGAGGACTGAGAGAGGCAGGCGGAGGACAGGAAGGAGAGGGAGGGGAAGGGAGTGTCTCTTTGGAAGAGGAGGAAGTGGAGCAGGCAGAAGAGGACGGAGGGGAGGGGGATAAAATGGAAGGCTGAGGATCCATGGAATCAGGCAGAGGATGAGGAGGGTATTGCAGAAGAGAAGGGGCAGATGGGGCTGGGGAGAAGGTGGGGGTTCATCTGCTGGGTTGAATGAGGAAGTATCTGTGAAGTCAGAAGTAGAAGTAGGGAAAGAGAGGGGATTGCAAGCAAAGAGGACCTGAGGGGGAGGGCAGGAGGAGCAGAGAAAAGGTGCTGTGTGGGAAGGCTAATACCTTCAATGCAGGGAATCTCCCTCCACTTTTCCAGACGCTGGCAGTAGTTAAAAAGGTCCCAGGGGAGGTTTGGATCTAAGGAGCCTTCTGGAGGCCAATGATTGCCATTATCCAGTGGATATGGAGGCCAATCTTGGGTACAGAATTTAATTAAAAGTTTGGGCTTGATGTCTGGTGTGAGGGAGAGTGTGGCCAGATTTTTTATTAAACATTTGAGAGGTGAGGCTTCAGGTACAGATGAAGAGGTGCCCATTGTCACAGGGAGAGATGGAAGAGAGAGAGAGAGAGAGAGAGAGAGAGAGAGAGAGAGAGAGAGAGAGAGAATAAGAGTAAGCGAGAGAGACAAAGAGAAAACCCGAGCTGGAATGGCTTCCAGGAAATTCAGGGCGAATGGGGGTCACGTGGGTGTCCCCAAAATGACCAGCTGTCGCGAGGAAATACAGAGGGTACTACCTGGTCGTCACCAGTGAAGTGCGATCTGGAAGACCCAATGGGTTTGGAGCCATGGGCAACCTGACGTCAGGAAAGTTTTCGAACGCAGCTGAAGAAGTCAGTAATGAAAACAGAACTCCAGCTCCAGCAGAATGCAGTTCTAGGATGGGAGTTCAGTTTTCCCTGAGCAGAGAGGCAGCTTCAGCCAGACACAGCAGCCCTGCAGGAAACAGCAAATCTAGCCGGCAGCAGCAGTGGCAGCAAAGGAGGAAAAACCACAGAGCCTCTCGTGTAAACTCAGAACCCTCATGCCCCAAAGGGAAACGGATCACTAGAGGGTCCACTGTGACCAGTAAAGGTCTTGGTGGGAGGAATTCCCTCTCCCCTATCGGGCGTCTAGAGTGTGCTGGACGATCAGGGTCACAAAACTAGCGGTAGCCCGAAGGAAGTTGGCCAGCCGGGGTCAGGGGAAGCTTACATACATCAGATCAGTGGTGAGTGCAGGAAGCTGGCATCTGAAACGAGCGGACCAGGACGGAGTGTCTGGGCGGAACGGGGGACGGGGCTCTTGTTGGAAAGAGCTCACCCGTATCCTCAAACGGGGCACCAGAATGAAAGAACTCCCCACTCAAAGGCACTTTGCCGGGAGAATTCCAATTTTATTGCAAAAAGCTGTGTGCTTATATAGAACTAAGGAGGAGATGAAAGGACTTAGATAAATGGCAGGCAACCCGTTTATTGGCAAGTTCTTTCAGATATCAGCTCCGGAGCCCAGGAGTTAGTTCTCATTGGGGCTAAGGTTCCCCGCCAGCGAGATTTGAAATTGGCACCAGTGGGAGAGTTCACCCGGGCGGGAACTTTTCGCGCCACTTCAGAAAAGAAGAAGGTAGGAAGAAGAAGTCCTTAGGCGCCATGTTGGGGTTTTTCTCTGGGGTATGGCTGCCGTTTATACTTTTTCCAACAATGAGTATACCAGACAGTGCCTTGATTGACTGGTTTTCATTAAAATGGTGTTTAACAGAGATGCCAGAAAGTTGGATCCTGCTGAGTAGTGGGCCTAGAGCAATGGTGGGCAGGTGTGTGATAAAACATCTGTGGTGGGGCCATGTGGATCTGCCATTGGCTTCCAAATGGCTTGTCACTGACATGGTCAAACCAGCAGACCCTTATATGTAAAGGCATCTTGTTATATGGAGAGGTTTCAGGACGCTGTTCAAAATCAGGTTGCTATAGTCAAGGGGGCAAGCTATGTGGGATAGAAGCCTGGTTCTTGTATTCTCCTGCAGACCCTGACTCACCACACGTGACAGAACTCCCTCCCGTACTGTGTTCCATTTAAACTCCTTGTATTTCGTGAAGCAAGTACCAAACTTCCAGTGCAGCAGCAAAAAACACCACGAAAATAGAGGATGACCATATGGCTTCACAGTCCACATGGGGAGACATTTAGCCCCCAGGGGCCACAGTTTACCTACAAAGGGAGAATTCAGCAATGCTGCCTCATGTTCATTGGGAAAAAAAGAAACAATGTACACCAGGTCACATAGATGCAGACCCAGCTTTTATGGTCTCACTAGAAAGGAAGCTAAAGCTCCTGACAACAACATATATTTCAAGTGCCCAACCTCACAGAGAGTTTCCCAAGAAGTCTCTAGGCCAGCAGAATTCCATTTTTGTGGAGTGTTTACCCTGTCCCTTACTTTTGAAAACTCCTCTACCACTTCCAAGATTGTGAACTCCTGATTGTTTTCCATTCCAGATATGTATTCACGGAATTTCGAACTCTTTTCCTCTAATTGTTTCTTACTTGGGGCGAAGGTATTGTCAAGACATTGTTATGGATAAGAGTGGGGAGATTTTTGTGTAGCACATATTTACATACACATTGGATACATTTTGCAATTTTTCATTCGAAATACTGAAACTCTGACACTAACCCATACCCTACTAGACTCTGACTACTAATCCTAATATGATGGAGAAAAATAACCCAAACAGAATAGAAATACAAGCAGTTCAGAGGAGGTATGGTGAATAGTTGGTATTGCCTTTTGCATGATATAGGCTAGGAGTTATAAATCTTGTCAATTTTTTTCTTCAAATTGTTCTCCATGTGTTTTTAAAGTTAACACACATGTGAATTCCTGTCTCCCATTTTCTGTAGCCAATTCAGCACATGTATTTTTATATGCACATACAAAATCCTACCTGGAATACACGTACATTTTTGTGAGGTGGCTAACTTGGCAGATAGAAAGTATGAGAAGAAATCACTCCTCCTAAATGCTTTTGGAACTGAAAATTCAAACTATGAGTGAGCTTTTTAGTTGAGCAACATTATACATAAATCCATGTTCAGTAAAATTAATATTTTTGGATCTGTGAATGATATATATTTCATGATGAATTTTGATTGGAATATATTTTCTACTTTCCAATGTATTTGTGTATATATATATATATATATATATATATATATATATATATATACACTCTAGATTTTTCAAAATATGAAATACATGTGTCTTATTATACACTCCCTAAATTCACTAATGTTCATGTATGTGGTTTTATAATCAACTTTTCATAAGATTTTTTCAGAAACATTCATCCACCTGAAATACATATTTGTTTTCTAGTACTGAAAACTTACTTCAGTGAATGGTGCAAACAAATCCTTATATTTCTACAGTAACTGACCCACTTTAACATCAATGCTAGTAGATTCCTATGGGACATGATGTGTATTTTGACGTTCAATTTTATTCAACACTGGTACATTTCTATTTCTTCAGTTTTTGTACATCATAAAATGTACATTTCATCCACAAGTTCACAAATTTAAAAACATTTGTAACACATTCAATCACTTCCTGCTTCAGA
Source organism: Callospermophilus lateralis (assembly GCF_048772815.1). NCBI lineage: Eukaryota > Metazoa > Chordata > Mammalia > Rodentia > Sciuridae > Callospermophilus > Callospermophilus lateralis. The sequence continues at coordinate 291,560 of NW_027512578.1, read as the reverse complement.
ACACATATATTCCTACTTGTTTTTGACTGCTCATTTCATGAGACTTCTTTCCAAACACATTATTTTCAATTTCCATAATCAATTTTGAAGCAAAACTCACACAGAATTTATGATAAACTACAACCCTAATATTACCACTAGATGTATAACTGGTTGGAATGAATGTATGTATATCAATATAAGATTTGCTATGTATTTTGAGATATTAATTTATTCCAATTTGTAAAGTTGGAACAAGTTATATTATTTATTCACAGAATGGTCTATTCAATCATTCTCTCTATATTCATACACACATGGTACACCTATTTGTGCCCCCAATACTAATTTATACCTCTTCAAAATATTGCTCCCAGAAATGGTGCAAGAAATACTCATGTCACCTGATCTACATATACATTTTATCACAGTAATATTCTGGCAAGAAAATGCAAAGTCACACTTACGATTGTACCAAAGCCTAAATGGAATATGAGTATGGATTATAAAAATCACCCGTGTCCAGGTTGGCTAATGCTCTCAAATGTCAATCCTATTGGTGACTACATATGTGTTTCTTCCTAAGATTATATACTCAACTTCAAGCCTGCTGAAAATGTCTAATCCAATCAATCACTTTATCATTTGCCTGATTTCCTATGTCTCTATTGATATCTGCTTTCCTACATATTTTCCCCAATTCATCATTGTGACCAACTCTTCACATGTGCTGACATTTACATTTTCTCTCTACCTGAAACCCTATTGCTAAAGAACTTTTTTTTCAAATCCTATACTCACTCTTTTTTTCTAATTCTACCAACTATCTTCCTAATCCTACCAACTATCCTTTTTAGACTGGATGTTCTCTTCGACATTCAATCATCCAAGTACAAGGTCCTATACCATTGTGTATAGATTTATCTGAGACACATGTGCAGAACATAATTCAAAGCTAAGTATCCCAATCAAGGATCCAATGCCCTTCTGGGCTTCAAATCTTACCTAGATTTCTGTTTTCATACATATATTTCACCTCTATATATACTTACAAATATCGCAGGTTCCCAATACCATTATTCATCCAGCAGAATGATTCCTAACCCAAATCAAACATGTTATTAACCCTAACCATACTCTTTGCCCTCCATCTAACTTTACAGAAGAGCAGGGACAGAGTTGGTCTTACAATACAGGAACATAAGAGATCTTCCACCTCCTGAGAACCTCAAAGGTCCATGCAGAAATGAACCCTGGGGAAGATAGAGGAAGCTATGAAGGACCTGAGAGAGCAAAAGTCATCTTCCACGACAAACAACCTGGTCAGGATGAATGGGTGTGTCTGAAGCAATCTCTCTCTTCTTAATGTAGAGAAGATGGATCAAACCAGGCCTGTGTGGAGAGCTGCTTCCGGGTGCTATGTTTGATATACCATTCTAACTTGTGAAAGTGTCACAGGAAGTAGGGGCAGCCTCCATCTATTGGGACACTTGGAAGCAAATGTTAGGAAAAAGTGATTGCCTAGGCAGTGACCTCATTCAGTTCCAGAAGGAAGTGACCTACATCACTTTCTTGGTGATGGAACTCTCTGAACTTGGGATCCAAAAAGCCAGGCACCCAGAGGCAGTCCCAGTCCCAGTCCCAGTGGTCTCACATGATTGGATTTACCAAGGACAGAGTCAGTCTTTCTTGGTAACTACTGATGTGAAGATGGCCAAATGCCAAGAGAGCTCTGAAGAGGGGCCTTTCCTGAGAAAGCAGGTAGTGGCTCACCACTGGCACCTGACAACTTCACATTGTTGGCAAGGAGACCAGATCTGAGATAGGATAGCCCATTTTGGGGGAACATACTATGGCCCATCAGTCAGAGGACACTCCGGATAGTTACAGACCTACTTGGGGGAAGGCGGTGACTTTGTGGGTGTGCGTGTGAGTTTGTGGTTTTGTCTCATGATCTGGGAATAGGTAGGAAAGTCGCTTTGTTTGGTTTGGATTGGATCGTTTCTAGTAAGTCTTTTGATAAGGCGAGTGTTTTTATGTCTGTTTATCCCAATGTGTCTGTGGTTGTAGATATTAGAAAAGAGAATGCATCAATGGATGTTTCCTGTCTTGTAGAAAGCTTCACAGCATTCATCCTGCCCAATTTATATATGGACTGTGGCTTGCCTTATAGATGGGCAACAACTACTATCTTCCTAAGTTCCTGTTTTCTTCTTGAATTCGGGCCACTCTCCAGAATAGGCTCATGGTTTGGTGTCCACAATATGTACCACCTCCAGGCTCTGTGACATGACCACGTACTGGATAGCTGAAGGGAATGGGATCATCTCAGAAAACTCAGATATCATTCGAGAAACCCTGCTTTGGGCCATTTGCTTACCTATTGTTCTGTTGCCCTGAATGTCAGAAACGTCTTTGTCTCAGTCCACCCCTTTGTGAAGCCTGAAAAAATGCTTTTCAATGGAAATTAATGGGCATCACCTGTAGCTCTTTGCTTAATTGCTTTGGAAAGGGATGTGTCTGCATCAGACTCGTGGCAATGTGTGAGGCTGTTGCATAGATTCTCAGAACCTGATGGATCTAAAGAAAGATTACATGTGTGCTTCCAAAACCAAAATGGCCAAAAAAGCAGTCATTGTGGACGAAGTCTCTCGCCTTCCTCTGTAAGGTTCCTGACCTCCATCAATTGAAAATAGGGATCCTTTGTGTCAAATGAGTTCTTCAAACCCTGCAGAAGATAGCCCATAGGTGCTTGGGTTTTCTCATGATTCCAATTCACATAAAGAATATATACCCGAGAGTCAGTAGGCCTCAAATTCGGGAAGCAGAGCAGTATTTATGGCAGGCCTATTTGATCACTCCTGGTTCTCAGGAAGGGTGTCCAGGCAACCCTGACTTTAGGCAAATGAGGGGCAAGGGAGGTTATTTTGTACACTGTCTTGGACTGATCCCCTCATGGAAACCTCGAACCACAGGTTATGATGAGTGTCTATATGGAAGAAGATGAGGGCCTTGTGGGAGTGCTTGGTTTTAATTGTGGTCATTTGTGTGGCGGTTGGAAGTGATGACTGGGTCTACCTGGGCTTGAACTCTGGTGTGATTCCCCTTAAAGTCTGAGTTCTGGAACTGATCTCAGAGAAATATTGCCATGAACTGTGTTCAGATTTTAGGAGGCCACGCATGGGATTCACCCTTGGAAACTGAGATCAAGGACAGGGTGGCTTTCCACAGAGCCTTGGAATCTCAGCTAGGATATCACATGATTTTATTCTGAAAGATTTGGCAGCCATAATTGAGAATCAGAACACCCTTGGACGTCACATTGAAGACCTCAATGGGCCTGGCTTCATGTGACCTTTTGAAGACTCTATGGGAAGACTTGCCTGTGAGAGTTCTCCAGAGCTTTCATTGAAATGAGCTTCCTCACCATTTAATGGTTCCTGAATGAACTGAAACCCACAGTGTCTCCAACTTCATCCATGAAAATTGGCTAGATAAATACAATGAAATTTTTGAAATTCCAATAATCAGGTGGCACTAGAGAACCTTTGGATGTCTTGTTGCTGATCATTAGTGTACAAGAGAATGCCATGATTGACCAGGTTTCATGAAAATGGTGTAGAACAAAGAAGCCAGTAAGTTGGAGCCTGCTGAGTACTGGGCCTATTGCAGTGGTGGGCAGGTGTGTGATAATACATCTGTGGTGTGGCCATGAGGATTTGCCATTGCCTTCCAAATGGCTTGTGACTGACATTGTGCATCCAGCAGAACCTTCTATGTAAAGGCATCTTGTTACATGGAGAGGTTCCAGGGCAAAGTTCAGAGTCAGATTTCTATGTACAAGGGGGCAAGCTCTGTGAGATATAACCTGGTTGTTGCATTCTCCTGCAGACCCTGACCCACCACAAGTGACAGAACTCCCTCCAAAACTGGGTCCCAGTTGAACTCTTTGTATTTCATGAAGCAAATACCAAACTCCCAGTGCAGCAGCACGAAACACCACGAAAAGTGGAGGATGAAAAAATGGCTTCACAGTCCACACGGGGAGACACTTAGCACGCAGTGGCCACAGTTTACCTACAAAGAGAAAATTCAGCACTGCTGCCTTATGTTCATTAGAATACAAGAAACCATGTCCTCCAGGTCACATAGATTCAAACCCATCTTTGATGGTCTCACTAGAAAGGAAGCTAAAGCTCCTTACAACAACATATATTTCAAGTGCCCAACCTCAGAGGAAGTTCCTCAAGAAGTCTTTAGGCCGTCAGAGCTCCATGTTTTTGGAGTGTTAATTGTTAGACCACGACACAAGAAAAGACCACTGACTCTAATTAAAATCATATTAAATTAATCTTATTATTTCTACCTTTCATGCTGCCTCCCCTCCCAAAACAGCCGGAACAAGACAGCAACCCCAGCTTTCCTACAGCCCAGCTTTATAGCCCAGAAAGTTACACAAAAGGGGTGTTACAGATAACAGAACTCTGACAAGCATCACACTAATGGTAGTTTAGGTTTTTTTTGCTGTCCCTACATCAGAATTCAGAGGACCATTAGAGCCTCAGAGAGGGATGTTGTCTGGCCAGAGAAGGCAAATATTTATGATGTGTCACTAAAGTTTCAGAGAGGGCTGCTATCTGGTCAGAGAGCCGGGCATGCGTGAGTTCAAGGCACGGGCAGGCATTTCAAGCAGGTTCAGAATTTGCAGTAATTTATGGTAAAGCCAAAATTACCTTTTCATGGCTTTGTGGCAAGATGGCTCTCAATTTTAATAAAAGATCAGGTTGGGTCTATCATTTCCCCCTTTTCTCTGTGTCCCTTTCAAATCTTTAATAGATTAGGGGAAGAGCACTGAGGAAATTTTAATCCCTCAGGTAAGAGTCTCCAAATTTTTAGAACTTACCCAAAACCGATCTCCCTGATTTTACCAGACTTAATTAATTACTTATATTGATAGTCTACTTATCTTTCTCTCCATTGTTGTAAGAAGAGTGGCGTCAATCATTATTTCTTCTTCTGACCTGAGACAGGGTGAAGTGAGTGGGCATGGCGTGAGGGACATGAGTTGCCTTTTATAAGTCAGTTGGGGGACATGAGTTGCCTTTTAGAAGTCATTTCGGATTGAAGTCTGGTTGGGGAAGAACAGGTTGTAAAGTCATCTGGGGATGGGTTCTTCTATGAGAGAAACAAAAACCATGAGTACTGAATAAATGTTGCAGCAGCCGGAACATGTTACTGTATAGAAGTTCCCTCACCAGTCTTTAATATCCCCAGTGATCAGGACTATCAAATTAATATTTAACTTTTAGTGTTACAGTTGTCCTTCCCCATAAGATACAGTTTAACAATGTAATGTCATCTGATCTTGTAAAATCCTTTTTCTAGTATGACCTCTGCGTCTAATAGAGAAACCTTTAATTCTGTTACTCAGGGCTGGATAATCGTACTAGCAAACACCAAGCCTACCTGTGTTGGTTAGGAATATCTGCAGGCCTTAAATTAAAAATTTCTGCCTGTGGCAGCTCTTCTTGATAGTCTCTTTTTATAAGTATCAGGCATTCCTGTCTGAGAATCCTTCTTTGTAGCCTCCAGTCTTACTTATTTTGGGAGGCTAAAATAAAGTGCATACCTTAAAATATTATTATTATTATTATTATTATTATTTAAAATGCCCAGGAATGGCTGAATTTTCGTCTTAACTGTCTTTCCAAAGTGTTTAAGATGAAGCAGTCAAACGGATTTTTGTTTCTATCTATTGTTAACAGTCAGCTGAGCTTTATGGGAGTCAATTCTGGAAAAATGAGAGCACATTTTCAATTCTGCTAGTGCCATTTGCGCTAGGTGGGTCCAGGTCTTGCTTGACCATTTATCTTCCCTCAGAAGCATCAGGGATATCTCCTTTCTCTGATGACTCTCCTCTTCATAACAAATGCACTGATTGGCTTTCTGTTCTCCAGTGGTCTCATTAATCTCCCTGATCAGGAGGTTATGTGGCTCAGAGTTGCAAAGCTCTTTAGAGAAGTCCCCTGTTCCCTGGATTCAGATTGACTCAGAGGGTAAGAGCCACATATTGGTTTTCTTGGCCCTTTTCATTTAACTTTAATTTTAAATCCTAATCTTAAACATCCAGCAAATTAATTTTAACAGCCTTATATTAAGAGTACTGGACTTTAATGTCTATAACTTTATAATTATCTTTTTATTAATTGGGATCTGTATTATTCTGTCTGTATTGTAGGTGATGACTTATTATCTTGAATAAACCCATGTTGTGTTCTTAAAGCAACACATTTGTAAAACACTAACAGGGAATCTTTAGATAACTTATAAGAAAATTTCAACTAAAATTAACAAAAGTAAAAATACTTAGTTCGTGTAATAGCTACCCTAAATTTTTTGGCTGAGTATTACATTATATCCCCTGTTTGAGATCCTAGGAATCTTGACATTTTTTATGTTTTTAACATAACTTTAAAGAAATATTATCTGACGTACTTGTTTCATAGTCATTCTCAGTAAGATGGGACACACAGCCTTATCTCAGGTAAGGCAGGGCTCTTTATAAATCTTAAGCATTTTAGTTCTAAAGCTGATCTTTATTTTTTTTTTTTGTTTGGGGGTCTGGGAAGATCTACTCCTTAAAAAACTAATAGTTCATACTCAGGATTGGGTTTTGGTAGGAAAAATTATGATAAACATGGATTATTAGAATTACTTTATAATTTGGAAGGGTTTCTAGAAAACAGTATACCAGATCTGTAAGTTTCTATGTGAGGAGCCTCTAGGTCATTGTGGTGTTTGTGAACTTCCATTTTAGTGTACTGTGGCCAAGGTCAAAATGTACAGACAGTGAAGGTGTAACCCATCAACTTCATCTTCAGACACTTGCAAAATAGTTCCCAATTTCAGGTTTGGCTCTATGAGCAAGTGAATGTGCAGGTTGAGGGCTCAATCATTGGTTTTAAGAAGTATATGAACCTCTCATCAGATGATGCAGAAGAAATTGATTTAAAACAAAGTAAAGAACAGAACTGGGTCACTGTGTACCAAAAGGAGATAATATTACTCTGCTACCAAGTGTCTCTAACTAGAAATGATCAATGAAGTCATGAATTATTGAGAAGGCAGTTTTGTTTTTTTAGGTGTTTTTGTTTAGGAGTATAATCCTAAAGTATTTGTTTATATTGCTTTGATTACCCTTTTGTTATTACCAGATGACAATAATGGTATGGGGTTGTTTTTATTAAAAAGTAAAAATTAAAAGCAACATTGACAAAGTTTACATAAATTGTTTGTGGTCTCATGAACATTAGCTAACACCATATGATATCACATTTAAAACATGAATTAAAGAAAGCCTGAAAGTTTTCAACTTTTACATAGATTAGGCTCTCATTAACTTAAAAATACATTTAAATTGTTCCACAATGTAAAAACTAACATAAAACTTTACATATCTTATTGATAACAGGTAAATAAATCTCCAATATATTTTTTTACCATACAACTTCAGAACACCAGCTTGATATAATGCTCTTTTAAAGTTTCTACCTTACAGACTTGCATACCTGTAAGATATGAAAACATTAATAGCATCACAATTACATTGATGTTTCTACATTAACCAAGTTTAGCTTTTAAAGAAATGGCAGTACAATGCTCTAAAATAACAGTTCTGATTTAATAAGTTTTTTTAATTTTTATGGTTCCTTGCTCTAGAAAAAATAAAACTTAATAAACACAATGTTATGGGTAAACTTATGTTTCAAAAAATTTTTGTCTCATTAACACATGACTGATTTTTAAAACCTTATATAGAGTTTAGTAAAAACTTATACAGACCTTAGTAAATGAATCAGATTTCTAACAAAAGTACTCACGAATGAGTAATCCCATATCAAATTTACTTTACTTATTTATCAAAATATTAGAGAAATGTATTGAACAGTGTAAACCATTTTTATGTTGAAGAAAATGTTCTAGAACCAAGGCACATTAGACGTTTTGTAGATATTAATATTTTATTAGATTTTTGAACACCTAGAAAAATTTGTAAGCTTAAATTTAAAAACATTTATTTTTATCTGTTTATCCGATTTAAATTGAAACATTTAAACCACGTGAACTAAAGATCTTTGGATCCACTTTTTAAAATTTGTTTTTATGAGCGCTTTTTTTAATGAGCGCTCCTTATATATGTTAATTTGTGTATCATATATATGATATACGGATATATGTCTATATAGACAGACAACACATAACAAAATTGTGCACACATAATAATAGTAAAGGCCTTGTAGTTTTTCACAGGTTAAATATCTATTGCAATGTTTCAAAAAGTCCACAGTTGGTCAAAGACAGAACTGATCAGAAAAACATTAACCTAGGTCTGTATGCTCAGAATCATGAGCTCAAAAATAATAAAGTATCTAAGGAAAACAATAAGAGTCCTAGAAAAAATGACTGGCCAGTAATTAGTAAATACCATACAATTTACTTTTTTTTTCCGTTAGGCATCAAATCAGTCTCCTACTAAGCTTGCAGGCTTTTTTCATTTGCATTTCAACATGAGTCATGGCTGAGGTCTGGAAGGAGCAGGAAAAAAACTGCTATTCTGAGCAGACACCTCAGGCCTAAGGCATATTAACCATAATTTTCCGGTTGGGGTGTTGAAAATTATGATACAAGTTCAAGATACAATTCACAAAATTTTATGTCTTTACATCTTATTTTGTCAACAGATACCATACTATGGTTTACTATCCTTGTCCAAATTAATGCACTGGTACACACAGTGACATTTTCTCTGGCTACCGAATTCAAAATTGGTTAAAAAAAAAAAAGTGAATGATTGGGAAGTTACTTGCCAACTTGGAAGTAGAGTTCTTCAGTTTTCCATCCTAAGTATTTAAGTTCTCTGGCATGAATTACCTGAAATCTTAAACTAAACAATGACCTAAACCCGACTTTTAACTGCAAGATTGTGCAATGCTTCAAAAGCCCATTCAGATACCAGTTTTTTTATGATAAAACATCATCATTTAGACACACATTCAGCTAAGATCATTCCCAAGAAAAAATTTATAATATCAACACATTATTGCACATGTCTTAAAGGACCAGAAACAAAGACACAAGACAGACAGAAAGGAGGTAGAGACTATTGTTGTCAGACAGAATCCTTTAAACCAGAGCAGATAAGAGAAAAAATCTACTACACCAGTGGCACCACGGGGGGGGGACCAGATGTTTTAACAGAGGGGCAACCTGAAATGTAAAATAAAGTGTCTATATGGTGACTCTACTGAATTTAGTGTCCCCTTTTTCTTTTTCTCTTTTTTAACAAGACAGAGGTGGCATAATCCTTACAGTGCACGGAAGGAAGGAGGGTATTCCCTGAATAAACAGGGCTTTGGCAGCTGCTGGGGGTCCCTCAGTCCCTCCTTTTACTTACAGGATTAGCTCCTCTGGTTCAGTTCCACCCCAAGCAAGCTCCATCTCCTAACATTTCAGTAGACAGCTCTCACAAAGTTCTGGGGCGGAGGGGGGGTACCAAATTTGTAACTTAAAGTTCGGTTCCTGACCTAGAAGCCAATTTATACCAATTAAATAATGAGGAATGGGTTCTGAGAAAAAGAAAAGGGGAGGCTAATTGCTTTGCTAACAAAGGAGAAACACAGGGGACTCTGCCAAATGTTGTGACTCTCTTGATCTGGAGGGACAAGGGGTTTTAAAGGAGTTTCACTTGTTAACCTGGGAGATACCATTGCCCTCTGCAATGGTTGTGCTCCAGGCAGCCAGCTAGGGGCTTCTATCATCCTGCTAAACAAAGGGGGGTAAAGTTCATCGCAGTTCCTTAAAACACAGTTCAAACGGGTGTCAGGCTTTCTCTCTTTATTACCCATTTTCACGTCCAATATCCTTAAGTTTTTACAACCAAAATCACACAACAAAATGAACAAAAGCAAACAAACAAACAAAAAAAAATAGAACGCAGAACAAAACACACACACACACACACACACAAAAAGAAAAACAGAAACCTGGCGCCTAAACAGAAAAACAGTGGTACAGTGCAACATCTTGCTAAAGCTCCAGGGTAGGAGCGCATGCGTGCCCGTCGGCACCTCTCTACACTTCCAGAGGAATTTCCTACAGAACAGAACAGAGGACAGAACGATTCTTGTTACTGTCCTGGACAGGAGTATATGTGAGCCTCCCCAGGCCACATCTCTGTCATCAGAAGAGATCTCCCTTAACCGGATATCAGATGTTTTAAAGGCGCCACTTACCTATGGAGGCCTCCTCCATCAGGTGCTTGCTAATAGTTTTAGTGCAGAGGTTCACTGCAATGCTCCCGGGACTAAAGGCTCTCTTCCTAATATAGAGAAGATGGACCAAACCAGGCCTGAGTGGAGAGCTGTTCCTTGGTGCCTATGGTTGATATACCATCCTAATTTGCAAAAGTGCCACAGAATGTAGGGTCAGCCTCCTTTTCATGGTACTCTTGGAAGCAACTGTTTGGACAAAGTGGTTGCCAAGGCAGTGACCTCATTCAGTTCCTGAAGGATGCGACCTCACCTCACTTCCTTGGTAATGGAACTCTCTGAACTTGGGATCCAGGAAGCCAGGCACACAGAGCAAATCCCAGTCCCAGTCCTAGTGGTCTCACTTGCTTCGATTTAGCAAGGACAGAGTCAGTCTTTCTTGGTACCTACTGATGTGAGGATGGCCAAATGCCAGGAAAACTCTGAAAAGGGGCCTTTTTTGAAAAAGCAGGTAGTGGCTCACAGCTGGCTCCTGACCACTTCACAGAGTTGGACAAGGAGACCAGATCTGAAACAGGACAGGCCATATCGGGGGAACACAGTATGACCCAGCAGTCAGAGGACACTCTGGAGAGTGAGAGACCTACTTGGGGGAAGGAGGTGACTTTGTGGGTGTGGATGTGTGTTTGTGGTTTTGTCTCATGTTCAGAGAATAGGTAGGAAAGTCGGTTTGTTTGGTTTGGAGTGAACTGTTTCTAGTAAGTTGTTGGACAAGGCGAGTGTTTCTATGTCTGTGTATCCCACTGTGTCCGTGGTTGTAGACATTAGAAAAGAGAATGCATCAATGGATGTTTCCTGTCTATTAGAAAGCTTCCCAGCATTCATCCTGCCCAATTAATGAATACTCTAGGGCTTGCCTTATCAATGGGCAACACCGGCTATCTTCCTAAGTTCCTGTTTTCTTCCTGAATTCTGGCCACTCTCCAGAATAGACTCATGCTTTTGTGTCCACGATATGTAGCACCTCCAAGCACCGTGACATGGACATGTACTGGATAGCTGAAGGAATTGGCAAGAATCTCAGAAAACTCAGATACCAGTGTGACCAGGATAGTCTCAGTGGAGAAACCCTGCAATTGGCCTTTTTATTACCTATTGTTCTGTTGCCCTGAATGTCAGGAAGGTCTTTGCCTCAGGCCACGCCTTTGAGATTCCTGAAGAAAAGAGTTTTCAAACGGAAATGAATGGGCATCACCTGTGGCTGTTTGCTTAATTCCTTTGGAAAGGGATGTGTCTGAATCAGCCCTTTGGCCCTATGTGAGCCTAGAGCTTAGATTCTCAGCACCTGATGGATTGTAAGAAAGATCCCATGTGTGGATCCAAATCAAAATGGCCAAAAATCAGTCATTGTGGATGAAGTCTCTCGCATTCCTCCATAAGGTTCTTAACCTCCCTCAAGTGAGAATAGGGATCCAATGGGTCAAATGAGTTATTCAAAGCCCTGCAGATGCTAGCCCATAGGTTCTTGGGTTTTCTTATGAATCCAATTCAAATAAAGAATCTAAACCGACAGTCAGTAGGCCTCAAATTGGAGAACAGAGCTGTGTTAACGGCAGGCATATTTGATCACTCCTGGTTCACAGGAAGGGTGTCCAGGCCACCCTGACTTTTGGTAAATGAGGGGAAAGGGAGCTTACTTGGGACACTGTCTTGTGCTGCGCCTCTCATGGAATCCTCCTGCCAGAAGTTATGATGAGTGTCTATATGGAAGAAGATGAGTGTCATGTGAGAGTGTTTTGGTTTTAACTGCGGTCATTTGTGTGGAAGTTGGAAGAGATAACTGGGTCCAACTTGGCTTGCACTTTGGTGTGATTCCCCTTAGAGACTGTGTTTTGGAACTGACCTTCGAGAAGGTACAAGGTCCTATGACATTGTATATCCATATTTCTGGGACATCTCTACAGAACGTAATTCAATGCTAAGTATACCAATCAAGGGCCAAATGAACTTCTGGACTTCAAATCTTAACTAGATTTCTGTTTTCATATTTATATTCAAAGGTTAATAAAATAGATACTTGTCATTTCCTGTTTTTGTGTATGCTTAACAAAACACCATTGAAATCTTGAGAACTGTTTACTATTCTTGTTCCCAGAATGTGCTGTCCCAAACTGCCAAACTGCAGAATGTACTCCGTCAACCAGTTGCTCGCAAACTGACACTCGCCATTACCCATCAATAAATTTCTCTCCCTGCCCTCTCCAAGAAAAATATATAACCATTTCTTAAGCTGTTCTCAGGGCTCTCTGCTCTGTTCAAGTGATCTCTGAGCCCTTCATGCCGGACTCCCAATAAACCCTTTGCTGTTGCATGAGACAGTCTCTTAGTGGTCTCTGCCGCAGATGCTCGCCCAACCTTTACATCTGGTGGCCCTAGCAAGATCCGGAAGCTGCAGACAAAATACCCCCAACGGGCTCCTCTGGGGGTAAATAAGGCCCATCTTTCTCGTTTCAGGCTTCAGGTTAGGGTATGGCAAAACGGCTATTGGTAAAGAGCGTGAGCTCTCTCCCATGGTGGCTGACACACATGTCACAGAGCCACAGGATATGTCCCTGGGGGATAGACTCGGGAAATCGTGGAACAATAGTCTCCTCGACTCAGTGATATTTTGTTTCTGATTTGGTATTGCCAGCCCTTCAGGTTTTGCCGACTAGTCAGTCCTGGTCTCAGTATTGGACGTCCATTGCCTGTCTTTATTGTCTTGTCTTGTCTGTGTTGTGTGTCGTTGCTTTCAGTGTCTGTGTATATTTCATTATGGGACAGATCATTTCAATGCCTCTGTCCCTGACCCTTAATCACTGGACCAAAATCTGCTTAAGGGCTCAGAATCTTTCTTTTTCAGTAAAACGCCAGACCTGGCAGATTCTGTGTCTCAGAATGACCCACCATTGCAGTCGGATGGCTCCTAGAAGGATCTTTCAACTTCGCACTTATTTGAAAAGTCCGAGATATTGTCTTTCAGCAGGTGCCACATAGACATCCAGATCAACAGCCATATATCTTAACTTGTCAGTACCTCTACAAATCTCCTCCATGGGTCAAGCCTTTCCTTGTCCCTGCACCTGCTCCTACTCCTTCCCCCATGATTCTATCTCAACCTCTCTGCTCCTCCTCCTCCACCCTCTGTTCTCCCTGAGTCTCAAGACTCTACTGGACTCACCACCCCCTCCTTATCATCTGCCCTCGTCTCCCAACCCCTAACACCCTCTAAGTGATTCCCCTTCTGCTGACTCAGCCTCTCCACCATTCGAGGAAGCTAGGCTGGCCCAGCGTCATCCAGATGACTGTCCCGCGGCACACACAGCCCCTCCTTCCCTGGAGGAAGCTGGCCCGGCTAAAAGAACTCAGAGAACTCACCGACGTTTTCACACCTGCCTACTTGAGGTGACTGCCAACACCACCTAGCGACTCTCTTCATGACAGAGCAATGAGAGAAAAATCTCCTGGAATGTAGAAAAAAATATCCACAGACCTGATGGGCGACCAACACAACTTCCCAACATAATCAAAGCTGGCTTCTCCTTAAACCCACCCAACTGGGACCCCAACACCTTTGAAGATAGGGAGCATCTGTTCAATTATTGCCAGGCTCTAACAGCGGGTCTCCAAGTGGCCGCTGGGTGACCAACTAATTTGGCCATGGTAAGAGAAATTATTCAAAGGCCTGATGAATCTCCATTTATGTTTCTAGAGAGAATCATGGAGGCATATAAGAGATATACTCCTTTCGATCCTCAGGCAGCAGATTAAAAGGCATCTGTCACGATGGCCTTAATTGAGCAAGCTGCCATGGATATTAAAAAAAAAAAATAAAAGAGAGATTTTGTCAAAGAAGCCAAGAAAGTATACTATAAGAGAGAAACAGGGAGAAAGAAAGGGAGCAAAGGGAGGATGAGAGAACCAAAAGACAGACTAAGGCATTGACTAAGGTCCTGATCACAACAAGAAAGAGGCCAGAAATTAAGACATAGGGTGACAGGAAGGGCCCATGCCAGAGGCCACCCCTGGCTTCAGATCAGTGTGCCTACTCTAAAGAAAAAGGATACTGGGCCATAGAGTTCCCTATAAAGAGACAGCCACGCCAGCTGGCCATTCTGACTCTGGAGGATGACTAAGAAAGTCAGGGCTCAGAACCCATCCCCTAGCTCAGGGTAACTTTTGAAGTGGAGGGGACTCCAGTAAACTTTGAAGTGAATACAGGAGCAGTATACTCAGCTTTTAAGGCCCCATTGGGCCCTCTATCAAATAAAAGGTCTCTAGTTCAAAGGGATGATGACAGTAAATATCAGGCTTAGACAACTAAGAGGACCATGGACCTGGGAAAAGGAAAAATCCATCACTCCTTCCTAGGAATCCCAGAGTGCCTGGACCCATTGATGGGCAGAGATCTGCTCATCAAGCTCCGGGCCAAAATAACTTTTAACCATGAAGGCCCCCAAATGAAATTTCTAAATACTTCAGCAAAAACTCCTATAGTCACGGCTTTAACTATATTAGTAGAAGATGAACATCCACCATTCACATGCCCCAAGTCTGATCAAACAGGCAAGCTACCCCAAAAATGGATAACAGATTACCCAGATGCCTGGGCAAAAACTGCTGGGTTAGGCCTGGCCGTGAAACAATCTCCAATAACAGTGGAGTTAAAAACCTCAGTCTCCCCAGTCAATGTCAAATAATATCCTCTAAGCAAAAAAACTAAAGGTGGGATAAGGCCCCATATTCAGAAATATCTGGCATTAGGGGTCCTAAGGCCCTGTCAATCGGCCTGGAACACTCCCCTGCTACTAGAAAAAAAAAACCAGGGACCGGGAACTATCGCCCCATTAAAGAGCTAAGAGAGATCAACAAAAGAGGGCAGGACATTCACCCCATGGTACCTAATCGGTACAATCTGCTTAGCACTCTGAACCCTGAGGGGAAATTATATACTGTTCTGAACTTAAAAGATGCTTTCCTTTGCTTGCCTCTGCATAAAGATAGTCAGTTGCTGTTTGCTTTCGGGTGGGTAGACCCAGAAACCAAAACGTCTGGTCAACTAACTTGGACTAGACTCCCACAGGGGTTCAAAAACTCCCCCACTCTCTTTGATGAAGCCCTCCACAGAGATCTCAACAACTTCAGAACTACGCACCCTGAATTTACCCAGCTTCAATACGTGGATGTCCTGCTACTGGCAGCCAACACCAAGGAAAACTGTGAGTCTGGGACCCAAGCACTATTATATGAGCTTGCTCAACTCGGGTATAGAGTTTCGACCAAAAAGGCCCAAATTTTCTAGCCTGAAGTAATCTTCCTGGGCTATTCCCTTAGGGGCAGTAAACGATGGCTCACTGAGCCCAGAAAACAAACCATTATGTAGATACCACCCCCATCTTACAGCAGACAACTCAGAGAATTTCTTGGGACTGCTGGCCTTTGCAGGTTATGGATGCCTGGGTTTGAGTCCTTAGCTGCTCCATTATACCCGCTGTTAAAGGAAGATGCCCAATTCCAATGAAACCCTGAGGACCAGGAAGTTTTTGATAACATCTAAGGACACTGACACTGAACGCCTCAACTTCACTGAGCTCAGCCTGCAATTAGAGCAAGCCCTACACTACGTTAAAAATGTACATCAACTCACTCACCTTGGTTCAAAGAAACTGCAGGCATTACTGTAAGATTAAGAACAGAGTTTTCCACTAACCAACTCACAGTGAAAGGAAATAACTGAACGGGTAACAAAAGCCTGTCGGGTCCGTCAATTGGGTAATGCTTACCCTTCCAAGTTTCCTAGAGGAAAGCACCTATGAGGAACCAGACCAGGACAATTCTGGGAAGTGGACATTACTAAAATTAAGCCAGCAAGGTATGGATTTAAATATCTCCTAGTCTTTGTAGATACATTTTCAGGATGGATTGAAGCCTTACACACACACACACACACACAAAAAAAAAAAAAAAAAAAAAAAAAAAAAAAACGGCGCAAATGGTTTTCAAGAAGATCCTGAAAGATATTTTTCCAAGATACGATCTGCCTAATGGACTGATAATGGATTGGTTTTCATGGCCCAGGTAAGTCAGGTGTTAACCAGGACCCTGTGGATTAATTGGAAGTTACATTATGCTTATATACCCCAGAACTCAGGACAGGTAGAAAAAATAAATAGAACCATTAAAGAGACCTTAACGGCCCCCTTAGGGACCTGGTGACTATCTCTCCACCCAGACATTTTTCAGCTCGGTATAGGTCTTTCCTATTGAGACATGCCTGATGAAGAGGATCTCACTAAAATTCCATTAAATCCCTTCCGTACCATAGATAATTGAAACAAACATTATGGATGCAGGGACACGCGAGCCAGATGCAGGTTGGCTAGCCTATATTAGTATGTATGCCCGGCAGACTATCAAAGCGACAAACAGCCATCGCTGTGTGGGGGAAAAGCCGACTTCTTGTGTAAGTCATGGGGATGTGAGCATAGAGGGGCTGCCTGGTGGAACCCAAACTCCTCATCAAATTCAGTACAAAGCATTGGCCATATTACCAATTAGACAACCAAAAACTATGGCCCCCAGAGGGTTCTCTAGATCCTCAAATTCTGCATGACATTTTTAACTTCGGCAAGTGCTCAAAAGGGGGAAATTCCCCTATGTGGAATCCTTTTTCCTCCTTCGCTCACATCCTGTACTATGCTTCCCCAATAGTTCCTCACCCTCAGCCTTCTGCTCTAGACTCTCTGCTTTCACTCCCACCTCAGCAACCTGATTTCTCCCCTCCAATTACTAGATCAAAAACCCAAACCTCCGCTGGATCTCAGAACATTGCCCCCTTGCTGAGGAAGCAGGTACCGAGGTACCCCTCCACCCACTCCTCTCTTTTCCTGTCAGTGTCTGCACTAGGTCCCACCAAGTCCTCTAGCAAGCTTAGCCAAAGCTCAAACCAGCTGAGAAGAGCCCTCAGACCCCTATCCAAGATGTAATGAAAATGACCTTTAAAGGTGATTTGTCATCACTGAAAACAGGTTTCTAAGAATTTAAAGTCCCTCACAGGCTTTTTGGAATACTCACTCCCGTCTTCCCCTCTACTCTACCTGTTCTACTGCTCAAGTTTTTGTTCTAGGAAAATCCCAAACCACTTTCCCATTATTCTTTGGCATCTCTCCTTCCTCATTCTCAGATCCACGGAGCTGCTCTCAGCATCGCCTTCCCTGTCATCCCCCTCTGTACCAGGTCCACAGAAATGTCTTAAATGACCTTCTCCAGAAGTCTTTACCAAGGCTTACTTTAGGGCTTTCAGCAAAAGAGTCCCTCTGAAAAAGTTCAATGGAGATAAACTTCCACTCTTCATGTTGCCCTGTTCTACTTGGCCACTGGCTGGAAAAATCACCACCCCTAAGCTAGACATCGCCTTACCAGTTTTTCACAAAATATGTGAACAAGGACTCTGGCCTTGAGCTGGGGCTTCAGAGAGATTGCTACATTTCTAAGATAAAAAAGTTACCAACTGGGCTCCATGGTGACAGCTGGCAAGGAGGAAAAAAAAGAGACAAAAAAGCTCTCCCATTCCAAGGTGTAATTGAAAAGTTAACGTGCACAGAACAGAGGAAAAAAAAACAGAAACAAAAACTGATTTGTGTGAATTTCTGCAGACTGTGAACTCCTGAGCCCCTTCCCTTACATGTTGGTACAAATACTAAAACTACCAAAACTTGGGGTTCAGGGGATTAATTGATTACAACAGAAGCAATGCCCTCTCAATACGGATGCAAACAAATAAAACTCCTTTCCTGTCTTTGGTGCTATCTTAGGTGCCTTTCCTTGTCCGTCTCTACAACAGTATAATTCTATACACTTTAACATTATTTATGTTTTCATAAAGTGGTCAATAGTTGCGATTAATTATGTAATGATGCAGATGTTTTCCAGAGTGCTCTATCAGGACGCAGGTTCATTTAAAGATCAAATAGGGGGGGCATACAACCCGGTTCCACCGGAAACCTGTATCCCTCACTTTAGCCATCCTATTAGAAATAATAGTTGCTGAAGGGGTGGGCACAGGAACAACTGCCCTAGTCCATGAGACACAACAAAGACACAATTAGAAGCAGAAATAGACCAAAGCTTAAAGACATTAAAAACCGACATCACAGCTTTACAGGAATTTTAACCTCTCTCTCTCTGAAGTTGTTTACAGAGCAGGCGAGTGTTGGACCTCCTCTTCATGAGAGAAGGGTGCCTTTTTGCTTGCATTGAGGAAAGAATGATGTTTTTTATGCCGACAATACTGGAGTTGTAAAAGAATCTATGAGTAAATTAAGAAAATTACTTGAAGAGTGTCAAAGAAAGACAGAGGCCCCCAAAGGGAGGTTTGAGTCTTGGTTCACATAGTCCACCTAGTTAACTACACTTTTATCCACCCAGGCTGGTCCATTAATAATTCTCATATTATTGTTAACTGTAGGACCCTGTTTGCTCAACAATGTAGTTTCTTTTCTCACCCAAATTGAACCTGTTATTAACCCTAAACATACACTGTTCTCTCAATCTAATTTTACAGAAGAGCGGGGACAGAGTTGGTCTTAAAATACAGGAATATAGAGGATCTTCCACCTGCTGAGAACCTCAAAGGTCCTTGAAGAAATGATCCCTGGAGAAGATGTAGTCAACTATGAAGGACCTGAGAGAGCAAAAGTCTTCCATGGCAAACAACCTGCTCATGATGAAGGGATGTGTCTGAATCAGCCACTCTCTTCTTAATGTAGAGAAGATGGACCAAAGCAGGGATGTGTTGAGAGCTGCTCCTGCATGCCAATGGGTGACATACCATTCTAACTTGTGAAAGTGTCACAGAAAGTAGGGGCAGCCTCCTTCTCATGGGAACCTTGGAAGCAACTGTTAAGACAAAGTTGTTGTCAAGGCAGTGACCTCATTCAGTTCCTAAAGAAAGTGACCTCACCTAACTTCTATGGTGATGTAACTCTCTGAACTTGGAATCCAGGAAGCCTGGCACCCAGAGCCAGTCCCAGTCCCAGTCCCAGTTGTCAAACTTATTTTGATTTACCAAGGACAGACTCAGTCTTTCTTGGGACCTACTGATGTGAGGATGGCCAAATGCAAGAAAAGCTATGAAGAGGGGGCTTTCCTGAGAAAGCAGGCATTGGCTCACCACTGGATCCTAAAAACTTCACAGAGTTGGCCAAAAAGACCAGATTTGAGAAAGAACAGGCCATTTCCTGGAACATAGTATGGCCCACCAGTCAGAGGACTCTCCGGATAGTCACAGACCTACATGGGGGAAGGAGGTGCCTTTGTGATGTGGGTGTGAGTTTGTGGTTTTGTCTCATGTTCTGAGAATAGGTATGAAAGAAGGTTTGGTTTTTTTTGGAGTGAACGGTTTCTAGTAAGTCGTTTGACAACGCGAGTGTTTCTATGTCAGTGTATCCCACTGTGCCCGTGGTTGTAGACATTAGAAGAGAGAATGCATCAATGAATATGTCCTGTCAGCTAGAAAGCTTCCCAGCATTCATCCTTCCCAATTTATTAATGGACTGCAGCTTGCCTTATTGATGGGCAACACTTACTATCTTTCTAAGATCCTGTTTTCTTCCTGAATTCTGGCCACTCTCCAGAATAGGCTCATGGTTTTGTGTTTAAGATATGTACAACCACGAAGCTCTTTGAAATGACCATGTACTAGATAGCTAAAGGGAATGGCGAGCATCTCAGAAAACTCAGATATCAGTGTTACCAGTAAAGTCTCAGTGGAGAAACCCTGCTTGGGGCCTTTTGATTACCTAATCTTCTGTTGCCCTGAATGTCAGGAAGGTCTTTTCCTCAGGCCACCACTTTATGAAGCCTGAAGAAAACAGTTTTCAAATGGAAATGAATGGGTATTACCTGTGGTTCTTTGCTTAATTGCTTTGGAGAGGATGTGTCTGAATCAGCCTATTTGCCCTGTGTGAGGCTGTGGCTTAGATTCTCACCTTCTGATGGATATAAAGAAAGATCCCATGTGTACATCCAAGACCAAAATGGCCACAGAGCAGTCCTTGTGGATGAAGTCTCTCGCCTTCCTCTGTAACTTTCCTGAACTCCATCAAGTCAGAATAGGGATCCTTTGGGTCAAATGAGATCTTCAAAGCCCTGCAGAGGCTAGCCCATGGTTGCTTGGGTTTTCTCAAGACTCCAATTTACATAAAGAATCCAAACCCCACAGTCAGTTGACCTCAAATTGAAGAAGTGGAGCAGTATTAATGGGAGGCCTATTTGATCTCTCCTGGTTCACAAGAAGGGTGTCCATGCCACCCTGAATTAGGCAATTTAGGTGCAAGAGAGCTTATTTTGGACACGGACTTGAGCTGTGCCCCTCATGGAAAACTCTAGCCACAGGTTATTATGTGTGTCTATATGGAAGAAGATGAGCGCCACGTTGGAGTGTTTTGGTTTAAATTGTGGTCATTTGGGTGGCGGTTAGAAGAGATGACTTGGTCCACATGTGCTTGAACTCTGGTGTGATTTCCTTAGAGACTGAGTTCTGCAACTGAACTCAGAGAAGTATTGCCATGAATAGTGTTGAGATTTTAGGAAGCCAGGCATGAGTGTCGCCCTTGGAAACTGAGTTCTAGGCCCAGGGTGGCTTTCCACAGAGCACTGGGCCTCTCAGCCAGGATACCACATGATTTTATTCTGAAAGACTTGGCACCCATCGTTGAGAGTCAAAACTCATATGGACCTCACATTGTAGAGCTAAATGAGCTAAACATCATGTGATCTTCTCACCATTCTTTGGGAAGCCTTACCTGTGAGTGTTCTCAAGAGCTTTCATTGAAATGAGCTTCCTAACCATTTAATGGTTCCTGAATGAATTGAAACTCACAGTGCCTCCAACTTCATTCTTGAAAAATGGCTAGATAAATGCCATGAAATTTTTGAAATTCCCATCACCAGGTGGCACTGGAGAACCTTTGGATGACCTGTTGCTGGTCATGAATATTTCAGTGTCTTGTTTTACTGGGTTTCATGTAAATGGTGTAGAACAGAGATGTCAGTAAGTTGGACTCTGTTGAGTAGTGGGCCTAGAGCAGTGTTGGGCAGGTATGTGATAAAACATCTGTGGTGGGGCCATGTGGATCTGCCATTGGCTTCCAAATGGCTTGTGACTGACATGGCACAGCCAGCAGAACCTTCTGTGTAAAGGCAACTTGTTATATGGAGCGATTTCAGGATATTGTTTAGAATCAGGTTGCTATGGTCAAGGGGTCAAGCTATGTGGGATAGAAGCCTGGTTCTTGTATCATCCTGCAGACCCTGACCCACCACACGTGACAGAACTCCCTCTTGCACTTTGTCGCAGTTGAACTCCTTGTATTTCGTGAAGCAAATACCAAACTCCCAGTGCAGCAGGAAGAAACACCACGAAATGGAGGATGACCATATGGCTTCACAGTCCACACTTGGAGACACTAAGCCCCAGTGGCCACAGTTTACCTACAAAGAGAGAATTCAGCACTGCTGCCTCGTGTTCATTGTAAAATAAGAAACTTTGTCCTCCTGGTCACATAGATGCAGACCCAGCTTTGAGGGTCTCACTACAAAGGAAGATTAACTCGTGACAACAACCTATATTTCAGTGCCCAACCTCAGTGGCAGTTTCTCAAAAAGTTTTAGGCAAGCAGAGCTCCATGTTTGTGGAGTGTGTACCCTGTCCTTATTTTTGGAAACTCCTATTCCACCTCCAAGTTTGTGCACTCTTGAGCATTTTCCATTCCAAAAATGTAATCACAGATTTTGTAACTCTTCTCCTCTAATTGTGTCTTACTTGGGGCGAAGGTAATGTCAAGGCATGGTTCTGGATGAGACTGGGAAGATTTGTTGTAGCACATATTTGCATACACATTGGATTAATTTTCCTATTTTCCATTCGAAATTCTGAATCCCTGACACTAACCCATATTCTACTAGACTCTGACTACTAATCCTAATATGATGGAGAAAAATAACCCAAACAGTACATAAGTACATGCAGTTCAGAGTTCGACTTGCCATTTGCATGATAAAGCGTAGGTGTTATAAATTTAGTCAATTTTTAATTGAAATAGTTCTCCATGTGTTTCCAAAGTTAACAAATATGTGAATTACTGTCTCCCATTCTCTGGAGCCTATTCAGCACATGTATTTTTATATGCACAAATAGAATCCTGCGTGATATCACACGTACATTCTTGGGAGTTACATGACTTAGCAGATACAAAGTGTGAGAAGTGACCACTCCTCCTAAACCCTGTTGGAACTGAAAATTCAACCTATGGGTGAGCTTACCAGTAGAACAACATTATACATAAACCCATGTTCAGTAAAATGAATGTTTTTGCATCTTTATGATATATATTTCATGATGAATTTCGATTGGCATATATATTGCTACTTATTAATGTCTCTGTTCGTGTGTGTGTGTGTGAGTGTGTGTGTGTGTTTATATATATATATATATATATATATATTCTCCAGATTTTTAAAAATATGAAATATATGTGTCTTATATACAATCCCTAAATTCATTCATGTTCATGTATGTGGATTAATAATCAACTTTTCACAAGATTATTCTTAGAAATATTCATCCACCCGAAATACATATTTGTTTCCTTGTACTGAAAACTAACTTCAGTGAAAGGTGCATACAAATCCTAATAT
This sequence comes from Callospermophilus lateralis, assembly GCF_048772815.1. Lineage (NCBI taxonomy): Eukaryota > Metazoa > Chordata > Mammalia > Rodentia > Sciuridae > Callospermophilus > Callospermophilus lateralis. Next base: position 268,575 of record NW_027512578.1, on the reverse strand, counting down.
GTCTAACTGTTTAACTGACCCAGTTAAACATCAATGCATGTAGGTTACTATGGAACATGATGTGTATTTTGACGTTAATTTTTATTCCACACTGGTACATTACTATTCCTTCAGTTTATGTACATCATAGAATATATATTTTATTCACTAGTTAACAAATTTATAGGCATTTGTTTCACTTTCAATCACTTCCTGCTCCAGAACACATGAATTTCTCTACGTTTCTTCAGTGGTCTATTCATGAGACTTTTTTTCCAAATACATTTTTTTCGATTTCCATAATCAATTTTGAAACAAAACTCACAAACCCTTCATGATAAACCATAACCCTAAGATGATCATTAGATATATAACTGGTTGGAATGAATGATTGTATATTAATATAACATTTCTTATATATTTTCAGATATCTATTCAATCCATTATTTAAAGTGGATCCAGTTATATTATTTATTCACAGTATGGTCTATTCATGCATTATGTGTATATTCATAGAAACAGGGTACACATCTTTGTACGACCATACTAATTTATAAGTCTTCAAAATATTGCTCCAAGAAATGGTGGAAGAAATACTCATGTCACCTGATCTACATACACATTTTATCACAGAAATATTCTGGACACCAAAAGCAAAGGTCACACTTACAATTGTACCAAAGCCTAAATAGAAAGTGAGCATGGATTACTAAAAACATCCATGTCCAGGTTGCCTAATGCTCTCAAATATCAATCCTATTGGTGACTACATATTTGTTTCTTCCTAAGATTATCTATTCAACCTCAAACCTGTTGAAAATGTCTAACCCTATCACACAATTTATACTTTGCTTGATTTCCTAATGTCTCTATTGATATCTGCTTTCCTACATGATTTCCCCAGTTCATCATTGTGACTGACTCTTCACATGTACTGACATTTACATACACTCTCTACCCGAAACCCTATTGCTAAAGAACTTTTGGTCCAAATCCTATACTCACTCTTCTTTCTAAACCTACAGACTACCTTCCTAATCCTACCGACTATCGCTTTTTGACTGGATGTTCTTTTCAACATTCAATCATCCAAAGTACAAGGTCCGATGCCAGTGTATATTGATTTATTTGAGACATCTGTGCAGCACATAACTCAAAGCTAAGTATCCCACTCAAGTCCCCAGTGCCCTTCTGGACTTCAAATCTTACCTAGATTTCTGCTGTCATAGTTATATTTCACATATATACTCTTATAAATATCACAGGTTGCCAATGCCATTATTCATCCCGCAGAATGATTCGTAACCCAAATCAAACCTATTATTAACCTTAACTATACACTGTTCCTTCAATATAACGTACAGAAGAGCAGGGACAGAGTGGGTCTTACAATATAGGAATGTAGATGATCTTCCACCTGCTGAGAACCTAAAAGATCCATGGAGAAATGATCCTTGGAGAATATGTAGGCAGCTATGTAGGACCTGAGAGAGCAATAGTCATCTTCCATGGCAAACAACCTGGTCAGGGTGAATTGATGTGTCTGAATCAGCCTCTGTCTTCTTAAAGTAGAGAAGATGGACCAATCCAGGCCTGTGTGGAGAGCTGTTCCCGGGTGCCTATGGTTGATATACCATTCTAACTTCTGAATGTGTCACAGGATGTTGGGGCAGCCTCCATCTCATGGGAACCTTGGAAGCAACTGTTAGGACAAAGTGGTTACCGAGGCAGTGACCATATTCAGTTCCTGAAAGAAGTGACCTCACTTCACTTCCTTGGTGATGTAATTCTCTGAACTTGGGATCCAGGAAGCCAGGCACCCAGAGTCAGTCTCACTCCGAGTCCCAGTGGGCTAACTTGTTTGCTTTTCCCAAAGACATAGTCAGTCTTTCTTGGTACCTACTGATGTGAGGATGGCCAAATTCCAGCAGAGCTCTGAAGAGGGGCCTTTCCTGAGAAAGTAGGTAGTGGCGAACCACTGGCTCCTGACAACTTCACAGAATTGGCCAAGGAGACCAGAACTGAAACAGGACAGGACATTTTTGGGGAACATAATATGGCCCACCAGACAGAAGACACTCCGGATAATCACAGACCTACTTGGGGCAAAGAATTGCCTTTGCCATTGTAGGTGTGAGTTTGTGTTTTTTTCTGATGTTCTGAGAATAGCTAGGAAAGGTGGTTTGTTTCGTTTGGAGTGGACTATTTCTAGTAAGTCGTTTGACATGGTGAGTGTTTCTATGTCTGTGTATTCCACTGAATCCATTGTTGTAGACATTAGAAAAGACAATGCATCAATGGATGTGTTGTCTCTAGTTGAAAGCTTCCCCTCATTCTTACTGCCCAATTGATGAATGGACTGCAGCTTGCCTTATGGATGGGCAACATCTACTATCTTCTTAAGTTCCTGTTTTCTTCGTGTTTTCCAGCCACTCTCCAGAATAGGCTCATGGTTTTGAGTCCCAGATATGTAACACCACAAGGGTCTGTGACATGGCCATGTACTGGATAGCTTAAGGGAATGGGAGCATCTCAGAAAAATCAGATATCAGTGTGACCAGTAAAGTCTCAGTGGAGAAACCCTTCTTTGGGCCATTTGCTTACTTCTGTTTCTATTACCCTGAATGTCAGGAAAGTCTTTGCCTCAGGCCACCCTGTTGTGTAGCCTTAAGAAGACTGTTTTCATATGGAAATGAATGGGCATCACCTGTGGCTCTTTGCTTAATTGCTTTGGAATGGAATGTGTCTGATTCAGCCTCTTGTCCTTGAATGAGGTTGTGGCTTAGATTCTCAGCACCTGATGGATCTAAAGAAAGATCCCATGTGATTTCAAAACCAAAATGACAAAAAGAGAAGTCATTGTGGATGAATATTTTTGCCTTCTTGTTTTAGGTTCCTGACCTCCATCAAGTGAGAATAGGGATCCTTTGGGTCAAATGAGTCTTTGAAATCCCTGCAGAGGCTAGCCCATATGTGCTTGGGTTTTCTCATGACTCCAAATCACATCAAGAATTTATAGGCTTCAGCCAGTAGGCCTCAAATTGGAGAAGCGGAACACTTTAACAGCAGCAATATTTGATCACTCCTGGTTCACAGGAATAGTGTTCAGGCCACCATGTTTTTAGGCAAATGAGGGGCAAGTGAGCTTATTTTGGACACTACCTTGTGCTCATTGAAACCTCCAGCTAGAGGTTATGATGAGTGTCTACAAGGAAGAAGATTATGGCCCTGTGGGAGTGATTTCATTTTAATTTTGGTCATTTTTGTGGCAGTTGAAAGTGATGACTGGGTCCACCTGGGCTTGAACTCTGGTATGATTTACCCTTAGAGACTGAGTTCTGGAACTGACCTCAGAGAAGTATTGCCATGAATTGTGTTGGGATTTTAGGAGGCCACGCATGAGACTCACTCTTGGAAACTGAGATCTAGGCCCAGGGTGGCTTTCCACAGAGGCCTGGGAATCTCAGCCAGAATATCACATGATTTTATTCTGAAAGACTTGGTAGCCATAGTTGAGAGTCAAAACACACATGGACCTCACATTGTAGACGTCAATTGGCCTGGCTTCATGTGACCTGTTGGCAACTCTTTGAGAAGCCTTGACTTTAGAGTTCTCCAGAGCATTCATTGAAATGAGCTTTCTCAACACTTAACGGTTCCTGAATGAATTGAAACCCACAGTGCCTCTAACTTCATCCTTGAAAACTTGCTAGATAAATACCATAAAATTTTGGAAATTCCCATGACCAGGTGGCACTGCAGAAACGTTGGATGTCCTGTTGCTGATCATGTGTATACCAGAAAGTGCCTTGTTTGACTGGGTTTCATGAAAATGGTGTAGAATACGAGATGCCAGGAATTTGGAGCCTGCTGAGTAGTGGGCCTAGAGCAGTGGTGGGCAGGTGTGTGATGAAACATCATGGTGGGGCCATGTGGATCGGCTATCGGCTTACAAATGGCTTGTGACTGATATGGCGCAGCCCCCATTCCCTTGTATGTAAAGGCATCTTGTTATATGGAGAGGTTTCAGGGCAATGTTCATAATCAGGTTGCTATGGTTATTGGGACAAGCTATGTGGGATAGAAGCCTGGTTGGTACATTCTCCTGCAGATGCTAACCCACCCCACGTGACAGAACACCCTCCAGCACTGTATCCCAGATGAACTTCTTATATTGTGTGAAGCAAGTACCAAATTCCCAGTGTAGCAGCAAGAAACACCACGAAAATTGGAGGATGATCAAATGTCTTCACTGTCCCCACCGGGAGACACTTAGCCTCCAGTGGACACAGTTTACCTACAAAGAGAAAATTGAGCACTGCTGCCTCATGTTCATTGAAATATAAGAAATCATGTCTTCCAGGTCACATAGATGCAGACCCAGCTTTTATGGTCTCACGACAAAGGAAGCCAAAGCTCATGACAACAACATATATTTCAAGTGCCCAACCTCAGAAGCCGTATTCCAAGAAGTCTTAGGCCAGCAGAGCTCTTTGTTTGTGGAGTGTTTACCCTGTCCTTTACTTTTGGAAACGCCTCTACCACCTCCAAGGTTGTGAACTCCCGAGCATATTCCATTAAATATATGTATTCATAGATTTTCACACTTTTCTACTATAATTGTGTCTTACTTGGGTGAAGGTAATGTCAAGGCATTGTTCTGGATGTGAGTGGGAAGATTTTTGTGTAGCACATATTTACACACACACTGGATTCATTTTTCAATTTTTATTTTGAAATACTGAATCCCTGACACTAACCCATACCCTACTAGACTCTGAATTATGATCCTAATATGATGGTGAAAAATAACCCAAAAAGAATAGAAATACAAGCAGTTCAGAGGAGGCATGGTGTATAGTTGGAATTGCCTTTTGCATTATATTTTGTAGGAGTTATAAATCTAGTCAATTTTTTGTTGAAATAGTTCTACATGTGTTTTTAAAATTAACAAATATATGAATCCCTGTCTCCCTTTCTCTGTAGCCTATTCAGCACATGTATTTTTATATGCACATATAGAATCCTACCTGATATCACTCGTATACACTTTTGAGGTGGCTGAATTTGCAGATGCAAATTGAGAGAAGAGATCACTCCTCCTAAACGCTGTTGGAACTGAAAATTCAACCTATGGGTGAACTTCCTAGTTGAATAACATTATTCATAATTTCATGTTCAGTAAAATTAATATTTTTCAATCTGTTGATTATATATATTTCATGATAAATTTCTATTGGCATATATATCACTACTTATTTTATTGGTTGCTCAAAACATTACAAAGCTCTTGACATATCATATTTCATACATTAGATTCAAGTGGGTTATGAACTCTCATTTTTACTCCAAATACAGATTGCAAAATCACATCAGTTACACATCCATATTTTTACATAATGCCCTATTAGTTAATGTTGTATTCTGCTACCTTTCCTATACTCTACTATACCCCCTCCCTTCTCTTCCCATCTTTTCTCTCTACCATACCTACTCTAATTCATTTCTCCCGTTGTTTATTTTCCCACAACCTCTTATATGTAATTTTGTGTAACAATAAGGGTCTCTCTCCATTACCATGCAATTTCCCTCTTCTCTCCCTTTCCCTCCCACCTCATGGTTCTGCTTAATGTTAATCTTTTCTTCATGCTCTTCCTCCCTGCTCTGTTCTTAGTTGCTCTCATTATATCAAAGAAGATATTTGGTATTTGTTTTTTAGTGATTGGCTAGCTTCACTAAGCATAATCTTCTCTATTGCCATGCATTTCCCTGCAAATTCCATGATTTTGTCATATTTTAGTGCTGCGTAATCTTCCATAGTATACAAAGGTCACTTTTTTTTATCCATTCATCTATTGAAGGGCATCTGGGTTGGTTCCACAGTGTAGCAATTGTGAATTGTGCTGCTATGAAAATCGATGTGGCAGTATCACTGTAGTACGCTCTTTTAAGGTCTTCAGGGAATAGTCCAAGAAGGGCAATAGCTGGGTCAAATGGTGCTTCCATTCCAAGCTTTCACAGGAGTCTCCATACTCCTTTCCAAATTGGCTGCACCAGTTTCAGTCCCACGAGCAATGTACAAGAGTACCCTTTTCCTCACATCCTCGCCAGCACTTGTTGTTGTTTGACTTCATTATAGCTGCCAATCTCACTGGATTGAGATGGTATTTTAGGGTGGTTTTTATTTGCATTTCTCTTACTGCTAGAAATGGAGAGCATTTTTTCATGTACTTGTTAATTGATTCTATGTCCTCCTCTGAGAAGTTTCTGTTCAGGTCCTTGGCCCATTGGGTTATTGGTTATATTATTGTCTAATTTTCTGAGTTCTTTGTATACTTTGTATACTCTAGATATTAGGGATCCATGTGAAGGGTGAGGACTAAAAATTTGTTCCCATGATGTAGGCTCCATATTTACCTCTCTTATTGTTTCTCTTTCTGAGAAAAAAAAATTCAGTTTAAGTAAGTCCCATTTCTTGATTCTTGTTATTAACTCTTGTTCTATGGGTGTCCTATTAAGGAATTTGGAGCCTGACCACACAATATGTAGATCTGAGCCAACTTTTTCTTCTATCAGACGCAGAGACTCTGATTTGAATCTAGCTCCTTGATCCACTTTGAGTTAACTTTTGTGCAGGGCGAGAGGAGGGGATTCAGTTTCATTTTGTTGCATATGGATTTCCAGATTACCCAACACCATTTGATGAAGATGCCATCCTTCCTCCATTGCAGGCCATTAGCTCTTTTATCAAATATAAGATAGTTGTAGCTTTTTGGATTAGTCTCTGTGTCCTCCATTCTGTACCATTGGTCCACCCGCCTGTTTTGGTACCAGTACCATGCTGTTTTTATTATAATTGCTCTGTAATATAGTTTGAAATCTGGTATTGCTATACTGCCTGATTCACACTTCCTGCTTAGAATTGCTTTTGCTATTCTGGGTCTTTTATTTTTCCATTTGAATTTCATAATTGCTTTATCTATTTCTACAAAAAATTCCTTTGGGATTTTGATTGGCATTGCATTAAACCTGTAGAGAACTTTTGGTAATATAGCCATATTGATGATGTTAGTTCTTCCTATCCATGAACGGGGTATATTTTTCCATCTTCTAAGATCTTATTCTATTTCTCTTTTTAGGGTTTTGTAGTTTGCATTATATAAATCTTTCACCTCTTTTGTTAGGTTGATTCCCAAGTATTTAATTATTTTGAGGAAATTGGGAATGCAGTGTTTTGACTCATTTTTGTTTCAGAAGTTTTGTCGCTAATATACAGAAATGCCTTTGATTTATGCATGTTGATTTTTTATCCTGCCACATTGCTGCATTCATTTATTAGTTCTAGTAGTTTTTTCTGTAGACCCTTTTGGGTCTTCTATGTATAGAATCATGTCATCTGCAAATAGTGATAAGTTAAGTTCTTCTTTTCCTATTTTTATGCCTTTAATGTCTTTCATCTCTCTAATTGCTCTGGCCAGTTTTTCGAGAACTATATGGAATAGAAGTGGTGATAGAGGACATCCCTGTCTTGTTCCAGATTTTAAAGGGAATGCCTTCAATTTTTCTCCATTCAGAATGATGCTAACCTGAGGCTTAACATAGATAGCTTTTACAATGTCGAGGTAAGTTCCTGTTATCCCTAGTTTTTAAAATGTTTTGAACATAAAGGAATGCTCTACTTTGTTGAATGTTTTTTCTGCGTCTATCGCGATGATCATATGGTTCTTATCTTTAAGTCCAATGATGTTGTGAATAACATTTATTAATTTCCATATATTGAACCAGCCTTGCATCCCAGGGATGAATCCTAGTTGATCATGGTGCACAATTTTTTTGATGTGCCTTTGTATCCAATTCGCCAGAATTTTAATGAGGATTTTTGCATCTAGGTTCATCAGAGATATTTGTCTGTAGTTTTCTTTCTTTGAGGTGTCTTTGTCTGGTTTCAGAATCAGGGTGATGTTGTCCTCATAGAACGAATTTGGCAGAGCTCCCAGTTTTTCTATTTCCTGAATAACTTGAAAAGTAATGGTATTAATTCTTCTTTAAAGGTTTTGTAAAACTCTGCTGTATACCCATCCGGTCCTGGGCTTTTCTTGGTTGGTAGTCTTTTGATTGCTTCTTCTACTTCATCCATTGATATTGGTATGTTTAAATTGTGTGTTCCCTTATGACTCAGTGTGGGCAAATCATATGACTTAAGAAATTTATCGATGTCTTCACTATTTTTTATTTTATTGGAATACAGGTTTCCAAATAATTTCTAATTTTCTTCTGTATTTATGTTGCATCTGTTGTGATATTGCCTTTTTCATCCCGTATGTTAGTAATTTGAGTTCTCTCTCTTCTTCTCTTCATTAGCATGGCTAAGGGTCTGTCGATCTTATTTATCTTTTTGAAGAACCAACTTTTAGTTTTGTTAATTTTTTCAATAGTTTCTTTTGTTTCAATTTCGCTCTTATTTTAATTATTTCTTGCCTTCTGCTACATTTGCTGTTGTTTTGCTCTTCCTTTTCTAGGGCTATGAGATAAAGTGTGAGCTCATTTATTTGTTGTTTTTTTTTTCTTTCTTTTTTTGAGGAATGACCTCCAGGAGATGAATTTACCTCTTAAAACTTCTTTCATTTTGTCCCATAGAATCTGATATGTTGTGTCTGTATTTTCATTTATCTCTAAGAATTTTTTTATTTCCTCCTTTATGTCTTCTGTAACCCATTGATCATTCAGTAACATATTGTTCATTTTGCATGTAATGTATGATTTTTTCTTTTTTCTTTTATCATTGGTTTCCAGTTTCATTCCATTATGATCACAAAAAATTCATGGTATTATCTCCACCCCTTTATATTTACTGAGGGTTGCCCTATGGCAAAACATATGGTCTATTTTTGAGAAGGATCCATGTGCTGCTGAGAAAAAAGTATATCCACTTGATGATGGTTGATATATTCTATATAAGTCACTTAAGTCTAGGGTATTGATTGTGATATTGAGTTCTATAGTTTCTTTATTCAACTTTTGTTTGGAGGATCTGTCCAATGGTGAGAGACGTGAGTTGAAGTCACCCATAATTATTGTACTGTGGTCTATTTGATTCTTGAAATTGAGGAGAATTTGTTTAATGAACGTCGCAGCACCATTATTTGCTGCGTGAATATTGATAATTGTTATGTCTTGTCAGTGAATGGTTTCTTTTAACAGTATATAATGTCCTTCCTTATCCCTTTTGATTAAATTAGTCTTGAGGTCGATTTTATTCTATAGGAGGATGGCCACCCCTGCTTGGTTACGTGGACTGTGTGCATGGTATAAATTTTCCCAATCTTTCACCTTCAGCTTGTGTATGTCTTTTCCATTCAGATGTGTCCCCTGGAGGCAACATATTGTTGGATTTGTTTTTTTTAATTCAAGTTACAAGCCTATGTCACTTTATTGGAGAGTTTAAGCCATTAACGTTTAGAGTTACTATTAATATATGGTTTGTACTGCCACCCATGTTTGCTTATATCTTTTTTTTAAATTAGTTTGTTTCTCCATGATTAGCTTTTCCCGCCCTCTGTCATTACTGAGGCACTTCCCACTGATGGTTTACATTGTTGATTTTCATTTCTTCCTCGTGTAGTGTTTTGCTCAAGATGCTTTCCAATGCTGGTTTTCTGGCTGCAAATTCTTTTAGCTTTTGTTTATCATGAAATATTTTTATTTTGTTGTCTTACATTAAGCTTAATTTTGCTGGATACATAATTCTTGGTTGGCATCCATTGTCTTTCAGTGTTTGAAGTACGTTGTTCCAGGATCTTCTCACTTCCAGCATCTGTGATAAAAAAAAAAACCATTGTTAACCTTTTTGTTTTACCCCTGATTGTAATCTGCCTCTTTTCTCTGGTAGGTTTTAATATTTTCTCTTTGTTTTGTATATTGGATATCTTCATAACAATGTGTCTTGGCATTGGTCTACTGTGATTTTGTGTGCTCAGTGTCCTGTAAGCATCTACAATTTGTTTATCTGTTTCCATTTTTGTTTTTGGAAAGTTTTCTCTAATTATTTCATTCAGCAGGTTACTCATTCCCTTGGTTTGAATCTCTGTACCTTCCTCTTTCGGGATGACTCATAAGTTTGTTTTTTTAATGTTATCCCATATCTCTTGGATGTTTTCTCATAATTTTTTACAGCATTTCTTTCTTGGATAGAGTTTTTTCAAGATGATATATTTTGTCTTCATTATCTGACATTCTGTCTTCTACTTGCTCCACTCTGTTAGTGATACTCTCAATTGAGTTTTTAATTTGGTTTATCATTTCCTTCATTTCTAGAATTATTGTTTGATTTTTCTAATAATCTCTATCTCCTGATAAAGATGCTTAATTTCTTATTTTATCTGTTTATGTAATTCATTTTCAATGCGTTCTTTCACTGTTTGTTTTTGTTGTCTCATATCCTCTTTAATGTTCCATTACATCTGTCTAAGGTATTCCTTGAGTTCTTTATATGACCATTTTTCTGATGACTCCAGATGCTCTTGAATATTTAGGCTGTCCTTCATTGTTTGTACTTTTTTTCTTCCTTGCTTTTTTATGCTGCTCATGTTACTTCTTGTTCTGTTTGACTACTGAGTTACTGCTTACTCTTATAAATTTATTTGATGCTTGGAAGGAAAGATATTAGAAGGGAAGGGAAGAAGTCACTAAAGAGAATGAGAGTAGCCAGGTAGAATTCAAGGAAGGGGGTATAATAAAATTGAAAAGAAATGAAAAGACAAAAGAAAAAAATAGAAAATAAAGAAAGAAAATTTTAAGTAATAATGATAATTAAAAAATGAAAATTAAAATTTAAAATAATAATAATAATAATGAAAGAAAAAATTAAAAAAATAAAAAACATTAAAAAAGTTAAAGAACAACAACAAAAATGAAAATGAAAGAAAAAGAAAAACATACAAATAATATAATAATAATAATACATGCAGTACTAGAGTTCAATTAACTTCTCTTCCAGTAGTTGGAGCTGTGTGCACTGGGCCAAGCTTCTCCTCTAAATGAGTGGGAACAAATCACTGTGCAGCAGCTCTTCCTCCCAGACTCGGCGGGTCTCCAATCCTGAGTGCCTAGGGCCTTCTCTTGTGCTTCCTCAAGCCAGGCCCCGCTCACCTTTGACGCTCACCACAATACTGGTTACACGCCAGGCCTCTGCTCCTGGTAGCCCTGTTTTAATGAACGCCTGGGCACACTCTCCCTGTTTGCCTCCCTCAGACCCTAAGTTTGTAGAGCTTTGTCCTGAGAACCGCCAGCAAATTTTCTAGTCTTCCGGGAGCCATGCCCCTGGTAGGTGGTGTAAGAGACCTCAATTGTCAGCACTGGTGGGAGTGGTAGCCGGGAATTCCACGCCGCAAGTCCCGAGCCAATCCTGTTTCCCTAGGTCTGGCTATCGTGCTCCTGGGAGACCTGGGAGGGGCCCTTGAGGTTTCCCCGTGGTGTTGAGAGAGATGGCAATGGGATTACACACTTGTCGCGTTGGTTTCAATGAAGTTATCTCCTCTGCCTGTAATGTCAGTTCAATGCCATGGTGGCATCACATTAAAATGGTGACCGTTCGTTCCTTTTGCTGGGTGACCAATGCAATGGGTGGGTCCTGACTATCTCTCGCAAGCCCCATTTCAATCCTGTGGCCACTGCCTATGAAGGCTCAGTTGTCTTTTAACTCTGTCAATTCACAAAGCCCAACCAGTTATTTCAGCGGGAATGTTAGTGCTGAGTCACAAAAACCAGACGAATCTAAGCTTGAATGCAGCCAATCCGGGCTCTGTGTGTGTTCTGAGGGGCCCAGACTGTTCGCCCCAGATTCACAACAGGTCAACATTGCCTAGTGATTCTGAGCAAACAGCATTTAGACAGTTTACGACTTCCTATGCCCGTGCAGCTGAAGAGATCAGAGACTTGATTTCTCCATGCCTGCCTTAATAATGGATCTCCTGTATTGCTACTTTTTAATATCTGTGCATGTGCGTGTTTGTATATATATTTATATTTATATTTATATATATACACACTCTTCAGATTTTTCAAAATATGAAATATATGTGTCTTATTATACACTCCCTAAATTCATTCATATTCATATCTGTGGATTTATAATCAACTTTCCACAAGATTATTCTCATAATAATCATCCACCTGCAATACATATTGTTTCCTAGTACTGAAAACTAAATTCAGTGAATGGTGCATACAAACCCTATTATTTCTACATTTACTTAGCCAGTTTAAAATCAATGCAAGTAGATTCCTAGGGGACATGATGTGTATTTTGACTTTCATTTTTATTCAACACTTGTACGTTACTATGTCTTCAGTTTATCCACATCATAGGATATATATTTCAGTCACAAATTAGAAAATTTATAGGCATTTGTTTCACGATCAATCACTTCCTGATTCAGAACACATGCATTCCTCCATGTTTCTTGACTGGTCTTTTCATGAGACTTCTTTCCGAACACATTACTTTCGTTTAACATCATCACTTATAAAGCAAAACTCAAACACCATTCATCATAAATCATAATCCTAATATTACCATTAGATATATAACTGGTTGGAATGAATGATTGTATATCAATATAAGATTTCTTATATATTTTCACATGTCAATTCAATCCATTATTTAAAGTGGAATCAGTTATGTTATTTAATCATAGTATGGTCTATTCATGCATTATCTCTATATTCATAGACATAGGTTACACCTCTTTGTGCCCCTAATACTAATGTATGCGTCTTCAAATTATTGCTCCCAGAAATGGTGAAAGAAATACTCATGTCACCTGATCTACATATACATTTTATCACAGTAATATTCTGAACAACAAAAAAATAAAATATCACACTTATGATTGTACCAAAGCCTAAAAGGAAAGTGAATGTTGATAACTAATAACATCCATGTCCAGGTTGCCTAATGCTCTCAAATGTCATTCCCATTCATGACGACATATTTGTTTTTTCCTATGATTATATATTCAAACTCAAGCCTGTTGAAAATGTCTAATCCTATCCCTCACTTTATACTTTGCCTGATTTAGTAATGTCTCTATTGACACCTGCTTTCCTACATATTTTCCCCAGTTCATCATTTTGGCTTACTCTTCACATGTGCTGACATTTACATTCACTCTTTAAACGAAACCCTATTGCTAAAGAAGCTTTTTTTTCCAAATCATATACTCGCTCTTCTTCCTAAACCTACTGACTATCTTCCTAATCCTACCAACTATCCCTTTTTGACTGGATGTTCTCTTCTACATTCAATCATCCAAGGTACAAGGTCCTATGCCATTGTATTTCGATTTAACTGAGACAATTGTACAGAACATTATTCAACACTAAGTATCCAAACCAAGGGCCCAATGCCCTTCTGGGCTTCAAATCTTTCTTAGATTCCCGTTTTTATACATCTATTTCACCTATATATTCTTATAAATATCACAGGTTCCCAATCCCATTATTCATCCTGCAGAATGATTCCTAACCCAAATCGAAAATATTATTAACCCTAACCATACACTAACTTTGCAGGAGAGCAGGAACAGTGTGGGTATTAAACTACAGGAATCTAGGGGATCTTCACCTGCTGAGAAACTCAAATGTTCATGCAGAAATAATCCCTGGTGAAGATGAAGGCAGCTATGAAGTACCTCAGAAAGCAAAAGTCAACTTCCATGGCAATCATCCTGGTCAGGATGAAGGGTTGTGTCTGAATCATTCTCTCTCTTCTTAATGTATAGAACATGGACCAAACCAGTCCTGTGTGGAAGCTGTTCCCGGGTGCTTATGATTGATATAACATTCTAACTGGAGAAAGTGTCACATGAAAATCGGGGCAGCCTCCACCTCATGGTACTTTTGGAAGCAACAAAGTGGTTGCCAAGGCAGTGACATCATTTAGATCCTGAAGAAAGTGATCTCACCTCACTTCCTTGGTGAGGGAACTCTCTGAACTTGGGATCCAGGAAGCCAGGCACCCAGAGACAGTCCCTGTTCTAGTCCCAGTGGTCTCACATGTTTGGAATTACCAAGGACAGAGTCAGTCTTTCTTGGTACCTACAGATGTGAGGATGGCCAAATGCCAGGAAACCTCTGAAGAGGGGCTTTCCCTGAGAAAGCAGGTAGTGGATCATTTTTTGAGAATAGGTAGGAAAGGCGGTTTGTTTGGTATGGTGTGGAATATTTCTATTAAGTCCTTTGACAAGGTGAGTATTTCTATGTGTGTGTATCCCACTGAGTCCATTGTTGTAGACATTAGAAAAGACAATGCATCAATGGATGTGTCCTGTCTAGTAGAAAGCTTCCCAGCATTCATCCTGCCCAATTCATGAGTGGACTCTGGCTTGCCTTATGGATGGGCAACACCTACAAGCTTCCTAATTTCCTGTTTTCTCTCTCAATTCAGCCCACTCTCCAGAATAGTATCATGGTTTTGTGTCCAAGATTTGTACCACCTCCAAGATCTGTGACATGGCTATGTACTGGATAGCTGAAGGAAATGGCTAGCATCTCAGAAATCTCAGATATCTGTTGACCAGGAAAGTCTCAGTGGAGAAACCCTGCTTTGGTCCTTTTGCTTAACTATTGTTCTGTTGAATGTCAGGAAGTTTTTTGCCTCAAGCCACCACTTTGTGAACCCTGAAGAAAACAGTTTTCAAATGGAAATGAATTGGAATCACCTGTGGCTCTTTGCTTAATTGCTTAGGATTGGGATATGTCTGAATCAGCCTGTTGGCCCTGTGTGAGGCTGTGGCTTAGATTCTCATCACCTGATGGATCTAAAGATAGATCCCATGCGTGCATCCAAAACCAAAATGGCAAAAAGATCAGATATTGTTGATGAACTCTCTTGCCTTCCTCTGGTAGGTTCCAGATATCCATCAAGTGAGAATAGGGATCCTTTGGGTCAAATGAGTTCTTCAAAGCCCTGCAGAGGCTAGGCCATAGGTGCTTGATTATCATGACTCCAATTCACTTAAGGAATCTAAACCCCAAAGCTAGAAGGCCTCAAGTTGGAGAAGCCAAGCAATATTAAAGGTAGGCCTATTTGATCACTCCTGGTTCACAGCAAGAGAGTCCAGGCCACCCTTACTTTAGGCAAATGTGGTGCAAGGAGCTTATTTTGGACACTGTCGTGGGCTGCGTCCCTTATGGAAACCTCCAGCCAGAGGATATAATGAGTGTCTATATGGAAGAAGATGAGGGCCATGTGAGAGTGTTTTGGTTTTAATTGTGGACATTTGTCTGGCGGTTGGAAGAGATCACTGGGTCCACCTAGGCTTGCACTCTGGTGTGATTCCCCTTAGAGACTGAGTTCTTTTACTGATCTCAGAGAATTATTGCCAGGAATTGTGTTGGAATTTTAGATGGCCATGCATGAGAGTTGCCCTTGGAAAGTGACATCTAGGCCCTAGTTGACTTTCCACAGAGCACAGGGAATCTCAGCCAGGATAACACATGATATTAATCTTAAAGACTTGGCAGCCATATTTGAGAGTCAAAACACACATGGACCATACATTGTAGACCTCAATGGGCCTGGCTTAATCTGACTTTTGGCCACTTTTGGAAGCCTTGCCTGTAAGAATTCTCCAGAGTTTTCATTTAATGGTTTCTGAGTGAATTGAAATCCACAGTGCCTCCAACTTCATCCTTGAAAATTGGCTATATCAATATCATGAAATTTTTGAAATTCCCATGACCGGGTAGCACTGGAGAACATTTGGATGTCCTCTGGCTGATCATGAGTATACAGGACAGTGCATTGATTGACTGGGTTTTATGAAAATGGTGTAGAACAGAGATTCCAGTAAGTTGGATCTTGCTGAGTAGTTGTTCTAGAGCAGTGGTTGGCAGGTGTGTGATAAAACATCTGTGGTGGGGGCATGTGGATCTGCCATTGGCTTCCAAATGGATTGTGACTGACATTTTGCAGTCAGTAGAACCTTATATGTAAAAGCATATTGTTATATGGAGAGGTTTCAGGGCAATGTTCAGAATCAGGATGCTATGGTCAATAGGGCAAGTTATGTGGGATAGAAGCCTGGTTGGTGCATTCTCCTGCAGAACTCGACACACCACACTTGACAGAACTCACTTCAGCACTGTGTCCCAGGTGAACCCTTGTATTTAATGAAGCAAATACCAAACTCCCAGTGCAGCAGCAAGAAACACCACGAAAGTGGAGGATGACCAAATGAATTTACAGTCCACACGGGGAGACACCTAGAATCCAGTGGCCACAGTATACCTACAAATAGAAAATTCAGCACTGCTGCCTCATGTTTATTGGAAAATAAGAAACCATGTCATCCAGGTCACATAGATGCAGAACCAGATTTGATGGTCTCACTACATATGAAGCTAATGCTTCTGACAACAGCATATATTTCATTGCCCAACATCACAGGCAGTTTCTTCAGATGTTAGGCTGGCAGAACTTCATGTTTTTGGAGTGATTACCCTGTCCCTTACTTTTGGAAACTCCTCTACCAACTCCAAATTTGTGAACTTCTGAGCATTTTCCATTCCACATATGTATTCACAGATTTTCTAAATGTTCTCCTCTAATTGTGTCTTATGTAGGGCGAAGGTAATGTCAAGGCATTATTCTGAATGAGAGTGGGAAGATTTTTGTGTAGCACATATTTGCATACACATTGGATACATTTTCCAATTTTCCATTCGAAATACTGAATCCCTGACACTAACACATACCCTACTAGACTTTGACTTCTTATCCTAATTTGATGGAGAATAATAACCCAAACAGAATACAAATACAAGAGCTTCACAGGAGGCATGGTGTATAATTGGACTTGCCTTTCGTATGATAAATTGTAGGTGTTATAAATCTAGCGAATTTTAATTGAAATAGTTCTCCATGTGTTTTCAAAGTTAACAAATATGTGAATAACTGTCTCCCTTTCTCTGTAGCCTATTCATCACATGTATTTTTATAAGCACATACAGAATTCTACCTGGTATCAGTCGTACATTTGGTGAGGTGGCTGGCTTGGCAGATACAAATTGTGAGAAGAGATCACTCCTACTTAACGCTGTTGGAACTGAAAATTCAACATATGGGTGAGCTTTTTAGTTAAACAACATGAATCCATGTACATTAAAATGAATATTTTTGGATCTGTGGATGATATATATTTCATGGTGAATTTCAATTCACATACATAATGCTACTTTTTAATGTCTGTGTGTGTGTGTGTGTGTCTGTGTGTGTATATATATATATATATATATATATATATATATATATATATATATATATTCACTCTCCAGATTTTTCAAAATATTTAGTATATTTTTCTTTTTATACCCTCCCTAAATTCATTCATATTCATGTATGTGGATTTATAATCAACTTTTCACAAGATTATTCTCAGAAATATTCCTCCAACTGAAATACATATTTTTTTCGTTGTACTGAAAACTAACTTTGGGGGATCACATGATGGCGGCGAATGGAGTGCATTACCCCCATGTACCTCGTCACTGTGCGGGAAAATGATGAGTTAGAATGGCTAAAACCTATCTTGTTAGGAATTTCCAGCAAATTTGGGGTGCTCCAAAACCTAGTGGACATATATCCATCTCACGAGGATCAGCTACGGGGGCTCAAACGCGAGTGATTTTTCCGCACGGAGGGTCATGCTGCTTATTCAGCAAATTGCCCTGCAGCTAGAGTGTGTGGCGCGCACTGGGAAAATACGAGATAGCATCGCAAATATACAGTGGTGCGGATTCTATGGGCTCCTGCCCGCTATGCAATTACTGTGCTCAGTGCTGAATTCTGGGATTGAGACGGGGATGGATGTGGTCCAATTCCGTTCTCCATACCGGTCAGACACCAGAGGAAGCCAGCGTCCACCATCTTGAAGAGCTGACGTCACCATCCCTGTTTTCGACTGATCGCAGCTCATTCAGCTATAGAACAGGTAATTTCAGGATTCCATTCACCTTTGCTTCGCAGACAAATTACTCAGGCTCAGTGCTAAAGAACCCGCAGAAACTGCGTCTTGGAGCCTGCTCCTATTAGAACATACACTGAGCCCAGAGCGGCCAAATTTGGCCTCCCTGAACTGATCTGGCCCAGGGCTCAAGAACCCGTGGAAACTGCTTCCCGGTGTGGGTCTTGCTGAATAATGTGGAGGTAAATATCAACCGAGCCTTCATAGGCAGTGGCAACAGGATTGAGACGAGGCTTGTGAGGGCAAGTCAGGACTCACCCATTGCTTTGGTCACCCAGCAAAGGGAACGAAATGCTGCCTTTTGCATGGGATACCAACATGGCAGAGATCTGATGTCATCAGAAAGCAGCGGAGGAGATAGCTTCATTAATACCAGCGGTGACAGAAACAGTTGGTCTCCTGGTAAAGAAAGTGAGTCAGAAACACCCGAGTCTCTCTCACTTTGTCATCAAGCCAGAGGGGCAGAGCAGAGCCGCTGCCCATGCCTGGAACAGGCCCAGCGACACACCTGCATGATACTCACTTCACCCCAATTGGAATAGAGGCAGAGCAGAGCCGCCACAGGTGCCCAGAACAGGCTTAGCGACCAGCAGGCATGGTAGTCACGTCACCTCAATTGGAGTAGGGGCAGAGCAGAGCCGCTGCCCGCGCCTCTAAGGTAGGCAGACCTGAGACCGACTGGCAGAACACCCCAGGGGTCCATGGGTGTGGTACACACGTCACACCAATTAGAGGAGGGGCTTAGCAGAGCCGCTTCCCGCGCCTGCAGGGTAGGCAGACCTGCGACCGATCAGGAGAACAGGCCCAGCGGCCCATCAGCATGGTAGATAGATCACCCCAATTGGAAGAGCACAACAGCCACCCCCGCCCCTGCAAGGAAGACTTTTCAAATATACAAGAGCAATATAAATATATAGGGGGAAAATTTCAAAATCACAACAGTTTCACCAAGCAGAAAGAAACGCGAGCCGTATGAAAAGACAAAGAAAAAAGGACCACAAGCAATGCAGGTCAACACAAATTTAGAAGAGTTAATAGCTGCAGCAGATGGAATGTCAGATAAAAAACTCAGGATATACATGCTTCAGATAATCTGGAGTCTCAAGGAAGACATTAGACAGCAAAATCAGACAATGAAAGATCACTTCGACAATGAATTACACAAACAAATCCAAGAAGCAAAAGATCAATTATACAGGGAGATAGAAGTTGTAAAAAATGACAAACAGAAATCCTAGAAATGCAGGAAGCAATAAAACAACTTAAAAACTCAATTGAGAACACTACCATCAGAGTAGAACACTTAGAAGATAGAACATCAGACAATGAAGACAAAGTATTTCAACTTGAAAAGAACATAGACAGCTCAGCAAGACTGTTAAGAAACCATGAACAGAACATCCGAGAAATATGGGATAACATAAAGAGACCAAACTTAAGAGTCATTGGGATACAGGAAGGTATAGAGGTCCAAACCGAAAGAATGAGCAAAGTATTTAATGAAATAATACGAGAAAACTTCCCAGACATGAAGAATGAGACAGACTCCCAAGTCCTAGAAGCCAACAGGACGCCGAATGTGCAAAATCATAAGAGATCCAAACCTAGACGCATTATAATGAAGATACCCAACGTACAGAATAAAGAGAGAATTTTAAAAGCTACAATTGAAAGGAAGCAGATTACATTAAGGGGTAAAGCAATCAGGATAACAGCTGATATTTCAACACAGACTCTGAAAGCTAGAAGATCCTTGAAATATATGTTTTTGTCAGGAGCTTTAGCTTCATTTCTAGTGAAAGCATCAAAGCTGTGTCTGCATCTATGTAACCTGGAGAACATGGTTTCTTATTTTCCAAAAGACATGAGGCGGCAGTGCTGAATTCACTCTTTGTAGGTAAACTGTGGCCACTCAAGGCTAAGTGTCTCCCCGTGTGGACTGTGAAGCCATTTGGTCATCCTACGCTTTTCATGGTGTTTCTTGCCGCTGCACTGGGAGTTTGGTATTTGTTTCACTAAATAAAATGAGTTCAACTGAGACCCAGTGCTGGAGGGAGTTCTGTCATGTATGGTGGGTCAGGGTCTGCAGGAGAATTCACCAACCAGGATTCTATCCCACATAGATTGCCCCCTTGATCATAGCAACCTGATTCTGAACATTGCCCTGAAAATCTCCATATAAAAAGATGCCTTTACATGGAGAGGTTTCAGACATATAAGGTTCTGCTGGATGCACCATGTCAGTCTCAAGCCCTTTGGAAGTAATGGCAGATCCACATGGCCCCACAAGAGATGTTTTATCACACACCTGCACACCACCTGCACACACACCACTATTCAGTAGGCTACAAGTTACTGGCATTTATGTTCTACACCATTTTCATGAAACCCAGACAATCAAGGCACTATCTGGTACACTCATGATGAGCAAAAGGACATCAAAGGTTCTCCAGTGCCACCTGGTCATTGGAATGGCAAAAATTTCATGGTATTTATGTAGCCACTTTTCAAGGATGAAGTTGGAAGCACTGTGGGTTTCAATTCATTCAGGAACCATTAAATGGTGAGGAAGCTCATTTCAATAAAAGATCTGGAGAACTCTCACAGGCAATTTTTCCCAAGGAGTGAGCTAGATCTCAGTTTAGAAGGGCGAATCTCATTAGTGGCCTATTCCACTGCCACACAAATGACCGCAATTGAAACCAAAACACTCCCACATGACCCTCATCTTCTGCCATAGAGACACTCATCATAACCTCTTGCTGCAGGTTTTCATGAGGGATGCAGCCCAAGACAGTGTCCAAAATAAGCTCACTTACCCCTCAATTGCCTAAAGTCAGGGTGGCCTGGACACCCTTCCTGTGAACCAGGAGTGATCAAATAGGCCTGCCCTTAATACTGCTCTGCTTCTCCATTTTGACTGTTAATGATTGTTGAGTATAAACTCTTTGTGTGAATTGGAGTCATGAGAAAATCCAAGCACCTATGCATTAGCCTCTTCAGGGCTTTGAAAAACTCATTTGACCCAAATGATATCTATTCTCACTTGATAGAGGTCAGGACTTACAGAGGAAGGCAAGAGACTTCATCCACATTGACTGCTCTTATGGCCATTTTGGTTTGGGATTCAGAGATGGGATCTTTCTGTAGATCCGTCAGGTTCCGAGAATCTAAGCCCCAGCCTCACATAGTGCCAAGGGGCTGATTCAGACACATCCCTTTTGAAGCAATTAAGCAAACAGCCACAGGTGATGCCCATTCATTTTCATTTGAAAACTGTTTTCTTCAGGCTTTACAAAGGGGTTGCCTGAGGCAAAGAAATTCCTGACATTCAGGGCAACAGAACAATAGGTTAGCAAAAGGCCCAAAGCAGGGTTTCTCCACTGAGACTTTACTGGTCACACTGATATCTGAGTTTTCTGAGATGCTCCCATTGCCTTCAGCTATCCAGTACATGGCCATGTAACAAAGCTTGGAGGCGGTACATATCTTGGACACCAAACCATGAGACTATTCCGGAGAGTGGCCAGAATTCAGGAAGAAAACTGGAGCTTAGGAAGATAGTAGGTGTTGTCCATTCATAAGGCAAGCTGCAGTCCATTCATCAATTGCGCAGGATGAATGCTGGGTAGCTTTCTACTAGACAGGGCACTTCCATTGATGCATTCTCTTTTCAAATGTCAACAACCACGGACACAGTGGGATACACTTTTAGAAACCCTCCCCATGTCAAACGACTTTCTAGAAACAATCCACTCAAAAACAAACAATCCACCATCCCTACCTATTCTCAGAACATGAGACAAAACCACAAACTCACACCCACACCCACAAAGCACCTCCTTCCCAGAAGTAGGTCTTTGATTATCCGGAGTTTCCTCTGACTGGTGGGCCATACCATGTTCCCCCGAAATGGCCTGTACTTTCTCAGATTTGGTGTCTTTGCCAGAACAACTACCTGCTTTCTCAGGAAACACCTGTCTTCATAGCTTTCCTGGCATTTGGCCATCCTCACATCAGTTGGTACCAATAAAGACTGACTCTGTCCTTGGTAAATCCAATCAAGTGTGCCAACTGGGACTGGCACTGTCTCTGGGGGCCTAGCTTCCTGGTTCCCAAGTTAAGAGAGTTCCACTACAAAGGAAGTGAGGTGAGGTCACTTTTTTCAGGAACTGAATGAGGTCACTGCCTTGGCAACTACTTTGCCCTAACAGTTGCTTCCAAGGGTCCCATGAGATGGATGCTGCCCCAATTCCTGTGACATTTTTACAAGTTAGAATGGTATATCAACCATAGTCACCCAGGAACAGCTCTCCACACAGGCTTGGTTTGGTCCATCTTCTCTACATTAAGAAGAGAGAGGCTGATTCAGACACAACCCTTCATCCTGACCAGGCTGTTTGCCATGGAAGATGACCTTTGCTCTCTCAGGTCCTTCATACCTGCCTACATGTTTTCCAGGGATAATTTCTGCATGGACCATTGAGGTTCTAAGTAGGTGGAAGATCCCCTCCATCCCTGCATTGTAAGACCAACTCTGTTCCAGCTCTTCTGTAATGTTATATTGAGGGAACAGTGTATGGTTATGCTTAATAACCAGTTCGATTTGGGTTAGGAATCATTCTACGGGATGTATAATGGTATTGGGTAACTGCAATACTTACAAGAATATATAGGTGAAATATAAGTATGAAAACAGAAATCCAGGTAAGATTTGAAGTCCAGAAAGTCATTGGGTCCTTGATTGGATTACTTAGCTTGAATTACGTTCTGCACAGGTATCTCAGATAAATTGATATACAATGGCATAGGAACTTGTACCTTGGATGATTGAATGTAGAAGAGAACATCCCCTCAAACAGAGATAGTCAGTAGGATCAGGAAGATAGTCGGTAAGTATCGGAAGAACAATGAGTATAGGATTTGGACCAAAAGTTATTTAGCAATAGGGTTTTGGTTAGAGAGTGAATTTCAATAACAGCACATGTGAAGGGTCTCTAACAATGATGAAGTGGGGAAAATATGTAGGAATGCAGATATCAATAGAGACATTAGGAAATCAGGCAAAGTATAAAGTGAGTGATAGGATTAGATATTTTCAACAGGGTTGAGGTTGAACATATAATCTTAGGAAGAAACAAATATGTAGTCACCAATCGGATTGACATTTGAGAGCATAAGGCACCCTGGACATGGATGTTTTTAGTAATCCATGTTCACTTTCTATTTAGGATTTGGTAGAATCATAAGTGTGACCTTTGAATTTTGTGTCTAGAATATTACTGTGATGAAATGTATATGTAGATCAGGTTACATGAGTATTTCTTCCACCATTTCTGGAAGCAATATTTTGAAGATGTATAAATTTGTATTGGGGCTACAAAAAGGTGCACCCTGTGTCTATGAATACAGAGGAAATGCATGAATAGACCATACTGTGAATAAATAATAAAACTGGTTTCAACTTGAAATAATAGATTGAAATAAATTTGAAAACAAATAAGAAATCTTATATTAATATACAATCATTCATTCCAACCCATTATACATCTAATGGAAATATGAGGATTTTGGTTTAACATGAAAAGTGTGTGACTTTGCTTCAAATTTATTATGAAAATCGAAAATAATTTGTTTGGAAAGAAGTCTCATGAAAAGACCAGTCAAGAAACCTGGAGGAATACATGTGTTCTGAAGCAGGAAGCGATTGAAAGTGAAACAAATGCTTATAAATTTGCGAAATTGTTGATGAAATATATGTCCTATTATGTCCATAAACTTAAGAAAGAGTAATGTACCAGTGTGGAATAAAAACGAACGTCAAAATACACATCTCGTCCAATAGAATTCTACATGCATTGATGTTAAACTGGTTCAGTTACTGTAGAAATATTAGAATTTGAAGGCACCAATCACTGTAGTTAGTTTTCAGTACTAGGAAACAAATATGTACTTCAGGTGGATGAATATTTCTGAGAATAATCTTGTGAAAATTTTATTATAAATCCACATACATGAACATGAATGAATTTTGGGACTCTAAATAAGACACAAATATTTCATATGTTGAAAAATATGGAGACTATATATATATATATATATATATATATATATATATATATATATACACACACACACACACAAACACACACACAAAACACACACACAGACTTTAAAATGTAGTAATATATGCCAATCGAAATTCATCATGAAATATATATCATCCACAAATGCAAAAATATATATTTTACAGAATATGGATTTATGTATAATTTTGTTCAACTAGGAAGCTCACCCATAGGTTGAATATTCAGTTCCAACGCGTTTAGGAGGAGTGATCTCTTCTCACAATTTGTATTTGCTGAGGAAGCCACCTCACAAAAATGTAGGTGTGATACCAGGTAGCTTTCGGTATGTGCATATAAAAATACATATGTTGAATAGGCTACAGAGAAAGGGAGTCAGTAATACACATATTTTGAACTTTAAAAACACATGGAGAACTATTTAATTAAAAATTGACTAGATTTATAACACATAAACTTTATCATGTAAAAGGCAAGTCCAAATATACATCATGCCTCCTTTGAACTGCTTGTATTTATATTCTGTTTGTGTTATTTTTCTCCATCATATTAGGATTAGTAGCCAGAGTCAAGTAGGGTATGGGATAGTGTCAGGGATTCTGTATTTTGAATGGAAAATTGGAAATTGTATCAAATGTGTGTGCAAATATGTGCAACCCAAAACTTCCCACTCTGATCCAGAACAATGCCTTGACATTACCTTCGCTCCAAGTAAGACACAATTAGAGGAGAAGAGTTAGAAAATTTGTGAATACATGTCTGGAATGGAAAATGCTCAGGAGTTCACAAACTTCGAGATGGTAGAGGAGTTTCCAAAAGCAAGGGACATGGTAAACACAACACCAACATGGAGCTCTTCTGGCCTAAAGACTGTTTGAGAAACTGCATGTGAGATTGGGCACTTGAAATATAAGTTGTTGTCAGAAGTTTTAGCTTTCTTTCTAGTGAGACCATCAAAGATGGGTCTGCATCTATGTGACCTGGACGACATGTTTTCTTATTTTCCAATGAACATGGGGCAGCAGTGCTGAATTCTCTCTTTGTAGGTAAACTGTGGCCACTGGGGGCTTAGTGTCTCCCCGTGTCGCTGTGAAGACATTTGGTCATCCTCCACTTTTCGTGGTGTTACTTGCTGCTGCACAGTGAGTTTGATATTTGCTTTACAAAATACAAGGAGTTCAACTGGGACACAGTGCTGCAGGGAGTTCTGTCACTTGTGTTGGGTTAGAGTCTGCAGGAGAATGCACCATCCAGGCTTCTATCACTCATTGCTTGCTACATTGCCCCCTTTTCCATTGCAACCCAATTCTGAACATTGCCCTGAAACCTCTCTATATAACAAGGTGCCTTTACATAAATGGGTCTGCTGGCTGCTGCAAGTCAATCACATGCTATTTGGAAGCCAATGGCAGATCCACATGGCCCCACCACAGATGTTTTGTCACACACCTGCCCACAAATGCTCAAGGCGCACTACTCAGAAGGTTCCAACTTACTGGCATCTCTGTTCTATGCCATTTTCATGAAAACCAGTAAATCAAGGCCCAGTCTGGTACACTCATGATGAGCATCAGGAGATCTAACTGTTCTCCAGTGCCACCTGGTAATGGGAATTTAAAAAATTTCATGGTATTTATCTAGCCATTTTTCAAAGAGGAATTTGGAGCCACAGTGGGTTTCAATTCATTCATGAACCATTAAATGTTGTGGAAGCTCATTTCAATGAAAGATCTGGAGAACTCTCACAGGCAATGCTTCCCAAAGAGTGGCCTAAAGGTCACATGAGGCCAGGCCCATTGAGGTCTACAATGTGAGGTCCATGGGTGTTTTGACTCTCAAATATGCCTGCCAAGTCTTTCAGAATAAAACCCGGGTATATCCTGGCTGACATTCTCAGTGCTTTGTGGAAAGCCACCCTGGGCTTAGATCTCAGTTTCCAAGGGCAAGTCTAATGCGTGGCCTCCTAAAATCCCAACACACTTCATGTCAATACTTCTCTGAGGTCAGTTCCAGAACTCAGTCTCTAAGGTGAATCAAACCCGAGTTAAAGCCCAGGTGGACCCAGTCTTATCTTCCAACAGCCAAATAAATGACCACAATTAAATTCAAAATACTCCCACATTGCCCTCATCTTCTTCCATATAGACACTCATCATTACCTCTGGCTGGAGTTTTCCATGAGGGGTAAAGCACAAGACAGAGTCTGAAATAATCTCCCTTGCCCTCATTTGCCTAAAGTCAGTGTGACCTGGACACCCTTCCTGTAAACAAGGAGTGATTTAATAGGCCTGCCACTAATACTGCTCTGCTTCTCCAATTTGAGGCCTACTGACTGTCATGTATAGATTCTTTATGTGATTTGGATTCATTAGAAAACCCAAGCACATATGGGCTAGCCTCTGCAGGGCTTTGAAGAACTCGATTAATTCAAAGGATCCCCAAATTCACTTGTTGGAGGTCAGGAACCTAACAGAGAAAGGCAATAAACTTCATCTACAATGACTGATTTTTTAGACATTTTGGTTTTGGATGAACACATGGGATCTTTCTTAAGATCCATTAGGCGCTGAATATCTAAGACACAGCCTCACACACGGCCAAGAGGCTGATTCACACACATATCTCTCAAAGCATTTTAGCAAACAGCCACAGGTGATGCCCATTCATTTCCATTTGAAAACTGTTTTCTTCAGGATTCACAAAGGGGTGGCCTGAGGCAAAGACCTTCCTGACATTCAGGGCAAAAGAGGAATAGGGAAGCAAAAGGCCCAAAGCCGGTTTTCTCCACTGAGACTTTCCTTGTCACACTGATATCTGAGTTTTCTGAGATGCTCCCTTTCCTTTCAGCTATAGAATACATGGCCATGTCACAGAGGTTGGAGGTGGTACATAACTTGGACAAAAAACCATGAGCCTACTCTGGAGAGTGGCCAGATTCAGAAAGAAAACAGGAACTTAGGAAGATAGTACGTGTTGCCCATTGATAAGGCAAGTCACAGTCCATTCATAAATTAGGCAGGATAAATGCTGGAATTCTTTCTACTAGACAGGACACATCCATAGATGAATTCTCTTTTCTAATGAATACAGCCACAGACACAGAGAGTTACACAGACATAGAAACACTCACATTGTCAAAGGAATTACTAGACACAGTCCACTCCAAACCCAACAAACTGCCTTTCCTACTTATTCTCAGAACATGAGAAAAAACCACAAACTCACTCCCACACCCACAAAGACACCTCCTTCCCCCAAGTAATTCTGTGACTATCCTGAGTGTCGTCTGACTGGTAGGCCATACTATGTACCCCCAAATGGCCTGTCCTGTCTCAGATATGGTCTCCTTGGCCAAATCTGTGACGTTGTCAGGAGCCAGAAATGGGAAAGTACCTTTTTCTCAGGAAAGGCCCCTCTACAAAGCTCTCCTGGCATTTGGCCATCCTCACATCAGTAGGTTCCAGGAAACACTGATTCTGTCCTTGGTAAATCCAAACAAGTGACCTCAATGGGACTGGGACTGGGACTGGCTCTGGTTGCCTGGCTTCTGCACACAAGTTCAGAGAGTTACATCACCAAGGAAGAGAGGTGAGATCACTTACTTCAGGTAGTGAATGAGGACACTGCCTTGGCAATCACTTTGTCCTAACAGTTGCTTCCAAGGGTCCCATGAGATAGAGGCTGCCCCTACTTCCTGTGACACTTTCACAAGTTAGAATGGTGAATCAACCATAGGCACCCAGGAACAGCTCTCCACACAGGCCTGGTTTGGTCCATTTTCTCTACATTGAGAACAGAGAGGCTCATTAAGATACAACCCTTCATCCTGACCAGGTTGTTTGCAATGGAAGATGAGTTTTGCTCTTTAAGGTCCTTCATAGCTGCCTATATCTTCTCCAGGGATCACATCTGCATGGACCTTTGAGTTTTCCAGCATATGGAATATCCCCTACATTCCTGTATTGTAAGACCAACACTGTCCCTGGTCTTTTGTTAAGTGAGATTGTGGGAACAGTGTATGTTTAGGGTTTAATAACATGTTTGATTTGGGTTAGGAATCATTCTGCTGGATGAATAATGGTATTGGGAACCTGTGATATTTATTAAAACATAGACATAAAATATAAGTATGAAAACAGAAATCTAGGTAAGATTTGAAGCTCAGAAGGGCATTGAGCTGTTGATTGTGATACTTAGCTTTGAATTATGTTCCGCATATATGTCTCAGATAAATCGATAATCAATGGCATAGCACCTTGTACCTTGGATGATTGAATGGAAAAGAGAACTTCCACTCAAACAGGGAAACTCAGTAAGATTAGGAAGATAGTCAGTAGCTTTCAGAAGAAGAGTGAGTACAGGATTTGGACCAAAAATTCTTTATCAATAGGGTTTCGCTTAGAGAGTGAAAGTAAATATCATCACATGTGAAGAGTCACTCACATGGTGAACTGGGGAAAATATTTAGGAAAACAGACATCAATAGAGACATTAGGAAATCAGGCAAAGTATAGAGTGAGTGATAGGATTAGACATTATTAACTGCATTTAGGTTGAATATATAATTTTAGGAAGAAACAAATACGTAGTCACCAATAGGATTGATATTTGAGACTATTAGGCAAACTGGACCTGGATGTTTTTAGGAATCCATGTTCAGTTTCCATTTAGGCTTTGGTACAATCATAAGTGTGACTTTTGCTTTTTGTGTCCAGAATATTACTGTGATACAATGTATATGTAGATAAGGTGACCTGAGTATTTCTTCCACCATTTCTGGGAGCAATATTTTGAAGATGTATAAATTAGTATTCGGGGTACAAACAGGTGTACTCTTTGTCTTTGAATATGGAGAATATGCATGTATAGACCATACTGTGAATAAATAATATAACTGGTTCCAACTTCAAATAATGGATTGAATTGAAATGTGAAAATATACAGGAAATCTTATATTGATATACAACCATTCATTCCAACCCGTTTTACATCTAATGGTAATATGAGGATTATGGTTTATCATGAAGAGTGTGTGAGTTTTGCTTAAAATTGATTATGGAAATTGAAAATATTTTTTTTGGAAAAAAGTCTCATAAAAAGACCAGTCAAGAAACCTGGAGAAATACATGTGTTCTGAAGCAGGAAGTGACTGAAAGTGAAACAAATGCGTATAAATTTGTGAAATTGTAGATGAAATACATATCCTCTGATGTGCATTAACTGAAGGAATAGTAATGTACCAGTGTTGAGTAAAAATGAACGTCAAAATAAACATCATGTCCCATAGGAATCTTCTTGCATTGATGTTAAACTGAGTCAGTTAATGTAGAAATATTAGGATTTGAATGCACCATTCACTGAATTTAGTTTTCAGTCCTAAGAAACAAATATGTATTTCAGGTGGATGAATATTTCTGAGAATAATCTTGTGAAAATTTGATTATAATTCCACATACATGAACATGAATGAATTTTGGGACTGTACATAAGACACATCTATTTCATATTTTGAAATATATGGAGAGTGTGCATATATATATATATATATATATATATATATATATATATATATATATATACAAGAGTGTGTATATACACACACACACACACACACACAACAGACATTAAAAAGTAGCAATATATATGCCAATTGAAATTCTTCATGAAATATATATCATCCACAGATCCAAAAATCTTCATTTTACTGAGCGTGGATTTATGTGTAATATTGTTTAACTAGGAAGCTCACCCATAGCTTAAATTTTCAGTTACAACATCGTTTAGGAGGAGTGATCTCTTCTCATAATTTGTATCTGCCAAGTCAGCAACCTCACAAAAATGTACGTGTGATACCAGGTAGTATTCTATATGTGCATATAAAAATACATGTGCTGAATATGCTACAGAGAAAGGGAGACAGGAATTCACATATTTGTCAACTTTAAAAACACATTGAGAGAGGGAGGGGCAGATCTGCCAATCGCTCCTTCAAGGTAGGCGGACCTGCGACCCACCGGCTGAAGAGGACAAGTGGCCCGCCACCGTGGAAAACACATCGCCCTGGTTGGGGGAGGGGCAATGCCGCCGGGCCTGCAAGGTAGGCAGACCTGTGACCCACAGCAGGACAGGCCCAGCAATCTGCGGAGGGGCAGAGACGCCCTCTGCGCCTGCAAGGTAGGTGGACCTGCAACCACCGACAGACCAGGCCTATGGCCCGCCAGCATGGTATACACATCGTCCCGGTTGAGGGATGGGCGGAGCAGCCACAGGCGCCTGCAAGGTAGACAGACCTGCAAGGGACAGACAAAACAGACCCAGTGGCCCGCGGATGGTCAAAGCTGCCGCCCACGCCTGCAAAGTAGCCCGACTTGCGACCCACTGGCAGAACAGGCCCAGTGCCTGCAGAGGGGCAGAGCTGCTGCTCGCACCTTCAAGGTAGGCGGACCAGCTACCGACTTACAGAACAGGCCCAGCAGCCTGCTGGTGTGGTAGGCACATTGTCACAATTGTAGGAGGGGCAGAGCCACCACACGTGCCTGCGAGGGAGACTTTGAAACTATACAAGAGCAATATAAATATATAGGGGAAAAATTCAATAACACAACAGTTTCACCAAGCAGAAAGAAATATGAACAGTATGAAAAGACAAGGAAAGAAAGGACCATAAGCAATGCAGGTAAAGTCAACGTTAGAAGAGGTAATATCTGCAGCAGATGGAATGTCAGATAAAGAACTCAGGAAATACATGCTTCAGATGATCTGGAGTCTCAAGGAAGACATTAGAGAGCAAAATCAGACAATGAAATATCACCTTGATAATGAATTACATAAAAAAAATCCAAGAAGCATAAGATCAACTATACAGGGAGATAAAGATTATAAAATCAAACAAACAGAAATCCTAGGAATGCAGGAATCAATAAACCAACTTAAAAACTCAATTGAGAATACTACCAGCAGAGTAGAACACTTAGAAGATAGAACATCAGACAATGAAGACAAATTATTTCAACTTGAAAAGAACACAGACAGCTCAGCAAGACTTTTAAGAAACCATGAGCAGAACAGCCAAGAAATATGGGATAACATAAAAAGACCAAACTTAAGAGTCATTGGGATACAGGAAGGTATAGAGGTCCAAACAAAAGGAATGAGCAATATATTCAATGAAATATAGGAGAAAACTTCCCAGACTTGTAGAATGAGACAGAATCGCAAATCCTAGAAGCTTACAGGATGCCAAATGTGCAAAATCATAAGAGATCCACACCTAGACATATTATAATGAAGATGCCCAACATACAGAAAAAGGAGAGAATTTTAAAAGCTACAAGATAAAGGAAGCAGATTACATTTAGTGGTAAACCACTCAGGATAACAGCTGATCTTTCAACACAGATTCTGAAAGCTAGAAGATCCTGCAATAACATTTTTCAAACACTGAAAGAAAATGGGTTCCATCCAAGAATTGTGTATCCAGCGAAATTAAGCTTCAGGATAGAAGATGAAATTAAAACTTTCCACGATAAACAAAAGATAAAAGAATTTGCAGCTAGAAAACGATTTCTTAAAAACATCCTTGGCAAAACATCACAGGAAGGGGAAATGGAAAATAACAATGAAAACCAACAGTGGGAGGTAGAGGAGTAATGGGGGGAAAATAATCAAGGAGGAAAACAAACCATGTTTAGCAACATAAATATACAAATATGGCTGGAAGAACAACCCATATCTCATAATAACCCTAAATGTTAATGGCTTAAACTCACCAATTAAGAGACACAGGCTAGTAGAATGGATCATAAAACAAGCCCCAACAATATGCTGCCTACTGGAGACGCATTTGTTAGGAAAAGATATACATAGACTGAAGGTGAAAAGTTGGGAAAAATCATATCACTCATATGGACTTCAGAAACAAGCAGAAGTGTCCATACTCATATCAAATAAAATAGATTTCAAGCCAAAGTTAATCAAAAGGGATAAAGAGGGACACTACATACTGCTCAAGGAAACCATACACCAACAAGACATAACAATCATAAATATATATGCCCCAAACATTGGTGCAGCTATGTTCATCAAACAAATTCTTCTCAAGTTCAAGATTCTAATAAACCAATATTCAATACTCATGGGAGACTCAAACACACCTCTCTCACTAATGGACTGATCTTCCGAACAAAAGTTGAATAATGAAACTATAGAACTCAATAACACAATTAATAACCCAGACTTATGATATATATATAGAATATACCACCCAACATCAAGCAGTTACACTTTTTTCTCAGCAGCACATGGATACTTCTCAAAAAATAAATGATATATTATGTCACAGAGCTACTCTTAGACAACATAAAGGAGTAGATATAATACCAGGCATCTTATCTGATCATAAGGAAATGAAACTGAAAATCAACAATGAAAGAAAAAAGGAAAAATCATGTATCACATGGAGAATGAAAAATAGGTTACTGAATGATCAATGGGTTATAGAAGACACCAAGGAGAAAATTAAAAAATTCTTAGAGATAAATGAAAACACAGACATTACATATCAGAATCTATGGGACACATTGAAAGCAGTTCTAAGAACAAAATTCATTGCTTGGATTTCATTCCTTAAAAAAAGAAAAAAAAAAGACAAATAAATGATCTCATACTTCATCTCAGAATCCAAGAAAAAGAAGAGCAAAACAACAGCAAAAGAAGTAGAAGCCAAGAAATAATTAAAATCAGAGCTGAAATTAATGAAATCGAAACAAAGAAACAATTGAAAAAAATGACAAAACTAAAAGATGGTTCTTTGGAAAAATAAATAAAATCGACCGACCCTTAGCCAAGCTAACAAAGAAAAGAAGAGGAAGAATTCAGTATCACAACAGATAGTTCAGAAAGACAGAAGATAATCCGAAATTATTTTGAATTCTTATTCTTCAATAAAATAGAAGATAGTGAAGGCATCGATAAATTTCTCAAGTCCTATAATCTGCCCAAATTGAGTCAGGAGGACATAGGCAACCTAAACAGACCCATAACAATTGAGGAAATAGAATAAACCATCAAGAGACTACCAACTAATAAAAGCCCAGGACCGGATGGGTATACAGCAGAGTTTTACAAAACCTTTAAAGAGGAACTAATACCAATACTTTTCAAGCTATTTCAGGAAAAATGCAAAAATCCTCAATAAAATTGTGGCGAATCGGATACAAAAACATATTAAAAAAATTGTGCACCATGATCAAGTAGAATTCATCCCTGGGATGCAAGGCTGGTTCAATATACAGAAATCAATAAATGTTATTCATCACATCAATAGACTTAAAAATAAGAACCATTTGATCATCTCGATAGATGCAGAAAAAGCATTCGACAATGTACAGCATCCCTTTATGTTCAAAACTCTGGAAAAACTAGGGATAACAGGAACATACCTCAATAATGTAAAAGCAATCTATGCTAAGCCTCAGGCTAGCATCATTCTGAATGGAGAAAAATTGAAGGCATTCCCTCTAAAATCTGGAAGAAGATAGGGATGCCCTCTCTCACTACTTCTGTTCAACATAGTTCTCGAAACACTGGCCAGAGCAATTAGAGAGATTAAAGGAATCAAAGGCATAAAAATAGGAAAAGAAGAACGTAAATTATCACTATTTGAAGATGACATGATTCTATACTTAGCAGACCCAAAAAGGTATACAAAGAAACTATTAGAGCTAATAAATGAATTCACCAAAGTGGCAGGATATAAAATCAATACGCATAAATCAAAGGCATTCCTGTATATCAGCAACAAATCCTCTGAAATAGAAATGAGGACAACCATTCCATTCAAAATATCCACACACACACACACAAAAACAATACTTGGGAATCAACCTAACAAAAGAGGTGAAAGACTTATAAAATGAAAACTACAGAACCCTAAAGAGAGAAATAGAAGAAGATCTTAGAAGATGGAAAAATATACTATGTTCATGGATAGGCAGAACTAACATCATCAAAATGGCAATATAACCAAAATTCTCTATATGTTAAATGCAATGTCAATCGGGTCTAAAAGCATGCAATGGAGGAAGGATAGCATCTTCAACAAATGGTTCTGGGAAAACTGGAAATTCATATGCAACAAAATGAAACTGAATCCATTTCTCTCGTCATGCACAAAAGTTAACTCAAAATGGATCAAGGAGCTTGATATCAAATCAGAGACACTGCACCTGATACAAGAAAAAGTTGGCTATGATCTACATACTGTGGGGTTGGGCTCCTAATTCCTCAATAGGACATCCATAGCACAAGAGTTAATAACAAGAGTTAATAACTAGAATCAACACATGGGACTTACTCAAAGCAAAAAGTTTTTTCTCAGCAAAAGAAACAATAAGAGAGGTAAATAGGGAGCCTAAATTCTGGGAACAAATCTTTTCTCCTCACACTTCAGATAGAGCCCTAATATCCAGAGTATACAAAGAACTCAAAAAATTAAACAATAAGAAAACGAATAACCCAATCAACAAATGGTCCAAGGACCTGAACAGACACTTCTCAGATGAGGACATACAATCAATCAATAAGTACATGAAAAAATGCTCACCATCTCTTGCAGTCAGAAAAATGGAAAACAAACCCACCCTAAGATACCATCTCACTCCAGTATGATTGGCAGCCATTATGAAGTCAAACAACAAGTGCTGGCGACGATGTGGGGAAAAGGGTACACCTGTACATTGCTGGTGGGACTGCAAATTGGTGCAGCCAATTTGAAAGAAGTATGGAGATTTCTTGGAAGCTAGGAATGGAACCACCATTTGACCCAGCTATTCCCCTTCTCAGTGTGTTCCCTAAGACCTAAAAAGTGCATGCTGCATTGACACTGCTACATTGATGTTCATAGCAGCACAATTCAAAATAGCAAGAGTGTGGAACCAACCTAGATGCCCTTCAATAGACGAAGGAAAAAAAATGTGGCAATTATACACAATGGAGTAATACTCTGCATTAAAAAATGTCAAAATCATAGAATTTGCCGGGAAATAGATGGCATTAGAACAGATTATGCTAAGTGAAGCTAGCCAATCCCTAAAAAAAACAAATGCCAATAGTTTTATTTGATATAAGGAGAGTAACTAAGAACAGATTTGGGAGGAAGAGCATGAGAAGAAAATTAACATTAAACGGGGGGGAGAGGTGGAAGAGAAAAGGAAAGAGAAGGAAAATTGCATGGAAATGGAAGGAGACCCTCATGGTTATACAAAATTACATACAAGAGGAAGTGAGGGGAAAGGGGGGTAAAAACCAAGGGGGAGAAATGAATTACAGTAGATGGAGTAGAGAGAGAAGATGGGAGGGGAGGGGATGGGGGATAGTAGAGGATAGGAAAGACAGCAGACTACAACAGACACTACTATTGCAATACGTACAACAGTGGAAGTGTAACAGATGTGATGCTGAAACGTGTATACTGGGTAAAAATGGGAGTTCATAACCCACTTGAATCAAAGTATGAAATATGATATGTCAAGCAAAAGGTAAAGTTTTGAACAACCAACAATAAAAATTAAAGGAAAAAAACACATAGAGAACTATTTCAATGAAAAATGGACTAGATATATAACACCTACCCTTTATCATGCAAAAGGCAATTCCAACTATACACCATGCTTCCTCTGAACGGCTTGTATTTCTATTCTGTTTGTGTTATTATTCTCCATCATAGTAGGATTAGTAGTCAGAGTCTAGTAGGGTATGGGTTAGTGTCAGGGATTCAGTATTCTGAATGGAAAAAAGGAAAATGAATCCAATGTGCATGCAAATATGGGCTACACAATAAATTTCCCACTCTCATCCAGAACAATGGCTTCACATTACCTTCGCCCCAAATAAGACGCAATTAGAGGAGAAGAGTTGGAAAATCTGTGAATATATATCTGGAATGGAAAATTCAAAGGAGTTCACAACCTTGGATGTGGTAGAGGAGTTTCCAAATGTAAGGGACAAGGTAAACACTCCACATACTTGTAGCTCTTCTGGCCTAAAGACTTCTTGAGAAACTGCCTCTGAGGTTGGGAACTCAAAATATATGTTGTTGTCAGGAGCTTTAGCTTTCTTTCTAGTGAGACCATCAGAGCTGGGTCTACATCTATGTGACCTGGAGGACGTGGTTTCTTATTTTCCAATGAACACTAGGCTACAGTACTGAATTCTCTCTTTGTAAGTAAACTGTGACCACTGGGGTCTAAGAGTCTCCCCGTGTGGACTGTGAAGGCATTTGGTCATTCTCCACTTTTCGTGGTGTTTCTTGCTGCTACACTGGGAGATTGGTATTTTCTACACGAAATACAAGGAGTTGAACTGGGACACAGTGCTGAAGGGAGTTCTGTCATGTGTAGTGGGTCATGGTCTGCAGGAGAATGCACCAACCAGGCTTCTAGCCCACATAGATTGTCCCCTTGTCCATAGCAACTTGATTATGAACATTGCCCTAAAAATTCTCCAAATACCAATATGCCTTAACATATAAGGGTTTCCTGGCTGCACCACGTCAGTCACATGCCATTTGGAAGCAATGGCAGATCCACATGGCCCCACCACGGATGTTTTATCAAAAACCTGCACACCAAAGCTTGCGCCTACAATTGAGGAGTATCCAACTTACTGGCATCTCTGTTCTACACCATTTTAATGAAACTCAGTCAATAAAGGCACTCATGATCAGCAATAGGGCATACAAAGGTTCTCCAGTGCCACCTGGTCATAGGAATTTCAAAAATTTTACGGTATTTATCTAGCCATTTTTTAAGGTGGAAGTTGGAGGCACTGTGGGTTTCAATTCATTTAGGAACCATTAAATTGTGAGGAAGCTCATTTCAATGAAATCTCTGGAGGACACTCAAAGGCAAGTCTTCCCAAAGAGTCCCCAAAAGGTCACATGAAGCCAGGCCCATTGAGGTCTACAGTGTGAGGTCTATGTGTGTTTTGACTATGGTTGCCAAGTCTTTCAGAATAAAATCTTGTGATATCCTGGGTGAGATTCCCAGTGCTCTGTGGAAAGCCAGCCTGGGCCTAGGTCTCAGTTTCCAAGAGCGAGTCTCATGTGTGGCCTCCTAAAAACTCAACACAATTCATGCCAATACTTCTCTGAGTTCAGTTCCATAACTCAGTCTCTAAGGGGAATCACACCAGATTTCAAGTCCTGGTTGACCTACTCATCTCTTCCAACCCCAACACAAATGACCAAAATTAAACCAAAACATTCCCACATGACCCTCATCTTATTGCATATAGACACTCATCTTAACCTCTGGCTGGAAGTTTCCATGAAGGACACAGCCCAAGACAGTGTCCAAAATAGGCTTCCTTGCCCCTTATTTTCCTAATGTCAGGGTGGCCTGGACACCCTTCCTGTAACCCAGGAGTGATCAAATAGGCCTGCTGTAATACTGCTCTGCTTCTCCAATTTGAGGCCTACTGACAGTGGGGTTTAGAATCTTTATGTGAATTGGAGTCATAAGAATACACAAACACCACTGGGCTAGCATGTGCAGGGCTTTGAAGAAATCATTTGACCCAAAGGATCCCTATTCTCACTTGATGGAGTTCAGGAACCTTACAGTGGAAGGCAAGAGACTTTATCCTCAATGACTCCTCTTTTGGGCATTTTGGTTTTGGATTCACACATGGGATCTTTCTTTATATCAATCAGGTGCTAAGAATCTAAGCCACAGCCTCACACAGGGCCAAGAGGCTGATTCAGACACACCCCTTTCTAAAGCAATTAGGCAAAGAGCCACAGGTGAGGCCCATTAATTTCCATTTGAAAAGTGTTTTGTTCCGGCTTCACGAAGGTGTGGCCTGAGGCAAAGAAATTCCTGACATACAGGGGAATAGAACAAAAGGTAAGCAAAAGGCCCAAAGCACGGTTTTTCCACTGAGACTTTACTGGTCACACTGATATCTGAGTTTACTTAGTTGCTCGCCATTCCCTTCAGCTATCCAGTACATGGCCATGTCACAGAGCTTGAAGGTGGTACTTCTCTTGGACACAAAACCATGAGCCTATTCTGGAGAGTGGCCAGAATTCAAAAATAAAACCAGAACTTAGGAAAATAGCAGGTGTTGCCCATCGATAAGTGAAGCCGCAGTGCATTCATATATTCGGCTGGATGAATGCTGGGAAGCTTTCTACCAGACAGGACACATCCATTCATGCATTCTCTTTTCTAATGTCTACAACCACGGACACAATGGGATACACAGACATAGAAACACTTGCTTTATCAAATCACTTATTAGAAACAGTTCACTCCAAACCAAACAAACCGCCATTCCTACCTATTCTGAGAACATGAGACAAAAGCACAAACACACACCCACACCCACAAAGCACCTTCTTCCCCCAAGTAGGTCTCTGACTATCCGGAGTGTCCTCTGACTATTGGGCCAAACTATGTTCCCCAGAAATTGCCTGTCCTGTTTCAGATCTGGTTTCCTTGGCCAACTCTGTAAAGTTGTCAGGAGGCAGCGGTGATCCACTACCTGCTTTCTCAGGAAAGGCCACTCTTCAGAGCTTTCCTGGCTTTTGGCAATCCTCATATAAGTAGGTACCAACAAAGACTGATTCTGTCCTTGGTAAATCCAAAGAAGTGAGACCACTGCTACTGGGACTGGAATGGGATTTGGGTGCCTGGATTCCTTGATCCCAAATTCAGAGAGTTCTATCACCAAGGATGTGAGGTGAGGTCTGAGGTCACTTCCTTCAGGAACTGAATGAGCTCACACCATTTGCAACCACTTTGTCCTAACAGTTGCTTCCAAAGGTCCCCTGAAATGAAGGCTGCCCCTACTTCCTGTTACAGTTTCACAACTTTGAATGGTATATTAACCATAGGCAACCGGGAACAGCTCTCCACACAGCCTGGTTTGGTTCTTCTTCTCTACATTAAGAAGAGAGAGGCTGATTCAGACATATCCCTTCATCCTGACCAGGTTGTTTGCAAGAGAAGATGACTTTTGCTCACTCAGTTCCTTCATAGCTGCCTACAACTTCTCCAGGCATCATTTTTGCATGTACCTTTGAGTTTCTTAGCAATAGGAAGTTCCCCTACATTCCTGTATTGTAAGACCTACTCTGTCCCTGCTCTTCTGTAAAGTTATATTGAGGGAACAGTGTATGGTTAGGGTTAATAACAGGTTCAATTTGCATTAGGAATCATTCTGCTGGATGAATAATGGTATTGGAAACCTGCGATATTTACAAGAATATATAGGTGAAACATAAGTATGAAAACAGAAATCTATTTAAGATTTGAAGCCCAGAAGAGCATTGGGACCTTGATTGTGATACTGAGCTTTGATTTATTTTCTGCACAGATGTCTCAGATACATCAATATACAATGGCAAAGTTACGTGTATTTTGGATGATTGATTGTCAAAGAGAACTTCCAGTCAAAAAGGGATAATCAGTAGGATTAGGAAGATAGTCGGTAGGTTTAGAAAGGAGAGTGAGCATAGGATTTGGACCAAAAGTTCTTTAGCTATAGGGTTTTGGGTATAGAGTGAATGTAAATGTCACCACATGTGAAGAGTCAGTCACAATAATGAACTGGGGAAAATATGTAGGAAAGCAGATATCAATAGAGACATTAGGAAATCTGGCAAAGTGTAGTCGGTAGTGAAAGGTTAATATAATAGGTACTTATCACTTCCTGTTTTCTGTATGCTTAATAAAACACTGTTGAAATCTTGAGAACTGTTTGCTAATCTTGTTCCCAGAATGTTCTGTCCTCAACTGCCAAACTGCAGAAAGTACTTCCTCACCCAGTTGCCCACAAACAGCTCACTCGCCTGGACCCATCAATAAACATCCTGCCCTGCCCTCTCAAAGGAAAGTATATAAGGTCTGCTTAAGCTGTTCTCAGGGCTCTCTGCTCTATTCAAGTGAACTCTGAGCCCCAGCATGCTGGACCCATAATAAACCCTTTGCTTTTGCATGAGACAGTCTCTTGGTGGTTTCTTCCCCGGACGCTTGCCCGACCTTTACATATGGAGGTTCCACCGAGATCCAGCAGCGGCAGATGAGAGACCCCAACGGGCTCCTCTCGGGGTATGTAAGGCGCCTCTTTCTGGTTTCAGGTTTCAGGTTAGGGCTTGGCAAAATGGCTGTTGATGAAGAGTGTGAGCTCTCTCCGACGATGGCTGACAGACATGTCATAGAGCCACAGGCCATGTCACTTGGGGACTCCCCAGAGAACTCGGGAAATCGAGGAACAATAGTCTCCTCGACTCAGTGATATTTTGTTTCAGATTTGGCATATCCAGCCCATCAGGTTTTGCCGGCTACTCAGTCCTGGTCTCAGTGTTGGACGTCCATTGCCTGTATTTATTGTATTGTCTTGTCTGTGTCGTGTGTCGTTGCTTTTACTGATTGTTTGTCTTTCATAATGGGATAGAGCACTTCAATGCCTCTTTCCCTGACCCTTGATCATTGCACCAAAGTCCACTTAAGGGCTCAGAATCTTTCTTTTTCAGTAAAACGCTGGACCTGGCAGACTCTCTGTGCCTCAGAATGGCCCACCTTTGGATTCAGATAGCCCCTAGAAGGATCTTTCTACTTCCCACTAATTTAAAAAGTCAGAGATATTGACTTTCAGCCAGCGCCACATAGACATCAGGATCAAGAGACATATATCTTAACTTTTCAGGACATCTGCAATTCTCCTCCTCCATGTGTGAAGCTTTTCCTTGCCCCTGCCCCGACTCCTACTCCTTCCCTCATGCTCTCTAAAACCTTCTGCTCCTCCTCCTCCTTCAACCTCTGTTCTCCCTGAGTCACAAGATTTGACTCTACTGGACTCTCGTCCTACTACTTATTCCCTGCCCTCGTCCCCCAACCCCCAACACCCTCTAAGTAATTCCCCTGCTGCTGACTCAGCCTGTCCGCCATTGGAGGAAGCTAAGCGAGCCCAGTGCACTCCAAATAACTCCCCTGCAGCAAACACACCCCCTCCTC
This sequence comes from Callospermophilus lateralis, assembly GCF_048772815.1. NCBI lineage: Eukaryota > Metazoa > Chordata > Mammalia > Rodentia > Sciuridae > Callospermophilus > Callospermophilus lateralis. The sequence continues at coordinate 227,466 of NW_027512578.1, read as the reverse complement.
CCCTGGAGGATGCTGGCCCGGCTAAAGGAATTTGCCGGCGTTGAATGATTGAAATCCCTGGAACTCCCGTGATGCTCCCTCTCCATTTCTAAGGAACAATGATTGATGACAACCATGGGGGAAAAATGCAAGCCTACCAGTTTTTACCTTTCTCCGCTTCAGACCTAAATAACTGGAAAAATAACAATCCCCCTTTTACCGAGGACCCCACCTGGGTCTCAGGTGTGGTTTTCACACCAGCCTACTTGGGATGACTGCCAACAACTCCTAGGGACTCTCTTCATGACAGAGGAACAAAAGAGAATCTTCCTGGATTCTAGAAAAAAATATTCTCGGACCAGATGGGTGACCGACAAAACTTCCCAACATATGCAAAGCCGCCTTTCCCTTGCACAGACCCAACTGGGACCATAAAACCTGTGAAGGTAATGAGCATCCTTCCTCTTATTGCCGGGCTCTAATAGTGGGTATCTTAGTGGCCGCTAGGCGATCAACTATTTTGGCCAAGGTAAGAGAGATTATTCAAGGGACTGATGAATGTCCCTCCATGTTCCTACAGGGAATTATGGAGGCATATAAGAGATTAACTCCTTTCGATCCTCAGGCAGAGAATCAAAAGGCATCTGTCATGGTGGCCTTTATTGGGCAAGCTGTTCTGGATATTAAAAGACAGTTACAATGCTTAGATGTATTACAAGATATGACTTTAAGAGGTTTAGTCAGAGAAGCCAAGAAGGTATACTAAGAGAGAAACTGAGGAAGAGTATGGAGCAAAGGGAGGATAAAAGAAACAAAAGACAGACTAAGGCATTGACTAAGGTCCTGGTCACAACAACAAATAGACCAGAAATTAAGAAACATGGAGACAGGAAGGGACACCGGGGACCACACTAGAGGCCACCCCTGGCCTCAATTCAATGTGCCTACTCTAAAAAAAAAGGACACTGGGCTAAAGAGTGCCCTAGAAAGAGACAGCCAGGCCAGCTGGACATTCTGACTCTGTAGGATTACTAAGAAAGTCGGGGCTCAGATCCTCTCCTCGAGCTCAGGTTAACTTTTGAAGTGGAGGGGACCCCAGTATACATTGAAGTGGATACAGGGGCAATATATTCTGCCTTTAAGGCCCCATTGGAACCTCTATCAAATAAAAGGTCTCTAATTCAAGGGGCTAATGGCAGTAAATATCAGGCTTGGACAACTAAGAGGACCATGGACCAGGGGAAAGGAAAAATCCATCACTCCTTCCTAGTAATCCCAGAATGCACGGCCCCATTGATTGGCAGAGATCTGCTCACAAAGCTGGGACAAAATAACTTTTAACCCTGAAGGCCCCCAAGTGGAATTTCTAAATCCTTCAGTAAAAACTCCTATAATCACGGCTCTAACTATGTCAGTAGAAAATGTACATCAAATCACTCACCTTGGTTCAAAGAAACTGCATTCATTTTTGAAGGATCAAAAACAGAGTTTTCCACTAACCGACTCACAGTGAAAGGAAACAACTGAATGGATAACAAAAGCCTGTTGGGTCCATCAATTGGTTAATTCTTACCCTTCCAACCTTCCTGCAGAAAAGCACCTACGAGGAACCAGACCAGGACAATTCTGGGAAGTGGACTTTACTGAAATTAAGCCAGCAAGGAATGGACTTAAATATCTCCTAGTCTTTGTAGATACATTTTCAGGATGGATTGAAGCTTTCCCCCCCAAAAAAAAAGAAAAGAAAAAAAAATGAAACAGCGCAAATGGTGGTCAAGAAGATCCTGGAAGATATTTTTCCAAGGTATGGCCTGCCTAAAGTAATAGGGTCTGATAATGGACCGGCGTTCGTGGCCCAGGTAACTCAGAGGTTAGCAAGGACCCTGGGGATTAATTGGAAATTACATTGTGTTTACAGACCCCCGAGTTCAGGACAGGTAGAAAGAATGAATAGAACCATTAAAGAGACCATAACGAAATTAAGCTTAGAGACCGGCATAAAAGATTGGACTATGCTCCTGCTTTATGTACTGTTTCATGCAAGAAATACTCAATCTATTTCTTTGTGTAACCTCACACCCTGTGAAATTCTCTATGGTGTCCCTCCTCCAGTAAGGGTCCTACCCCAACTCTAAGACCTAACGATTCCTTCCACACCCCCTTGCTTAACAGACTTAAAGCTCTTGAAAGAACTCAGAGATACCTGTGAAAACAGATGGCCACTGCCTACCAACCTGGGGAAGAGGGGACTCTACAGCGATATTAAATAGAGACTTCATCTATGTAAGACGACATCTGGTGTCATCCCTGGAACTCCACTGAAAAGGACCATACCAGGTGCTACTTATAACACCTACAGGGTAAAGGTAGTCAAAATCACTTCCTGGATCCCTACCTCTCATCTCAAGCCTGTGCCCTGTCCAGACTCTGGCTGGAAACTGGAAAAGACTGGAAACCCTTTCAAATTGTGGATTCACTGTGTGGATAAGGCTATAGACTCTCCCATTGACCACCAGTAGTCCTAACCCTCATAAGCCTATTCAGCAGCGATGTCTGATCACAAATCCTACTGGAAAGGAAGTATGGTCTATCTTGCATACAGCCCGCTTAGGGACCTGGTGGCCATCTCTCCAGCCAGACAATTGTCAGCTGCGTATAGGTCTTCCCAATTGGGATATCCCTAATGAAGAGGATCCCACTAAAATTCCATTAAATTCCTTCCATACCATAGATAATGGAAACAAACATTATTGATGTAGGGACACGCGAGCCAGATGCTGGTTGGCTAGCCTAGATTACTATGTTTGCCCAGTGTACTATCAAAGCCACAAACAGTCAAGGCTATGTGCTGGAAACGCCGACATCTTCTGTAAGTCATGGGGATGTGAGCATACAGGGACTGCCACATGGAACCCAAACTCCTCATCAAATTCTGTACACAGCATTGGCCATATTACCAATTAGACAACCAAAACTGATGGCCCCCTGAGGGGTCTCTAGATCTTCAAATTCTGTGTGACCGTTTTAACTTCTGCAAGTGCTCAAAAGGGTGAAAGGAGATTCCTCTATGTGGAGGCCTTTTCTCTCCTTTGCTCACATCGTGAACTATGCTTCTCCAATACATGCTCACCCTCAGCCTTCTGCTCTAGACTCTCTGTTGTCACTCTCACATCATCAACTTGATTTCTCCCCTCCAATTACTATATTAAAAACCCAAACCTCCACCGTTTCTCAGAACATTGCCCCCTTGCTGAGGTAGCAGGTACTGAGGTAACCCTCCACTCACTCACTCCTCTCTTCTCCTGTCAGTGCCCACACTAGGTCCCACCAGGTCCTCTTACCAGCTAACCCAAAGCTCAAACCAGCTGAGAAGAGCCCTCAGACCCCTATCCAAGATGTAATGAAAATGGCCTTTAAAGTTGCTTTGTCATCACTGAAAACAGGTTACTAAGAATTTAAAGTCCCTTACAGGCTTTTTGGGATACTCACTCCCATCTCCCCCTCTGTTCTACCCGTTCTACTACTCATGTTTTTGGTGCTAGGAAGATCTCAAAACCCTTTTCCATTATTCTTTTACATCTCTCCTTCCTCATTCTCAGATCCAAAGAGCTGCGCTCAGCCCTGCATTCCCCGTCTTCCCCCTCTGTACCAGGCCCACAGGAAAGTCTTAACTGACCTTATCCAGAAGTTTTCACCATGGCTAACTTTAGGACTTTCAGCAAAAGAGTCCCTATAAAAGAGTTCAGTGTAGATAAACTTCCTCTTTTTGTGTTGCCCTGGTCTACCTGGCAACTGGCTGAAAAAAGTCAGCACTCCTGAGCTAGACACACCCTTACTAGTTTTTCACAACATATGTGATCAAGGCCTCTGGCCTTGAGCTGGGGCTTCATAGAGATGGCTACATTTGTAAGATGGATAAATTGCAAACTGGGCTCCGTGGAAACAGCTGGCAGAGGGAAAAAAGGGGAAAAAAAACTCTCCCCCACCCAGGTGTCCTTGAAAATTTAACTTGCCCAGAACTGAGGAAAAATCAGAAACAAAAACTGCTCTTTGTGAACTTCTGCAGACTGTGAACTTCAGAGCCCCTTCCCTTACATGTTGGGTACAAAATTCTGAAACTACCTAAACTTGGGTTTCAGGGGATTAATTGATTACAACAGAAGCAATGCCCTCTGAATCTGGTTGCAACCAAATATGACTGTTTCCTTGTCTTTGGTGCTATCTTACGTGCCTTGCCTTTTCCGTCCCTACAACAATATAATTCTATATACTTAAACGTTGTTTATGTTTTTATGAAATGGTCAACAGAAGTGATTAATTGTGTAATGGTGCAGATGTTTCCCAGAGTGCTCTATTATGACGCAGGTTCATTTGAAGATCAAATAGAGGGGCATACAACCCGGTTCAGGTGGGAACATATATCTCTCACCTTAGCCATTCTATTATGAATAGGAGTTGCTGCCCGGGTTCGCACAGGAACCACTGCCCTGGTCCATGGGACACAACAAATGACCCAATTAGAAGCAGCAATAGATCAAAACTTTAAGATATTAGAAAATTCCATCACAGCTTTGCAGGAATCTTTTACCTCTCTCTTTGAAGTTTGCTGGGAGCCATCAGCCAAGTAGGTATGACAAATTCCTTGCCAGCTTACTCCCATGCTGTCTAGTGGAAGGACTTCTGAAAGGTGACCTTGCTCAAGGACCAGGGCAGGATCCGTGTTTAGGGTGTTCCCCCTTTAGAATAGGGCGGTTTAGCATAATAGGAGATTAGGGTGTTCCCCCTTTAGAATAGGGCAGTTTAGCATAATAGGAGATTAGGGTGTTCCCCCTTTAGAATAGGGCATATCCTGCTGCTGAGTTCCTCTTGAGTGCTTAGGGTCAGACAGTATATTTTGGGAGACAGAAGCCCATGCGGAGTGGATTTGGGAGAGAGTGGATTTGGGCAGAGAACGTGGATTCCCCCAGAGCGTGTTTGTAGACGGCCGGTGTGAGTTCGGGAATAAAGAATTGCTGTTTGAATCTACAAGCTGTGTGGAGACTCGTGATTTGTGCCCAGCCAAAGACGGCGGCAGAAGTTGTTTTACAGAAAAGTCGAGGGTTGGACCTCCATTTCATGAGAGAAGGGAGCCTTTGTGCTGCATTGAGGAAAGAATGTTTTTTTTTTTTTTTTTTTTTTTTTTTTATGTCGACCATACTGGAGTTGTAACAAACTCTATGAGTAAATTAAAAAGATGCCTTGAAGAGCATCAAAGAGAGATAGAGACCCAAAATTGGTGGTTTGAGTCTTGGTTTACACAGTCCCCCTGGTTAACTACATTTTAATCAACCCTGGCCGGTCCAATAATAATCCTCATTTTATTGCTTACTATAAAACCCTGTTTCTCAATCATGTAATTTCTTTTCTCCAAGCTCAAATTGGACAAGTTAAACTTATGTTAATACCCCACTAGCATACATAAAATGTGACACCCCCCAACAATCACTTTTATGATTAAAAGTAGCCAGAAGAAGAAGTGGGGAATGAAATGTTAATAAAATATGTACTTGTCACTTCCTGTTTTTCTGTACGCTTAACAAAACACTGTTGAAATGTTGAGAAATGTTTCCTAATCTTGTTCCCAGAATGTGCTGTCCCCAACTGCCAAACTGCAGAATGTACTCCCTCACGCGTTTACACACAAACCGCTTACTCGCCCTGACCCATCAATAAACTTGCCTCCCTGCCCTCTCCAAGAAAATTATATAAGCTCTGCTTAAGATGTTCTCAGGGCTCTCTGCTCTATTCAAGTGAGCTCTGAGCCCCAGCATGCTGGACCCCAAATAAACCCTTTCTGTTGCATGAGATAGTCTCTTGGTGGTCTCATCCTCTGACACTCACCCTACATTTACTTGGATGATTGAATGTAGATGAGAACATCCATTCAAAAGTGATAGTCGGTAAAATTAGGAAGATAGTCAGTAGGTTTAGGAAGAAGAGTTAGTATAAAATTTGGAACAAAAGTTCTTTAGCAATAGGGTTTCGGTTACAGAGTGAATGTAAATGTCAACACAAGTGAAGAGTCAGTCACAATGATGAATTGGAGAAAATATGTTGGAAAGCAGATATCAATACAGACATTACAAAATCAGGCAAAGTATAAAGTCAGTGATAGGATTAGACATTTTCAACAGGGTTGAGTTTGAATATATAATCTTAGGAAGAAACGAATATGTAGTCATCAATAGGATTGATATTTGAAAGCATTAGTCAAATTGGAAATTGATGATTTTAGTAATCCATGTTCACTTTTTATTTAGGCTTTGGTACAAATATAAGTTTGACCTTTGAATTTTGTGTCCAGAATATTACTGTGATAAAATGTATATATAGATCGGGTGACATAAGAATTTCTTCCACCATTTTTGGGAGCAATATTTTGAAGACTTTTAAATTAGTATTTGGGGTACAAACAGGTGTACCCTGTGTCTATGAATATAGAGATAATGCATGAATAGACCAACTGTGAATAAGTAATATAACTGGTTCCACTTTAAATGGTGGATTGAATTGATATCTGAAAATATGAAAAATCTTATATTGGTATACAATCATTCATTCCAACAAGTTATACATCAATGTTAATATTAGGGTTATGGTTTATCATGAAGGGTGTGTGAGTTTTGCTTCAATGTGATTATGAAAATCGAAAATAATGTGTTTGGAAAAAAGAATCTTGAGAAGACCAGTTAAGAAATATGGAAGAATACATGTGTTCTAAAGTAGGAAGTGATTGAAAGTGAAAAAATGCCTATAATTTTGTCATCTTTTTGATGAAATATATATCCTATGATGTGCATAAACTGAAGAAATAGTAATGTACCAGTGTTGAATTAAAATGAACATCAAAATACACATCATGTTCCATATGAATCTTCTTGCATTGAGGTTAAACTGGGTCAGTTACTCTAGATATATTAGGATTTGTATGCAACATTCACTGAAGTTAGTTTTCAGTACAAAAAACAAAAAAGTATTTCAGGTGGATGAATATTTCTGAGAATAATATTTAGAAAAGATCATCATAAATCCACATACATGAATATGAATGAATTAAGGGAGTGTATATTAAGATACAAATATTTCATATTTTGAAAAATCTGGAGAATGTGTGTATGTATATATATACACATATATATACATACACACAAACACATTAAAAACTCGCAATATATATGCTATTCGAAATTCATCATGAAATATATATCATTCACAGATCTAAAATATTCATTTTACTGAACATGGATTTATGTATAATGTTGTAAAACTAGGAAGCTCATCCATTGGTTATATTTTCAGTTCCAACGGTGTTTAGGAGGAGTGATCTTCTCTCACAATTTGTATCTGCCAAGCCGTTCACCTCACAAGAATGTAGGTGTGGTACCAGGTAGGATTCTATATGTGTTTATTGCTGTTGCATTGGGAGTTTAGAAATTGCTTCATGGAATCCAAGGAGTTCAACTGGGACACAGTGCTAGAGCGAGTTCTGTCAGGCGTGGTGGGTCAGGGTATGCAGGAGAATGCACCAACCAGGCTTCTATCCCACATAGCTTGCCCCCTTAAACATAGCAACCTGATTGTAAACATTGCCCTGAAACCTCACCATATAACAAGATGCCTTTGCATAGGAGGGTCTGCTGACTGCACCATGTCAGTCACAAGCCATTTGGAAGCCAATGGCAGATCCACATGGCCCCACCACAGATGTTTTTCACACACCTGCCAACCACTACTCTAGGACAACTACTCAGCAGGCTCCAACTTATTTTCATGAAACCCAATCAATCAAGGCACTGTCTGGTACACTCATGATCAGCAACAGAATATCCAATGGTTCTCCAGTGCCACCTGGTCATGGGAAACTGAAAATTTTCCTGGTATTTATCTAGCCATTTTTCAAGGATGAAGTTGGATGCACTGTGGGTTTCAATTCATTCAGGAACCATTAAATGTTGAGGAAGCTCATTTCAATGAAAGTTCTGGAGAATTCTCACAGGCAAGGCTTCCCAAAGAGTGGCCAAAAGGTCACATGAAGCCAGGGCCATTGAGGTCTAAAATGTGATGTCATTGTCTGTTTTGACTCTCAACAATGGCTTCCAAGTCTTTCAGAATAAAATCATGTGATATCCTGGTTGAGATCAGAGTGCCCTCTGAAAAGCTACCCTGGGCCTTGATCTCAGTTTCCAAAGATGACTCTCATGCGTGGCTTCCTCAAATCCCAACACAATTCATGGCAATACTTCTCTGAGGTGAGTTCCAGAACTCAGTCTATAAGGGGAATCACACCAGAGTTCAAGCCCAGGTGGACCCAGTCATCTCTTCCAACTGCCACACAAATGACCACAATAAAACCGATATTCTCCCACATGGCCCTCATCTTCTTCCATATTGACACTCATCATAACCTCTGGCTGGAGGTGTCCATGAGGGACGCAGCCCAAGACAGTGTCCAAAATAAGCTCCATTGCTCCTCATTTGCCTAAATTTGGGGTGGCCTGGACACCCTTCATTTGTACCAGGAGTGATCAAAAAGCCTGCCCGTAATACTGCACCACTTTTCCCATTTGAGGCCTATTGAGTGTCGGTTAAAGATACTTTATGTGAATTGGAGTGATGAGAAAACCTAAGCACCTACGGGATAGCCTCTGAAGGGCTTTGATGAACTCATCTGACCCAAATGATCCCTATTCTCACTTGATGGAATTCAGGAACCTTACAGAGGAAGGCAAGAGACTTCATCCACAATGACAGCTCTTTTTGCCATTTTTGATTTGGATGCACACATGGGATCTTTCTTTAGATCCATCAGGTGCTGAGAATCTAAGTCAAAGAATCACACTGGGCCAAGAGGCTGATTCAGACACAACTCTTTCCAAATCAATTAACGAAAGAGCCAAAGGTGAAGCCTATTTATTTCCATTTGAAAACTATTTTGTTCAGGATTCACAAAGGGGTGGCGTGAGACAAAGACTTCCTGACTCTCAGGGCAACAGAACAATAGGTAAGCAAATGGCCCAAAGCAGGGTTTCTCCACTGAGACTTTCCTGGTCAACTGATATCTGAGTTTTCTCAGATGCTCGTCATTTCCTTCAGCTATCCAGAACATTGCCTTGTCACAGAGCTTGGAGGTTGTACATAACTTAGACACAAAACCATGAGCCTATTCTGGAGAGTGTCCAGAATTCTGGAAGAAAGCAGCAAATTAGGAAGTTAGCAGGTATTGCCCATTAATAAGGCAATCCACAGTCCATTCATAAAATGGGCAGGATGAATGCTGGGAAGCTTTCTACTAGACAGGACATATCCATTGATGCATTCTCTTTTCTAATGTCTACAACCACGGACACAGTGTGATACACAGACCCAGAAACACTTGCCTTGTCAAACGACTTACTAAAAACAGTTCACTCCAAACCAAACAAACTGACTTTCCTTCCTATTCTCAGAACATGAGACAAAACCACAAACCCACAGCCACACTGACAATGACACCTTCTTCCCCCAAATAGGTATGAGACTATCCGGAGTATCCTCCGACTGGTGGGCCATACTATGTTCCCCCAAAATGTCCTGTTCTGTCTCAGATCTGGTCTCCTTGGCCAACTCTGTGAAGTTGTCAGGAACCAGGAGTGAGCCGCTACCTGCTTTTCCAGGAAAAGCCCATCTTCCGAGCTTTCCAGGCATTTGGCCTCCTCACCTTAGGAGGAACCAAGAAAGACTGATTCTGTCCTTGGTAAATCCAAACAAGTGAGACCACTGGGACTGGGACTGGGACTGGATCTGGGTGTCTGGCGTCCTGGATCCCATGTTCAGAGAGTTCCATCAATAAGGAAGTGAGTTGAGGTCACTTTTTTCAGGAACTGAATGAGATCACTGCCTCGGCAACCACTTTGTCCTAAGAGTTTCTTTCAATGGTCCCATGAGATGGAGGCTGCCCCTACTTCCTGTGACACTTTCACAAATTAGAATGGTATATCAACCATAGGGAACCAGGAACAGCTCTCCACACAGTCTTGGTTTGGTCCATATTCTCTACATTAAGATGAGAGAGGCTGATTCAGAATCATCCCTTCATCCTGACCAGGTTGTTTGCGATGGAAGATGACTTTTGCTCTCTCAGGTCTTTCATACCTGCCTACATCTTCTCCAGGGATCATTTCTGCATGGCGCTTTGAGGTTCTCAGCAGATGGAAGATCCACTACATTCCTGTATTGTAAGATCAACACTGTCCCTGCTCTTCTGTAAACATGTTATTAACACAAACAGTGTATGGTTAGTGTTAATAACATGTTCCATTTGGGTTAGGAATTATTCTGCTGCATGAATAATGGTATTGGAAACTTGTGATTATTTTAGGAATATAGAGATGAAATATATGTATGAAAAAAGAAATCTAAGTAAGATTTGAAGCCCAGAAGGGCATTGGGCCCTTGATTGTGATACTTAGCATTGAATTACATTCTGCACCGATGTCTCAGATAAATCAATACATAATAGCATAAGACCTTGTTACTTGAATGATTGAATGTAGAAGAGAACATCCAGTCAAAAAGGGATACTCGGTAGGATTAAGAAGATAGTTAGTATGTTTAGGAAGAAGAGTGAGTATAGGATTTGGAACAAAAGTTCTTTAGCAATAGGTTATTTATTAGAGTGTGAAAGTAAATGTCAGCACATGTGAAGAGTCAGTCACAATGATGAACTGGGGAATATATGTAGGAAAGCAGATAGCAATAGAGACATTATGAAATCAGGCAAATTATAAAGTGAGGGATAGGATTAGACATTTTCCATTGGGTTGAGTTTGAATATATAATTTTAAGAAGAAACACATGTGTAGTCACCAATAGGATTGACATTTGAGAGCATTAGGGAACCTGGACATGGATGTTTTTAGTAATCCATGTTTTCTTTCCATTTGGGCTTTTATACAATCATAAGTGTGACCTTTGCATTTTGTGTCCAGAATATTTCTGTGATTAAATGTATATTAAAATCAGGTGACATGAGTCCACTTCCACCATTTCAGGGAGCAATATTTTGAAGACGTATAAATTAGTATTGGGGGTACAAAGAGGTGTACACTGTGTCTATGAATATAGAGATAATGCATGAATAGACCATAGTGTGAATAAATAATATAACTGGTTCCACTTTAAATAATGGATAGAATTGATATCTGAAAAGATATAAGAAATCTTATATTGACATACAATCATTCATTCAAAACAGTTATACATCTAATGGTAATATCAGAGTGATAATTAATATGAATGGTATGTGAGTTTTGCTTCCAAAGTGATTATGGAAATCAAAATTAATGTGTTTGGTATGAAATCTCATGAAAAGACCAGTCAAGAAACTTAGAGGAATACATGTGTTCTGAAGCAGGACGTGATTAAAAGTGAAACAAATGCCTATAAATTTTTGAACTTGTGGATGAAATCATATATCCTATGATGTCCATAAACTGAAAAAAATAATAATGTACCAATATTGAATAAAAATGAACTTCAAAATACACATCATGTCCCGTAGGATTCTACTTGCATTGATGTTTAACTGATTCAGTTACTGTAAAAATATTAGGATTTGTAAGCTGCATTCACTGAAGTTAGTTTTCAGTACTAGGAAATAATTATGTATTTCAGGCAGATGAATATTTCTGAGAATTATCTTGTGAAAAGTTGATTATAAACCACATATAGAAATATGAGTGAATTTAGGGAGTGTATAATAAGAAACATATATTTCACATTTTGAAAAATCTGGACAGTATATATATATATATATATATATATATATATATATATATATATATATAGATAGATAGATAGACAGACACACACAGACATTATAATGTAGCAATCTATATGCTAATCGAAATTCACCGTGTAATACATATCATCCACATATCCAAAAATATTCATTTTACTGAACATCGATTTATATATAATGTTGTTCATCTAGGAAATTCACCAATAGGTTTAATTTTCAGTTCCATCATGATTTAGGGGGATTGATATCTTATCAAAATATGTATCTTTCAAAATCAGTGAGCTTACAAAAATGTACTTGTGATACCAGGTAGGATTCTAAATATGCATAAAAAATACATGTGATGAATAGGCTACAGAGAATGGGAGACAGAAATTTACATATGTGTTAACTTTAAAAACTCATTGAGAACTATTACAATGAAAAGTTGACTAGATTTATAACACATACCCTTGATAAAGCAGAAGGGAAGTCCAAGTATACACCATGCCTCCTATGAATGGCCTGTATTTCTATTCTATTAGGTTTCTTGTTCTCCATCATATTAGGATTAGTAGTCAGAGTCTAGTAGGTTATGGGTTAATGTCAGGGATTCAGTATTTCAAATGGAAAATATGAAAATGAATCTAATGTGTATGCAAATATGTGCTATACAAAAATCATCCCACTCTCATCCAGAACAATGCCTTGACATAACCTTCGCCCCAATTAAGACACAATTAGTGGAGAAGAGTTAGAAAATCTGTGAATACATATGTGGAAATGAAAATGCTCAGGAGTTCACAGCCTTGGAGGCGGTAGAGGAATTTCCAAAAGTATGGGATAGGGTAAATACTCCACAAATATGGAGTTCTTCTGGCCTAATGACTCTTTGAGAAACTGCCTTTGAGGTTGGGCCCTTGTAATATACGTTGTTGTCAAGAGCTTCAGCTTCCTTTGTAGTGAGACAATCAAAGCTGGATCTGCATATATGTGACCTGAACGACATGGTTTCTTCTTTTCTAGTGAACATGAGGCAGCAGTTCTAAATTCCCTCATTGTAGGTAAACTGTGGCCACTGGGAGCTAAGTGTCTCCTCGTGTGGACTGAGAAGCCATTTGGTCATTCTCCACTTTTCCTGGTGATTCTTACTGCTGCACTGGGAGTTTGGTATTGGCTTCAGTAAATACCATGAGTTCAACGGGGACACAGTGCTGGAGGGAATACTCTCACGTGTGGTGGGTCAGGGTGTGCAGGAGAACGCCCCAACCAGGCTTCTATTCAACAAAGCTTGCCCCCTTGTCTGTAGCAACCCAATTCTGAACATTGCCCTAAAACCTCTCAATGTAACAAGATGCCTTTACATATAAGGGTCTGCTGGCTGCACCATGTCAGTCAAAAGGCATTTGGAAGCCAATGGCAGATCCATGTGGCCCCATCACAGATGTTTTATCATACACCTGCAAACCACTGCTCTAGGCCCACTACTAAGCAGGTTCCAACGTACTGGCATCTTTGTTCTACACCATTTTCATGAAACCCAGTAAATCAAGGCACTGTCTGGTACACTCATGATCAGCAACAGAACATCCAATGATTCTCCAGTGCCACCTGCTCTTGGGAATTATTCCATGGTATTTATCTAGCCATTTTTCAAGGATGAAGTTGGTGTCACTGTGGATTTCAAGTCATTCAGGAACCATTAAATGGTGAGGAAGCTCATTTCAATGAAAGCTCAGGAGAACTCTCACAGGCAAGTCTTCCCAAAGAGTGGCCAAAAGGTCAAATGAAGCCTGGCCCATTGAGGTCTACAATGTGAGTTCCATGTGTTATTTGACTCTCAAGTATGGCTGCCAAGTCTTTCAGAATGAAATCATGTGATATCCTAGCTGAGATTCCCAGTGCTCTGTGGAAAGCCATCCTGGGCCTAAATCTCAGTCTCCAAGGGCAACTCTCCTGCGTGGCCTTCTAAAATCCCAACAGAATTCATGGTAATACTTCTCTGAGTTCAGTTCCAAAACTCAGTCTCTAAGGGGAATCACACCATAGTTCAAGCCCAGGTTGATCCAGGAATCTCTTCCTACTGCCACACAACTGACCACAATTAATACCAAAACACTCCCACATGGCCCTCATCTTCTTTTATATAGACACTCATCATAACCTCTGGGTTGAGGTTTCCATGAGGGGTGCATACCAAGACAGTGTCCAAAATAATCTCCCTTGCCTCTAATTTGCCTAAAGTCAGGGTGGCCTGGAAACCCTTCCTGTTAACCAGCAATGATCAAATAGGCCTGCCATTAATACTGATCTACTTCTCCAAATAATCACACTGGGCCAAGGGGCTGATTCAGACACATCTCTTTACAAAGCAATAAAACAAAGAGCCACAGGTGATGCCTATTCATTTCCATTTGAAAACTCTTTTCTTCAGGATTCACAAAGGGGTGGCCTAAGGCAAAGACCTTCTAGATATTCACAGCACAGAACCATAGGTAAGCAAAATTCCCAGCAGGGTTTCTCCACATAGACTTTACTGGTCACACTGATATCTGAGTTTCCTGAGATGCTCCCATTTCCTTCAGCTCTCCAGTACATGGCCATGTCACAGTATCTTGAACAGAAAACCATGAGCCTATTCCGGAGAGTGGCCAGAATTCAGGAATAAAACAGGAAATTAGGAAGATAGTAATTGCTACCCATCCATAAGGAAAGCTGCAGTCCAATCATAAATTGGGCAGTATGAATTCTGGGAAGCATTATACTAGACAGAACACATTCATTGATGCAATATGTTTTCTAATGTCTACAACTACAAACACAGTGGATACATAGACATAGAAACACTTGCCTTGTCAAACGGCTTACTAGAAACAGTCCACTTCAAATCAAACAAACTGCCTTTCCTACCAATTCTCAGAACATGAGAAAAAACAACAAACTCACACCCACAACAACATAGGACTTTCTTTGACTCTCCGGAATTTCCTCTGATTGTTGTACCATACTATGTTCCCCCAAAATGCCCTGTACTGTCTCAGATCTGGACTCCTTGGCAAACTCTTTGAAGTTGTCAGGAGCCAGCTTTGAGCCACTACCTTCTTTCTCAGGAAAGGCCACTCTCCAAAGCTCTCCTGGCATTTGGCCATTCTCAAATCAGTAGGTACCAAGAAAGACTGATTCTGTCCTTGGTAAAACCAAACAAGTGAGCCCAGTGGGACTGGGTCTGGGACTGGTTCTGTGTGCCTGGCTTCTGGGATTCCAAGTTCAGAGTGTTCCAAGACCAAGGAAGTGAGATAGGTCACTTCCGTTCGGAACTGAATGAGGTCACTGGTTTGGCAACCACTTTGTCCTAACAGTTCCTTCAAAGGGTCCCATGAGATGGAGGCTGCCCCTACTTTCTGTGAAACTTTCACAACTTAGAACGATATATCAACCATAGGCACCCGGGAACAGCTCTCACAGAGACCTGGTTTGGTCCATCTTCTCTACATTAAGAAGAGAGAGGCTGATTCATAAACATCCCTTCATCCTAACCAGGTTGTTTGCCTTACATGATGACTTTTGCCCTCTCAGGTCCTTTATAGCTTCCTTCATCTTCCCCAGGGATAATTTCTGCATGGACCTTTGAGGTTCTCAGCGGGTGGAAGATCCCCTATATTCCTCTATATTAAGACCAACTCTGTCCCTGTTCTTCTATAAAGTTAGATTGAGGGAACAATGTATGGTTAGGGTTAATAACATGTTCTATTTGAGTTAGGAATCATTCTGCTGGATGAATAATGGTATTGGGAACCTGGGATATTTATAAGAATATAGATTTGAAATATAAGTATGAAAACAGAAATCTAGGTAAGATTTTAAGCCCAGAAAGGCATTGGGCCCTTGATTGGAATACTTAGCATTGAATTTCGTTCGCACAGATGTCTCTGATAAATCAATATACAATGGCATATCATCTTGTACCCTGGATGATTGAATGTAAAAGAGTTCATCCAGTCAAAAAGGGATAGTTGTTAGGATTAGGAAGATAGTCGGTCTGTTTCGGAAGAAGAGTGAGTATAGGATTTGGACCAAAAGTTCAATAGCCCTAGGTTTTCGGTTAGAGAGTGAATGTAAATTTCAGCACATGTGGAGAGTCAGTCACAATGATGAACTGGGAAAATAATGTAGGAAATCAGATATCAATACACACATTATGAAATCAGGCAAAGTATAAAGTGAATGATAGGATTAGACATTATCAACAAGGTTGAGTTTCAATATATAATCTTAGGAAGAAACAAATATGTAGTCACCAATATGATTGACATTTGAGAGCATTAGGAAACCTGGACATGGATGTTTTTAGTAATCCAGGATCACTTTCCATCTAGGATTTGCTACAATCAGAAGTGTGACCTTTGCATTTTGTGATCAGAATATTACTGTGATAAAATGTATATGTAGATCAGGTGACATGAGTATTTCTTCTAACATTTCTGGGAGCAATATTTTGAAGAGGTATAAATTAGTATTGGGGGTACACAGAGTTGTACCCTGTGTCTATGAATGTAGAAGAAATGAATGAATTGACAATACTGTGAATAAATAATATACTGTTTCCACTTTAAATCATGGATTGAATTGATATCTGAAAATATATAAAAATCTTATATTGATATACAATCATTCATTCCAACGAGTTATACATTTAATGGTAATATTAGGGTTATGTTTTATCATGAAGGGTGTGGGAGTTTAGCTTCAAAAGTGATTATGGAAATGGAAAATAATGTGTTTGGAAAGAAATCTCATGAAAAGATGAGTCAAGAAATATAGAGGAATTCATATGTTCTGAAGCAGGATTTGATTGTAAGTATAAAAAAAGCCTATAAATTTCCTAACTTGTGGATGAAATATATATCCAATGATGTGCAAAAACTGAAAAAATAGTAATGCACCAGTTTTGAATGAAAATGAACGTCAAAATACACGTCATATCCCATAGGAATCTACTTGCATTGATGCTAAACTGGGTCAGTTACTGTAGAAATATTATGATTTGTATGCACTATTCACTGAAGTTAGTTTTCAGTACTAGGAAATGAATACGTATTTCAAGTGGATGAATTTTTATGAGAATAATCTTGTGAAATGTTGACTATAAATTTACATATATGAACACGAATGAATTTAGGGAGTGTATAATAAGAAACATATATTTCATATTTTGAAAAATCTTGAGAGTTTATATATATATATATATAGATAGATATAGATATAGATATGTGTGTGTGCATTTATGTATTTATATATATATATATATATATATATACACACACACACACACACACACACACACACACAGACACTAAAATGTATCAATATGCATGCCAATCGAAATTCACTATGAATCATATATCATCCACAGATCCATAAATAATCATTTTACTGAACATGGATTTATGTATAATATTGTTCAACTAGGAAGTTCACCCATAGGTTGAAGTTTCAGTTCGAACAGCGTTTAGGAGGAGTGATCGCTTCCCACAATTTGTATCTCCCAAGACAGCCAAACTCACAAGGATATACGTGTGATACCAGTTATGTTTCTATATTTGCATATAAAAATACATGTGCTGAACAGGCTGCAGAGAAAGGGAGACAGGAATTCACATATTTGTTAACTTTAAAAACACATGGAGATCAATTTCAATTAAAAATTGACTAGATTTATAACACCTACCCTTTATCATTCAAAAGGAAAGTCCAACTATACACCATGCCTTCTCTGAACTGCTTTCATTTCCATTCTGTTTGGTTATTTTTGTCCATCATTTTAGGATTAGTAGTCAGAGTCTTTTAGGGTATGGGTTAGTGTCAGGAATTCAGTAATTCGAATGGAAAATAGGAAAATGAATCCAATGTGTATGCAAATATGTGCTACACAAAAATATTCCCACTCTCATCCAGAACATTGCCTTTACATTACCTTTGCCCCAAATAAACACAATTAGAGAAGAAGAGTTAGGAAATCTGTGAATACATATCGGAAATGGAAAATATTCAGGAGTTCACAATCTTGGATGTGGTAGAGGAGTTTCCAAAAGTGAGGGACAGGGTAAACACTCCACAAACATGGAGCTCATTGGGCCTAAAGACTCTTGAGAAACTGCCTCTGAGGTTGGGCACTTGAAATATATGTTGTTGTCAGGAATTTTAGCATCCTTTCTAGTGAGACCAACAAAGCTGGGTCTGATCTTTGTGACCTGAAAGATATGTTTTTTTTTTATTTTCCAATGAACATGAGGAAGCAGTGCTGAATTCTCTCTTTGTAGGTAAACTGTGGCCACTGGGGTCTAAGTGTCTTCCCATGTGGACTGTGAAGCCATTTGATCATCTTCCACTTTTCGAGGTGTTTCTTGCTGCTGCACTGCGAATTTGGTATTTGCTTCAGGAAATACAAGGAGTTCAACAGGTAACAGTGATGGAGGGAGTTCTGTCACATGTGGTGGGTCAAGGTCTGCAGGAAAATGCACCAACCAGGCTTCTACCCCACATAGCTTGCCCGCTTGTCCATAGCAATCTGATTCTGAACATTGCCCGGAAACCTCTCCATATAACAAGATGCTTTTATATAATAGGGTCTGCTGACTTCACCATGTCAGTCTCAAGCCATTTGGAATCCAAGGGCAGATCCACATGGTACCACCACAGATGTTTTATCACATACCTGCACACCACTGCTCTAGGCCCACTACTCAGCAGTCTCCAACTTACAGGGATCTCTTTTCTACACTGTTTTCATGAAACCAAGTAAATCCAAGCACAGTCTGGTACACTCATGACCAGCAACAAGTCATCCAAAGTTTCTCCATTGCCACCTGGTCATTGAAATTTCAAAAAATTCATGGTATGTATTTAGCTATTTTTCAAAGATGAAGTTGGAGGCACTGTGGGTTTCAAATTATTTAGGAAACATTAAATGGTGAGGAAGCTCATTTCAAAGAAATCTCTGGAGAACTCTCACAGGCAAGGCTTCCCAAAGAGTGGCCAATATTTCACATGAATCCAGGCCCATTGAGGTCTAAAATGTGAGGTCTATGTGTGTTTTGACTCTCAATTATGGCTGCCAAGACTTTCAGAATAAAATCACGTGAAATCCTGGCTGAGATTCCCAGTGCTCTGTGGAAGCCACCTTGGCCAGGATCTCAGTTTTCAGGATGACTCTCATGTGTTGCCTCCTAAAATTCCAACACAATTCATGGCAATACTTCTCTGAGGACAGTTCCAGAATTCAGTCTCTAATAACACCAGAGTTCAAGCCCAGGTGAACTAAGTTATCTCTTCCAACCGCCACACAAATGACCAGAATTAAAACCATAACACTCCCACATGGCCCTCAACATTCTCCATATAGACACTTATCATAACCTCTGGCTGAAAATTTCCATGAGGGGCACAGACAAAGACAGTATCCAAATAAGTTCCCTTGCCCCTCATTTGCCTAAAGTCAGGGTGGCCTGGACACCCTTCCTGAGAACCAAGAGTGATTAAATAGGCCTGCACTTAATACTGCTCTGCATCTCCAATTTGGGGCCTACTTACTTTCAGGTATAGATTCTTTATGTGATTTGGAGTCATGAGAAAAGCCAAGCACCTCTGGGCTAGTCTCTGCAGGGTTTGAAGAACTCATTTGACCCAAAAGATCCCTATTCTCACTTGATGGATTTCAGGAACCTAACAGAGGAAAGCAAAAGACTTAATCCACAATGACTCCTCATTTGGCCATTTTGGTTTTGGATGCACACATGGTATCTTTTTTTAGATCCATCAGGTGCTAAGAATCTAAGCCACAGCCTCACACAGGGTCATGAGGCTGATTCAGACACATCCCTTTCCAAAGCAATCAAGCAAAGAGCCACAGGTGATGCCCATTCATTTGCATTTGAAGACTCTTTTCTTCAGGCTTCACAAAGGAGTAGTCTGAGGCAAAAAGCTTTCTGAAATTCAGGGCAACAGAACAATAGGTAAGCAAATGGCCCAAAGCAGGATTTCTCCACTGAGACTTTCCTGGTCACACTGATATCTGAGTTTTCTGAGATGCTCGCCATTCCCTTTAGCTATCCAGTACATGGCCATGTCACAGAGCTTGGAGGCGGTATATATATTGGACACATAACCATGAGCCTATTTTGGAGAGTGGAGTGAATTCAGGAACAAAATAGAAACTTAGGAAGATAATAGGTGTTGCCCATTCATAAGGCAAGCCGCAGTCCATTCATAAATTGGCAGGATGAATGTTGGGAAGATTTCTACTAGACAGGAGTCATCCATTGATGCATTCTCTTTTCTGATGTCTAGAACCACGGACACAGTGGGATACACAGACTTAGAAACACTCGCCTTTTCATAAGACTTATTAGAAACAATTCACTTCAAACCAAAAAACCGCCTTTATTACCTATTCTCAGAACATGAGACCAAACCACAAACCAACAGCCACATCCACAAAGACAACTTCTTCCCCCAAGTCAGTCTGTGACTATCCATAGTGTCCTCTGATTGGTGGGCCATACTATGTTACCCCGAAATGTCCTGTCCTGTCTCAGATCTGGTCTCCTTGGTCAACACTGTGAAGTTCTCAGGAGCCAGCGGTGATCCACTAACTGCTTTCTCAGGAAAGGCCACTCTTCAGAGCTTTCCTGGCATTTGGGCATCCTCACCTCCGTAGGTACCAAGAAAGACTGACTCTGTCCTTGGTAAATCCGAACAATTGAGACCACTGGGACTGGGACTGGGACTGAGACAGGATTTGGGTGCCTGGCTTCCTGGATCCCAAGTTCAGAGTGGTCCATCACAAAGGATGTTAGGTGAGGTCACTTCCTTCAAGATCTGAATGAGGTCACTGCCTTGGCAACCACTTTGTTCTAACAGTTGCTTCAAAGTGTCCCATGAAATGGAGGCTGCCCCTACATCCTGTGACACTTTCAAAAGTTCGAATGGTATATCAACCATAGGCACCCGGGAAGTGCTCTCCACACTGGCCTGGTTTGGTCCTTCTTCTCCATATTAAGAAGAGAGAGGCTGATTCAGACACATCCCTTCATCCTGACCAGGTTGTTTTCAATGGAAGATGACTTTTGCTCTCTCAGTTCCTACATATGTGCCTACAACTTCTCCAGAGATCATTTTTGCGTGGACCTTTGAGTTTCTCAGCAGTTGGAAGAAACCGTACATTCCTGTATTGTAAGATCAACTCTGTCCCTGCTCTTCTGTAAAGTTAGATTGAGGGAAGAGTGTATGGTTAGGGTTAATAACAGTTTCGATTGGGGTTAGGAATCATTCTGCTGAATGAATAATGGTATGGCGAACCTTCGATATTTTCAAGAATATATAGGTGAAATATAAGTACGAAAACAGAAATAAAGGTAATATTTGAAGCCCAGAAGGGCATTGGGTCTTTGATTGCAATATTTAGCTTTGATTTATTTTCTGCACAGATGTCTCAGATAAATCAATATACAAAGGCATAGGACCTTGTACTTTGAATGATTGATTGTCAAAAAGAACTTCCAGTCAAAAATGGATAGTCGGGGGGCTGGGGATGTGGCTCAAGTGGTAGCGCCCTCGCCTGGCATGCGTGCGGCCCGAGTTCGATCCTCAGCACCACGTACAAACAAAGATGTTGTGTCTGCCAAGTACTAAAAAAACTAAATGTTAATAAATTCTCTCTCTCTCTCCCTCTCTCTCTAACTCTTTCTTTAAGAAAAAAAATTAAAAAAAGGATAGTCGGTAGGATTAGGACGATAGTTGGTAAGTTTAGAACGGAGAGTAAGTATAGGATTTGCACCAAAAGTTCTTTAGCTATGGGGTTTCGGGTATAGAGTGAATGTAAATATCAGCACTTGTGAAGAGTCAGTCACAATGATGTACTGGGGAAAATATGTAGGAAAGCAGATTTCAATAGAGACATTAGGAAATCTGGCAAAGTATATTCGGTAATGAAAATTTAGTAAAATAGGTAAATGTCGCTTGCTGTTTTTCTGTATGCTTAACAAAACACTATTGAAATCTTGAGAACTGTTTGCTAATCTTGTTCCCAGAATGTGCTTTCCCCAACTGCCAACCTGCAGAATGTACTCATTCACCCGGTTGCACGCAAACTGCTCACTCGCCCAGACCAAACAATAAAGTTTCCTCTCTGCCCTCTCTAAGGAAAGTATATAAGCTCTGCTTAAGCTGTTCTCAGGGCTCTCTGCTCTATTCAAGTGAGCTCTGAGCCCCAGCATGCTGAATCCCCAATAAACCCTTTGCTTTTGCTTGAGACAGTCTCTTGGTGGGCTCTTCACCCGATGCTCGCCTGACCTTTACATATGGAGGTTCCACTGAGATCCGGCAGCGGCGAACGAGAGACCCCAACAGGCTCCTCTTGGGGTATGTATGGTGCCTCTTTCTGGTTTCAGGTTTCAGGTTAGGGCTTCGCAAAATGGCTGTCAATGAAGAGTGTGAGCTCTCTCCGAAGGTGCCTGACATACGTGTCACAGAGCCACAGGCCACATCCCTGGGGGATGCTCCAGAGTATTCGGGAAATTGAGGAGCAATAGTCTCCTCAATTCAGTGATATTTTGTTTCAGATTCAGTATCGCCAGCCCATCGGGTTGGGCCAGATACTTAGTCCTGGTCTCAGTGTTGGAAGTTCCATTGTCTGTCTTTATTTCCTTGTCTTGTCTGTGTCGTGTGTCGTTGCTTTTACTGTTTGTGTATCTTTCATTATGGGACAGAGCACTTCAATGCCTCTGTCCCTGACCCTTGATCACTGGACCAAAGTACACTTAAGGGCTCAGAATCTTTCTTTTTCAGTAAAATTCTGGACCTGGCAGACTCTCTGTGCCTCAGAATGGCCCACCTTTGGATTCGGATGGCCCCTAGAAGGATCTTTCTACTTCCCACTAATTTAAAAAGTCAGACGATATTGTCTTTCAGCCAGGGCCACATAGCCATCTGGATCAACAGCCATATATCTTAACTTGGCAGGACCTCTGCAAATCTCCTTCATGGGTGAAGCATTTCCTTGCCCCTACCCCCACTCCTACTCCTTCCCCCATGATCTCTCAAACCCTCTGCTCCTCCTCCTCCTCCAACCTCTGTTCTCCCTGATACACAAGATTTGACTCTACTGGACTCTCGTCCCCCTCCTTATCTCCTGCCCACGTCCCCCAAAGACCAACACCCTCTAAGTGATTCCCCTGCTGCTGACTCAACCTCTTCACCATTGGAGAAAGCTAAGCCAGCCCAGCGCCCTCCAGATAATTTCCCCGCGGCACACACAGCCCCTCCTCTTCTGGAGGAAGCTAGCCCGGCTAAAGGTACTCACCAGCGGTGAATGATTGAAAAACCTGGAACTCGAATGATGCTCCCCCTCCCCATCCCTAGGGGCCAATGATTGACAACGGCCTTGGGGGAAAAATGCAAGCCTACCAGTATTTACCTTTCTCCTCTTCAGACCAATATAACTGGAAAAATAAAAATCCCCCTTTTACCGAGGACCCCAACCGGCTCCTAGGTGTGGTTGAGTCATTGATGTTTTCACACCAGCCTACTTGGGATGACTGCCAACAACACCTAGGGTTGTCTCTTCATGACAGAGAAACAAAAGAGAATCCTCCTGGATGCTAGAGAAAAATATCCTCTGACCAGATGTGTGACCGACAAAACTTCCCAACATATTTAACCCAGCTTTGCCTTGAATCGACGAAACTGGGACCCCAACACCTTTGAAGGTAGGGAGCATCTGTCCACTTATCACTGGGCTCTAATTGTGGGTATCTTAGTGGCCGCTAGGCGACTTACAAATTTTGCCAAGTTAAGAGAGATTATTCAAGGGCCTGATGAATCTCCCTCTATGTTTTTAGAGAGAATTATGGAGGCATATAGGAGATATACTCTTTCGATCCTCAGGCAGAGGATCAAAAGTCATCTGTCAAGATGGCCTTTATGGGCAAGCTGCCATGGATATTAAAAGAAAGTTACAATGCTTAGATGGATTACAAGATATGACTTTGAGAGATTTAGTCAGAGTAGCCGAGAATGTATACTATAAGAGAGAAAGTGAGGAAGAGTAGGGAGCAAAGGAAGGATAAAAGAAACAAAAGACAGACTAAGGCATTGACTAAGGTCCTGGTCACAACAACAAATAGGCCAGAAATAAGAAACATGGAGACAGGAAGGGATACCAGGGCCCAGACTAGAGGCCACCCCTGGCCTCAATTTATTGTGCCTACTGTAAAGAAAAAGGACACTGCTTCAAAGAGTGCCATTGAAAGAGACAGCCACTCTAGCCAGCCATTCTGACTCTGGAGGATGACTAAGAATGTTGGGTCTCAGATCCCCTCCGAGAGCTCAGGGTAAATTTTGAAGTGGAGGGGACCCTAGCAAACTTTGAAGTGGATACAGGGGCAATATACTCTGCCCTTATGGCCCCATTGGTCTCTCTATCAAATAAAAAGTTCTCTAATTCAAGGGGCTAATGGCAGAAAATATCGGGTTTGGACAACTAAGAGGACCATGGACCAGGGGAAAGGAAAAATCCATCACTCGTTCTTAGTAATCCCAGAATGCCCGGCCCCATTGATGGGCAGAGATCTGCTCACCAAGCTCCGGGCCAAAATAACTTTTAACCCTGAAGGCCCACAAGTGGAATTTCTAAATCCTTCAATAAAAACTCCTATAGTCACGGCTCTAAATATGTCAGTAGAAAATGTATATCAACTCACTCACCTTGGTTCAAAGAAATTGCATTCATTCCTGAAGGATGAAGAACAGAGTTTTTTACTAACCGACTCAAAGCAAAAGGAAATAACTGAATGGGTAACAAAAGCCTGTCAGGTCTGTCATGGTTAATGCTTACCCTTCCAAGCTTCCTGCAAAAAAGCACCTATGAGGAACCAGACCAGGACAATTCTGGGAAGTGGACTTTACTAAAATTAAGCCAGCAAGGTTTGAAATTAAATATCGCCTAGTCTTTGTATATATATTTTGAGGATGGATTGAAGCCTTTTCCAGGAAAAAAGAAAAAAAACGAAACAGCGCAAATGGTTGTCAAGAAGATCCTGAAAGATAGTTTTACAAGATACGGCCTGCCTAAAGTAATAAGGTCTGATAATGGACTGGCGTTTGTAGCCCAAGTAAGTCAGGGGTTAGGAAAGACCCTGGGGATTAATTAAAAGTTACATTGTGCTTATAGACCACCGAGTTCAGGACAGGTAGAAAGAATGAATAGAACCATTAAAGAGACCATAACGAAATTAAGCTTAGAAACCTGCATAATAGATTGTACTATGCTCCTGCCTTATGCACTATTTCATGGAAGAAACACTCCCTCTGTTTCTTTGTGTAACCTCACCCCCTATGAAATTGTCCATGGTTCCCCTCCTTCAGTAAGGGACCTAACCCCAACTCTAAGACCTAACGATTCCTTCCACACCCCATTGCTTGACTGAATTAAAGCTCTTGAAAGAACTCAGGGATACCTGTGAAAACAGATGGCCAATGCCTATCAACCTGGGGACGAATGGACTCTACATCAATATCAAGTAAGAGACTTCATCTACATAAGTCGACATCAGGTGTCATCCCTGAAACCCCACTGGAAATGACGATACAAGGTGCTACTTATAACACCTACAGCGGTAAAGGAAGACAGAATCACTTCCTGGATCCATACCTCTCATCTCAAGCCTGCGCCCTGTCCAGACTCTGGCTGGAAACTGGAAAAGATTGGTAAAACTTTCAAATTGTGTATTTACCCTGTGTCTAAGGCTATAGACTCTTCCCTTGACCACCAGTAGTCCTAAACCTATTAAACCCGTTCAGCAGCGATGGCTGATCACAAATCCTACTGGTAAAGAAGTATGATCTATCTCGCATGCAGCCCACTTAGGGACTTGGTGGACATCTATCCACCCAGACATTTGTCAGCTGCCTATAGGTCTTTCCTATTGGGATATACCTGATGAAGAGGATCCCACTAAATTTCCATTAAATCCATTCTGCACCATTGATAATGGAAACAATCATTATGGATGTAGGGACACGCGAGCCAGATGCAGGTTGGCTAGCCTAGATTACTATGTTTGCCCGGTGGACTACCAAAGCCACAAACAGTCACGGTTGTGTGGGGGGAATGCCGACTTCTTCTGTAAGTCTAGGGATGTGATCATACAGGCAGTGCATGATGGAACCCAAACTCCTCATCAAATTCTGTACACAGCATTGGCCCTATTACCAATTAGATCACCCAAACTGTTGGCCCCTAGAGGGGTCTCTAGATCCTCAAATTCTGCATAACCTTTTTAACTTCTGAATGTCCTCAAAAGGGTGAAAGGAGATTTCCTTATGTGGAGGCCTTTTCCCTCCTTCGCTCACATCCTGAACTATGCTTCTCCAATAGGTCCTCACACTCAGCCTTCTGCTCCAGACTCTCTGCTGTCACTCTCACCTCAGCAACATGATTTCTCCCCTCCAATTACTAGATTAAAAACCCAAACCTCCGCCGGATCTCAGACCATTTCCCCCTTTCTGAGGTAGCAGGTACTGAGGTAACCATCCACCGAATCACTCCTCTCTTCTCCAGTCAGTGCCCACACCGGGTCCCACCAGTTCCTCTTACCAGCTAACCCAAAGCTCAAACCAGCTGAGGAGAACCCTCAGACCCCTATCCAAGATGTAGTGAAAATGGCCTTTAAAGTTTCTTTGTCATTAGTGAAAACAGGTTACTAAGAATTTAAAGTCCCTCACAGGCTTTTAGGGATACTAACTCCTATCTTCTCCTCTGCTCTACCTGTTCTACTGCTCACCTTTTTGTTGCTAGGAAAATCACAAACACCTTTGCCAGTATTCTTTCACATCTCTGCTACCTCATTCTCAGATCCACGGAGCTGCTCACAGCCACGCCTTCCCCATCTCCCCCCTCTGTTCCAGGCCCACAGAAAAACATTAATTGACCTTCTACGGAAGTCTTCAGCATGGCTGACTTTAGGACTTTCAGGAAAAGAGTCCCCATGAAATACTTCAAAGTAGATAAACTTCCTCTTTTCATGTTGCCCTGTTGTACTTGGTCACTGGCTAAAAATATCAGCACTCCTAAGTTAGACACCCCCTTACTAGTTTTTCACAAAATATGTGAACAAGGCCTTTGGCATTGATCTGGGGCTTCACAGAGATGGCTACATTTCAAAGATAAAGAAGTTACCAACTGGGCTCCATGGTAACAGCTGGAAGGGGGAAAAATAAAGGGAAAAAAAAGCTCTCCTTCACCCAGGTGTCCTTGAAAAGTTAACTTGCCCAGAACAGAGGAATAAAACAGAAAAAAATTTGCTTTTTGTGAACTTCTGCAGGCTGTGAACTTCTGCGCCCCTTCCCTTATATGTTGGGTACAAAATTCTGAAACTACCTAAACGTGAGTTTCAGGGAATTAATTGATTATAACAGAAGTAATGCCCTCTGAATCCGATTGCTAATAAAATGGAAAGTTTCCCTGTTTTTGGTAGTATCTTAGGTGCCGTGCCTTGTCCGTCTCTACAACAGTATAATTCTATAGACTTAAACATTGTTTATGTTTTCATGAAATTGTCAAGACGATGTGATTAAATGTGTAAAGGTGCAGATGTTTCCCAGAGTGCTTTATCATAATGCAGGTTCATTTGAAGTTCAAATAGGGGGGCATAAAACCCGGTTCCACTGAGAACATATATCCATCACTTTAGCCATCCTATTAGGAATAGGAGTTGCTGCAGGCGTGAGCACAAGAACCACTGCCTTGGTCCATGGGATACAACAAATGACACAATTAGAAGCAGCAATAGACCAAAACTTAAAGATATTAGAATCCTCCATCTTGGCTTTGCAGGAATCTTTAACCTCTCTCTCTGAAGTTATTTTACAGAAAAGGCGAGGGTTGAACCTCCTCTTCATGAAAGAAGGGGGCCTTTGTTCTGCATTGATGGAGAATGTTGTGTTTTTGCCGACCATACTGGAGTTGTAAAAAAATCTAGGAGTAAATTAAAAAGATGCCTTGAAGAGTGTCAATGAGAGAGAGAGGCCCAAAAAGTGTGGTTTGAGTCTTGGTTCACACAGTCCCCCTGGTTAACTACGCATTTATCAACCCTGGACAGTTCAATAATTATCCTCATATTATTGCTAACTATAAAACCCTGTTTGCTCAACCGTGTAATTTCTTTTTTCCAAGCTCAAATTGGATGAGTTAAACTTATGGTAATACCCCACTAGCAAACATAGAATGTGATACCCCGCAATGATCACTTTTATGATTAAAAGTAGCCAGAAGAAGAAGTGGGGAATGAAAGGTTAATTAAATAGGCACTTTTCACTTCCTTTTTTCCTGTATGCTTAACAAAACACTGTTGAAATCTTGAGAAATGTTTGCTAATCTTGTTCCCAGAATGTGCTGTCCCCAACTGACTAACTGCAGAATGTGCTCCCTCACTGGGTTGCATGCAAACTGACCACTCGCCCTGACTTATCAATAAAGTTCCCTCCCTGCCGTCACCAAGGAAAGTGTATAAGCTCTGCTTAAGCTGTTCTAAGGGCTCTCTACTCTATTCAAGTGAGCTCTGAGCATCAGCATGCTGGACCCCCAATAAACACTGCGCTGTTGCATGAGATAGTCTCTTGGTGGTCTCTTCTTTCGACCTCATCCGACCTTTACTTGGATAATTAAATGTAGAAGAGAACATCCATTCAAAAAGGGATAGTTGGTAGGATTAGGAATATAGTTGGTAGGTTTAGGAAGAAGACTGTGTATAGGATTTGGAACAAAAGTTCCTTAGCAATAGGGTTTCGGTTAGAGAGTGAATGTGAAGAGTCAGTCACTATGATCAACTGGAGAAAATATGTAGGAAATCAGATATCAATACTCACATTATGAAATCAGGCAAAGTATAAAGTGAATGATAGGATTAGACATTAACAACAAGGTTGAGTTTCAATGTATAATCTTAGGAAGAAACAAATATGTAGTCAGCAATATGATTGACATTTGAGAGCATTAGGCAACCTGGACATGGATGTTTTTAGTAACCAGGATCACTTTCCATTTAGGATTTGCTACAATCATAAGTTTGACCTTTGCATTTTGTGATCAGAATATTACAGTGATAAAATGTATATGAAGATCAGGTGACATGAGTATTTTTTCTAACATTTCTGGGAGCAATATTTTGAAGACGTATAAATTAGTGTTGGGGGTACACAGAGTTGTACCCTGTGTCTATGAATATAGAAGTAATGCATGAATTGACAGTACTGTGAATAAATAATATAACTGTTTCCACTTTAAATCATGGATTGAATTGATATCTGAAAATATATAAGAAATCTTATATTGATATACAATCATTCATTCCAACGAGTTATGCATCTAATGGTAATATTAGGGTTATGTTTTATCATGAAAGGTGTGTGAGTTTAGCTTCAAAAGTGATTATGGAAATGGAAAATTATGTGTTTGGAAAGAAGTCTCATGAAAAGACGAATCAAGAAACATAGAGGAATACATGTGTTCTGAAGCAGGAAGTGATTGTAAGTATAAAAAAAATCGTATAAATTTCCTAACTTGTGGATGAAATATATATCCTATGATGTGCAAAAACTGAAAAAAAATAGTAATGTACCAGTGTTGAATGAAAATGAATGTCAAAATACATATCATGTCCCATAGGAATCTACTTGCATTGATGTTAAACTGGGTCAGTTACTGTAGAAACATTAGGATTTGAAAGGACCATTTACTAAAGTTAGTTTTCAGTACTAGGAATCAAATATATATTTCAGGTGGATGAATATATCTGAGCATAATCTTGTGAACATTTTATTATAAATCCACATTCATGACATGAATGAATTTAGGGAGTGTATATAAGACACATATATTTCATATTTTGAAAAATCAGGAGGGTGTAAATATATATATATATATATATATCACAGATATATTAAAAAGTAGCAATATATAAATATATATGGGTATCAAAATTTATCTTGAAATATATATCATCCACAGATTAAAAAGTATTCATTTTAGTGAACATGGATTTATGTATAATGTTGTTCAACTAGGAACCTCACCCATAGGTGGAATTTTAAGATCCAAAAGCGTTTAGGAGGAGTGATCTCTTCTCACAATTTGTATCTGCAAAGTTAGCCACCTCACAAAAATGTTCGTGTGATACCAGGTAGGATTCTATATGTGCACATAAAAATACATGTGCTGAATTGGCTCCAGAGAAATGGAGACAGAAATTCAGAAATAAGTTAACATTAAAAAGAATGGAGAACTATTTCAATTAACAATTGACTATATTTTTAACACCTACCATTTATCATGCAAATAACAAGTCCAACTATACACCATGCCTCCTCTGAACTGCTTGTGTTTCTATAATGTTTCGGTTACTTTCCTCCATTATATTAGGATTAGTAATCAGAGTCTAGTAGGGTGTGAGTTAGTGTCAGGGAATCAGTATATTGAATGAAAATAGAAAAATGAATCCAATGTGTATGCAAATATGTGGTACACAAAAATCTTCCCACTCTCATCAAGAACAACACCTAGATATCACCTACGCCCCAAGTAAGACACAATTAGAGGAGAAGAGTTAGAAAATCCATGACTACATATCTGGAATGGAATACGATCAGGAGTTCACAACCTTGGAAGTGGTAGAGGAGTTTCCAAAAGTAAGGGACAGGGTAAACACTCCACAAACATGGACCTCTGCCTGCCTAAAGACTTCTTGAGAAACTGTCTCTGAGGTTGGGCACTTAAAACATATGTTGTTGTCAGTAGCTTTAGCTTCCTTTCTAGGGAGACCATCAAAGCTGGGTCTTCATCTCTGTGACCTTGTGGATATGGTTACTTATTTTCCAATGAACATGAGGCAGCAGTGCTGAATTCTCTCTTTGTAGGTAAACTGTGGCCACGGGGGGCTAAGTTTATCCACATGTTGGCTGTGTATCCATTTGGTCATCCTCCACATTTCGTCGTGATTCTTGGTGCTGCACTGGGAATTTAATATTTGCTTCATGGAATACAAGGAGCTCAACTGGAACACAGTGCTGGAGGGAGTTCTGTCATGTGTGGTGGGTCAGGGTCAGCAGGAGAATGCACCAACCAGGTTTCTATCCCACACAGTTTGCCCCCTTGACCATAATAACCTGATTGTTAAGATTTCCCTTAAACCTCTACTTATAAAAAGATGCCTTTACATATAAGGGTCTGCTGGATGCACCATGTCAGCCACAAGCCATTTGGAAGTCAAAGGCAGATCCACAAGGCCCCACTACAGAAGTTTTATCACAAAAC
The DNA here is from genome assembly GCF_048772815.1 of Callospermophilus lateralis. Taxonomy (NCBI): domain Eukaryota; kingdom Metazoa; phylum Chordata; class Mammalia; order Rodentia; family Sciuridae; genus Callospermophilus; species Callospermophilus lateralis. The sequence goes on along the minus strand of NW_027512578.1, from coordinate 196,324 downwards.
TGCACATCTCTGCTGTAGGTCCACTAATCAGCAGGCTTGAACTTACTGGCATCTCTGTTCTACACCATTTTCATGAAACCCAGTCAATCAAGGAACTGTCTGATACACTCATCGTCAGCAACAGTATATCCAAAGGTTCTCCTGTGCAACCTGGTCAAGGGAATTTTAAGAATTTCATGGTATTTATCTAGCCATTATTCAAGCATGAGGTTGGAGGCACTGTGGGTTTCAATTTTTTCAGGAAACATTAAATGGTGAGGAAGCTCATTTCAATGAAACCTCTGGAAAACTCTCACAGGCAAGTCTTCCCAAGGAGTGGCCAAAAGGTCACCGAAATCCAGGACTATTGAGGTCTACAATGTGAGGTCCCTGTGTGTTTTGATGCTCAAGTATGCCTGCCATGTGTTTTAGAAAAAATCATGTGATATCCAGGCTGTGATTCTCAGTGCTCTGTGGAAAGCCACCCTGGACCTAGATCTCAGTTTATAAGGGCGACTCTCATGTGTGGCCTGCGAAAATCCCAGCACAATTCATGGCAATACTTCTCTGAGTTCATTTCCAGAACTCAGTCTCTAAGTCCCCTTGAACTCTCACCAGAGTTCAAGACCAGTTGGACCCAGTCATTTCTTCCAACCGCCACACAAATGACCAAAATTAAAACCTAAACACTCCCACAAGGCCCTCATGTTCTCCAAATAGACACTCATCATAACCTCTGGCTGAATTTTTCCATGAGGGGCGCAGCCCAAGACAGTGACCAAAATGAGCACCTTTGGCCCTCATTTGCCTAAAGTCAGGGTGGCCTGGACACCATTCCTGTGAACCAGGAGTGATTAAATAGACCTGCCGTTAACACTGCTCTGCTTCTCCATTTTGAGGCCTACTGAATGTCAGGTATAGATTCTTTATGTGGTTTGGAGTCATGAGAAAACCCAAGCACTTCTGCATGGCTTTGAAGAACTCATTTGACCCAAAGGATCCCTATTCTCACTTGATGGAGTCAGGAACATCACAGAAGAAGGCTAGAGACTTCATCCACAATGACTGATCTTTTTGCCATTTTGGTTTTGGATGCACACATGGGATCTTTCTTTAGATCCATCAGGTGCTGAGAATCTAAGCTGGAGCCTCACACAGGGCCAAGTGGCTGATACAGACACCTCCCTTTCCAAAGCAATTATGCCAAGAGCCACAGGTGATCCTCATTCATTTCCATTTGATAACTGTTTTTTTCAGTCTTCACAAAGGGGTGGCCAGAGGCAAATACCTTCCTGACATTCAGGGCAACAGAACAAAATGTAAGCAAAAGGCCCAAAGCAGGGTATCTCCACTGAGAGTTTCCTGGCCACACTGATATCTGAGTTTTTTGAGATGCTCGCCATGCCAATTCCTTCAGCTATTCAGTACATGGTCATGTCACAGTGATTGGAGTTGGTACATATCATGGATAAAAAACAATGAGCATATTCTGGCTAGTGGCCAGAATTCTGGAAGAAAACAGGAACTTAGGAAGGTTGGAGGTGTTTCCCATTGGTAAGGCAAGCCACAGTCCTTTCATAAATTGGACAGGTTGATTGCTGGGAGGCATTCTACTACACAGGACCTATTCATTGATGCATTCTCTTTTCTAATGTCTACAACCACGGACACAGTGGCATACACAGAAATAGAAACACTCACCATGTCAAATGACTTATTAGAAACAGTCCATTCCAAAAGAAATAAATCACGTTTTTTCTACCTATTCTCAGAACATGAGGCAAAACCACAAACTGACATCCACACACCCAGGCACCTCCTTCCCCCAAGTAGGTCTGTGACTCTTCTGAGTGTCCTCTGACTGGTAGGCCATACGATGTTCCTCTGAAATGGCCTTTCCTGTCTCAGATCTGGTGTCATTCACCAACTCTGTGAAGTTGTCAGGAGGCAGTGGTGAGCCAATTCCAGTCTTGTCAGGAAAGGCCCCTCTTCAGAGCTTTCTTGGAATTTGGCCACCTTCACATGAAGAGGTACCTAGAAAGACTGATTCTATCCTTGGTAAATCCAAACAAGTGAGACCACTGGGACTTGGACGGGTAATGGCTTTGGGTGCCTGGCTTCCTGGATCCCAAATTCAGAGAATTCCATCACCAAGGAAGTAGGTGAGGTCACTTCCTTCAGGAACTGAATGAGGTCACTGACATGGCCACCAATATGTCCTAACAGTTGCTTCCTAGGTTCTCATAAGATGGAGGCTGCCCCTACTTCTTGTGACACATTCACAAATTAGAACGGTATAGAAACCATAGGCACCTGGGAACAGCTCTCCACAAAGGCCTGGTTTGATCTGACTTCTCTACATTAAGAAGAGAGAGGCTGATTCAGAAACATCCCTTCATCCTGACTAGGTTGTTTGCCATGGAAGATGACTTTTCCTCTCTCAGGTCCTAAATAGCTGCCTAAATCTTCTCCATCGATCATTTCTGCATGGACTTTTGAGGTTCTCAGCAGGTGGAAGATCCCCTACCTTCCTGTATTGTAAGACCAACTCGGTCCCTCCTCTTCTGTAAAGTTAGATTGACGGAACATTGTATGGTTAGGGTTAATAGCATGTTCGATTTTGGTTAGGAATCATTCTGATGGATGAATAATGGTTTGGGAACCTCTGATACTTATAAGAATATAGACGTGAAATATAAGTACGAAAAAAGAAATATAGGTAAGATTTGAAGCCCAGAAGGGCATTTGGCGATTGATTGGCATACTAAGCTTGAATTATGTTCTGCACCGAGGTCTCAGATAAATTCATTTACAATGGCATAGGTTGCTATACCTCAGATGACTGAATTTAGAAGAGATCATCCAGTCCAAAAGGGATAGTCCATAGGATTAGGAAGATTGTCTGTAGGATTAGGAAGAAGAGTGAGTCTAGGAGTTGGACCAAAAGTTCTTTAGCAATAGGGTTTCAGTTAGAGAGTGAATGTAAATGTCAGCACATGTGAAGAGTCAGTCACAATGATGAACTGGGGAAAATATGTAGGAAAGAGAGTAAATATGTATCAATAGAGACATTAGGAAATCAGGCAACGTATAAAGTGAGTGATAGAATTAGATATTTTCAACAGGGTTGAGGTTGAATATATAATCTTAGGAAGAAACAATTATTTAGTCACCAATAGGATTGACATTTGAGCGCATTAGGGAACCTAGACATGGAGGTTTTTAGTAATCCATGCTCACTTTAAATTTAGGCTTTAGTACAATCATAAGTGTGACCTTTGCATTTTGTGTCAAGAATATTACTGTGGTAAAATATATATGTAGATCAGATGACATGAGTATTTCTTCCACCAATATGAGGAGCAATATTTTGAAAACTTATAAATTAGTATTGCGGATAAAATAGGCGTACCCTGTGTTGATGAATAAGAGATGATGCATGAATAGACCATATTGTGAATAAATTATATAACTGGTTCCAACTTTAAATAATGCATTGAAATTATATTTGAAAATATATAGTAAATCTTATATATATATATATACATTCATTCCAACCAGTTATACATCTAATGGTAATATTAGGGTTACGGTTTATCATGAAGAGTGTGTGAGTTTTGCTTCAAAAATGAGTATAGAATCGAAAATAATGTTTTTAGAAAGAAGTCTAGTGAAAAGACCACTAAAGAATCATAGAGGAATACATGTTTTCTGAAAGAGGAAGTGATTGAAAGTGAACCACATGCCTATAAATTTGTGAATTTGTGGATGAAAGGATATATCCTATGATGTCCATAAACTGAAGAAATAGTAATGTACCAGTGTGGAATAAAAATGAACTTAAAAATACATATCATGTCCCCTAGGAATCTAACTGCATTGATGTTAAACTTGGTCAGTTACTATAGAAATATTAGGATATATAAGGACCATTCACTGAAGTTAGTTTTCAGTACTAGGAAACAAATATGTATGTCAGGTGGTTGAATATTTCTGAGAATAATCTGTTGAGAGCCACAGCCAAAGGAGCCCCAGCAAACTTGCAGCTGCCAGCAAACTTCCATCTGCCGGCTGATGATTGGCTCACAGCGGCCCCAGCATCATCTAGCTGATTTGCTTCTCTGTGGTGATGCACATTGGGCTGGTTCCCTTCCCTTTCAGACCATGGAACTGCTCATTGGGGGACTTTTTGGCTTCGCCCACGTGACCCAGCCAATCGGCCTCAAGAGGAGGAGACTTGTGTTTGAGAGAGAGGCTTGTGGGAAGCCTGTGGTGGCAGTTGGGCTCTGACGGCTTTTCCTGAGGAGCTGTTTTGTTTGGTGTCATTTTGTTGGGTTGTATTATAGTAGAAATACGGGATCAGAAATTAGTAAAAAAAAAAAAAAACTGAAAGAGTGTTCAGTAAATTGTTAGAGGAAGGAGGCATCTCAGTAAAATCAAGAAAAGTCAGGGCATACGTTGAAACAATACAAAAATGTAGCCCATGGCTTTTTCAGGAGGAGTTGTTAAATATATCACAATGGAACCATCATAGTGAAGATTTAAAAAGAATTGAAAAGAAAAGCCCAGGGACTCTGCAAGTTGGCACATTGCTATTGTGGACGTTTGTACCTTGTTTGCTTAGTGGAAAGCCTTCAGTTCAGACAATGGTAGAGGAAGGAGAAGACATATTGATTCAAGTAAAACAGAAGGTCTCTCAAGTTAGTCAGATAGAGGAAAAAATTCAAGTAAAAGAAAAGGTCTCTCGAACTAGTCAGACAGAGGAAAAAAATCAAGTAAAAGAGAAGGCCTTTCAAGCCAGTCAGACAGAGGAAGAAAGTGTAAAACAGAAAAAGCCATCAGGGGGAAAGTTACAACAGGAGACTACTACTAACACCTTTCTATCATCAGAGGGTGTAAGTGTCCAACCAACAGCACAACCTCTACAGGAGACTGCTACTAACACCTTTCTATCACCAGAGGAAGTAAGTGTCCAACTAACAATGCCACCTCCATATGCTGGGAGGCCCCCAACCCCCACAGTTGATAGTTGGAATCCTGAGACAAGATCTCAAATATTAACATGCCCAGTATTTGAGGCAGGAGGGCAGTGAGATTACCATGCTTTAAATTTCAAAACAGTGAAGCAGCTAATAGAGGCTGTAACAACCTATGGTCCTCAAGCACCCTTCACTGTAAGCATTATCAAATCCATTAACAACATGAACATGAAGCCAGCAGATTGGGCTAATATGTGTAAAGCTGTGCTAAATGGAGGAAATACCTGTTATGGAAGATTGCCAATGAGGAATTTTGCAAGGAGACGGCTAGGCAAAATGCAGCAGCTAGTTATCCTCAGAGAAATCTAGATATATTGTTAGGAAAGGGACCTTATGAGGATCAGCAGCAGCAATGTGCATATGATCCTGGTGTATATGCACAGATTGCTATAGATGCAATTAAGGCATGGAAGACTTTTCAAGGAAATGGAGGTTTACAAGGTCAGTTATCTAAGGTAATACAAGGAGCTAATGAACCTTATGCTGAATTTGTAGATAGGCTTATTCAAACAGCTACCAGAGTTTTTGGAAATACACAACAAGCAATGCCATTACTAAAACAACTGGCTTATGAGCAAGCGAATCGTTGGTGCAAAGATATCATTAGACCATGGAAACATGAAGATTTAAACACATATATTAAATTATGTAGAGAACAAGAGCAAGTCGTGGAAGCTGCAGTAAAACAGCCTTTAGATGCCAGAGACATTAATGAACAAGGGCAAATTGTGGCAGCTGCAGTAAAACAGGCTTTAGATGCCAGGCCAAGAACATGCTACAATTGTGAAAAAACAGGACATTTTAAAAGGAATTGTCCCATAGGAGGAGGGTTTAACAAAACTAGGTATCAAAGGAGTAGAATACCAGGTATTTGTCCACGATGCCGTAGAGGGAGACTTTGGGCTAATGAATGCTGTTCTCAAACCACCATAGAGGGTACACCATTATCAAAAAACGAACAAGGACCAGGTGTTTATCCACAATATCGTGGACAAAAACATGGAGCTCCATTGACAAAAAATGGACAAGGGGGCTCAATTCTCCGGGGCCCAAAACCACAAATATACGCAGCACTGGAGAAACCCAGCAACCCCATCAGGGTAGTGCCCAGGACACATTGTCCATCAGATACCTCATCAGACAAACCAGAGAGAGCGCAGGGTTAGACATCTGTGCTCTGCCAGAGCAGTACTAACTGCAGAGATGGGAGTTCAATTCATTTCCACAGGGGTAAAAGGACCTCTTCCCAAAGGAACAGTAGGCTTATTATTGGGACGCAGATCTTCTACTCTAAAAGGACTTATGATAAGTCCTGGGGTAATTGATCTCGACTATGAAGGTGAAATAAAAATTATAGCCAGTTCTCCAAAGGGTATATCAGTAATTTCACCAGGAGATAGAGTAGCACAGTTACTAATAATACCCAGCCTACGTGAAAAATTTTCCAGTCGTACTGTAGAAAGAGGTTCCAAGTGATTAGGCTCCACAGGTGTAGATTGGGCTATGCTTTCTTTAAATTTAGATTCTGGCCCCATGCTAAAACTAAATATTCAAGGGCATGAATTTAATGGGCTACTGGATACAGACGCAGACCTTAGCATCATCTCTCGTCAAGAATGGCCAAAACATTGGCCATTACAACAAGCCACTCAAACGCTTTGAGGCCTAGGAGTAGCGTATAATCCCCATAGAAGTGCAATGGTATTAGATTGGAAGGATCCTGAAGGATGTGAAGGAACTCTACAGCCATATGTATTGGATCATCTTCCCGTAAATTTATGGGGACGAGATAGTCTCCTGGACTCATTGATATTTTTTTTCGGATTCGGTATTGCCAGTCAATCGGGTTTTGCCGGCTCCTCAGTCCTGGTCTCAGTGTTGGACGTCCATTGCCTGTCTTCATTGCCTTGTCTTGTCTGTGTCATGTTTCATTGCTTTAACTGTTTGTGTATCTTTCATTATGGGACAGAGCACTTCAATGCCTCTGTCCCTGATACTTGATCACTGGACCAAAGTCCACTTAAGGGCTCAGAATCTTTGTTTTTCAGTAAAGTGCCGGATGTGGCAGACTCTCTATGCTTCAGAATGGCCCACCTTTGGATTTGGATTACCCCTAGAAGGATCTTTCTACTTCCCACTAATTTAAAAAAGTCAGAGATATTGTCTTTCAGCCGGTGCTACATAGCCATCTGGATCAACAACCATATATCTTAACTTGGCGGGAACTCTGCATATCTCCTCCTCCATGGGTGAAACCTTTCCTTGTCACTGCCCCCACTCTGACTCCTTCCCCCAGGAACTCTCAAATCCTCTGATCCTCCTCCTCCTACACCCTCTGTTCTCCCTGAGTCACCAGATTTCACTCTACTGGAGTCTCCTTCCCCTCCTTATCCCCTGCCCTTGTCCCCCAAAATCCAACACCCTCTAAGTGATTCCCCTGCTGCTGACTCAGCCTCTCCTCCATTGGAGGAAGCTATGCCAGCCCAGCGCCCTCCAGATAATTCCTTTGCGGCACACACAGCACCTCTTCCCTTGGAGGAAGCTGTACCATCTAAAGGAACTCGCTGGCGATGAATGATTTAAAACCCTGGAACTCTTGGGATGCTCCCCCTCCATCCCTATGGGCCAATGATTGATGATGGCCACGGGGAAAAAAATGCAAGCCTACCAGTATTAGCCTTTCTCCTCGTCAGACCTATATAAGTTAAAAAAATTATAATCCCCCTTTTTCTGAGGACCCCACCAGGCTCTCAGGTCTGGTTGAGTCATTGATGTTTTCACACCAGCCTACTTCGGATGACTGCCAAAAACTCCTAGGGATTCTCTTCATGACAGAGGAACAACAGTGAATCCTCCAGGAAGCTAGAAAAAAAATCCCTCAAACAAGATCTGCGTCCGACACAACTTGCCAACATAATCAAAGGCGGCTTTCCCTTGAACCCACCCAACTGAGACCCCAAAATCTTTGAAGGTAGGGAGCATCTGTCCCCTTATCACCGGGCTCTAATAGTGTGTCTCCAAGCAGCCGCTAGCGACAAAGTAATTTCGTCAAGGTAAGAGAGATTATTCAAGGGCCTGATGATTCTCCCACTATGTTTCTAGAGAGAATTATGGAGGCATATTGGAGATATACTCCTTTTGATCCTCAGGCAGAGAATCAAAGGCATCTGTCACCATGGCCTTTATTGGGCAAACTGGCTTGGATATTAAAACAAAGTTACAAAGCTAGATTGATTACAAGATATGACTTTCAGAGATTTAGTCAGAGAAGCCAAGAACGTATACTATAAGAGAGAAACTGAGGAAGAGAAGGGAGCAAGGGGAGGATAAAAGAAACAAAAGGCAGACTAAGGCGTTGACTAAGGTCCTGGTCACAAAAACAAATAGGCCAGAAATTAAGAAACAGGTAGACAAGAAGGGATAACATTGGCCCATGCCAGAGGCCACCCTGGCCTCAGATCAATGTGCCTACTCTAAAGAAAAAAGGACACTGGGCCAAAATTGCCCTAAAAAGCGACAGCCACACCAGCCAGCCATTCTGACTCTGGAGGATGACTAAGAAAGTCGGGGCTCAGATTCCCTCCCCAAGCTCAAGGTAACTTTTGAAGTGTTTCAAAAGTGATTATGGAAATCGAAAATAATGTGTTTGGAAAGAAGTCTCATGAAAAGATCAGTCAAGAAACATGGATGAATACATGTGTTCTGAAGCACGAAGTGAATGAAAGTCAGACAAATGCGTATAAATTTGCTAACTTGTGGATGAAATATATATCCTATGATGTGCATAAAGTGAATAAATAGTAATGTAGAAGTGTTGAATAAAATTGAACATCAAAATACACATCATGTCCCATAGTAATCTACTTGAATTGATGTTAAACAGGGTCAGTTACTGTAGAAATGTTAGGATATGTTTGCACCATTCAAAGAAGTTAGTTTTCAGTACTAGGAAACAAATATGTATTTCAGGTGGATGAATATTACTGAGAATAATCTTGTGAAAAGTTGATTAAAAATCCAAATACATCAATATGAATGAATTTAGGGAGTGCATAATAAGACACATGTTATATATATATATATATATATATATATATATATATATATATATATATATTAAAAATAGCAATATATATGCCAATTGAAATTCATCATGAAATATATATCATCATCATATCCAAAAATATTCATTTTAATGAATATGGATTTTTATATAAGTTTGTTCAAATAGGAAGCTCACCCATGGGTTGAATTTTCAGTTCCAACATTGTTTAGGAGGAGTCATCACTTCTCACAATTTGTATGTGCCATGTCAGCCACCTCACGAGAATGTACGTGTGACACCAGGTAGGATTCTATATGTGCATATTAAAACACATGTGCTGAATAGGCTACTGAGAAAGGAAAACAGTAATTCATATATTTTTAACTTTAAAAACACATGTAGAACTATTTCAATTAAAAATTGACTAGATTTATAACTCCTACCCTGTATATTTCAAAAGGCATGTCCAACTATACACCATGCCTCCTCTGAAATGCTTGTATTTCTATTCTGTTTGGGTTATGTTTCTCCATCATATTAGGATTAGTAGTCAGAGTCTAGTAGGGAATGGGTTAGTGTCAGGGATTTAGTATTTCAAATATATGCTGCACAAAAATCTTCCCACTCTCATTCAGAACAATGCCTAGACATTACCCTCGTCCCAAGTAAGACACAATTAGAGGAGAAGAGTTAAAAATTCTGTGAATACATATCTGGAAATGAATATTCTCATGAGTTCACAACCTTGGAGGTCGTAGAGGAGTTTCCAAAAGTATGGGACAGGGTAAGCACTCCACAAACATGGAGCTCTGCTGCCCTAAAGACTTCTTGAGAAACTGCCTCTGAGGTTGGGCACTTGAAATATATGTTTTCGTAAGGAGCTTTCTTTGTACTGAGACCATCAAAGCTGGGTGTGCATCTATGCGACCTGGAGGACATGGTTTCATATTTTCCAATGAACATGAGGCAGCAGTGCTGAATTCTCTCTATGTAGGTAAACTGTGTCCACTGGGGCCTAAGTGTCTCTGCGTGTGGACTGTGAAGCCATTTGGTCATCCTCTACTTTTCCTGGTGTTTCTTGCTGCTGCACTGGGAGTTTGGTATTTGCTTATGAAGTAAAAAAAGATCACCTGGGACACAGTGCTTGAGGGAGTTCTGTCACGTGTGGTGGGTCAGGGTCTGCAAGAGAATATACCAACAATGCTTCTATTCCACAAAGCTTTTCCCCTTGACCATAGCAACATAATTCTCAACATTTCCCTGAAACCTCTCTATATAACAAGATGCCGTTACATATAAGGGTCTGGTGGTTGTACCATGTCAGTCACAAGGCATTTCGGAGACAATGGAAGATCAACATGGCCCCACCACAGATGTTTCATCACACACCCCCCCTCCACTGCTCTAGGCCCACTACTCAGCAGGCTCCAATTTACTGGCATCTCTGTTCTACACCATTTTGATGAAACCTAGTCAATCAAGGCGCTGTCTGGTATACTCATGATCAGCAACCGGTTTTCCAAATTTTCTACAGTGCCACCTGGTCATGGAAATTTCAATAATTTTATTGTATTTATCTAGCCATTTTTCACGGATGAAGTTGGAGGCACTGTGGATTTCAATTCGTACAGGAACCATTAAATGATGAGAAACCTCATTTCAATGAAAGCTCTGTAGAACTGTTACAGACAAGTCTTCCCAGGGAGTGGCCAAAATGTCACATAAAATCAGACCCATTGAGGTCTACAATGTGAGGTCCATGTGTGTTTTGACTGTCACCCGTGCCTGCCAAGTCTTTCAGAAAAAAAAAAAATCATTTGATATCCTGGCTGAGATTCCCAGTGCTCTGTGGAAAGACACCCTGGGCCTAGATCTCAGTTTCCAAGGGAGACTCTCATGCGTTCCCTCCTAGAATCCCAACACAATTCATGGCACAAGTTCTCTGAGATCAGATCCAGAATGCACTCTCTAAGTGTAATCACACCAGAGTTCAAGCCCATGTGGACCCAGGCATCTCCTTTAACTGCCACACAATGACCACAATTAAAACCAAAACACTCCCACATGGCCCTCATCTGTTTCCATATAGATACTCATCATAACCTCTGGCTGGAGGTTTCCATGAGGGGCGCAGTCCAAGACAGTGTCCAAAATAAGCTCCCTTGCCCCTCATTTGCCTAAAGTCAGGGTGGCCTGGACATACTTCCTGTGAACCAGGAGTGATCAAATAGGCATGCCGTTAATACTGCAGCGCTTCTTCAATTTGAGGCCTACTGAGTTAGAGGTATAGATTGTTTATGTGAACTAGAGTCCTGAGAAAACCCAAGCACCTCTGCAGGGCTTTGAAGAACTCAATTGACACAAAGGATCCCTATTCTCACTTGATAGAGGTCAGGAACCTCACAGAGGAAAGCGAGACTTTATCCACAATGACTGGTCTATTTGCCATTTTGGCTTTAGATGCACACATGGGATCTTTCTTTAGATCCATCTGGTGCTGAGAATCTAAGCCACAAACTCACACAGGGCCAAGATGCTAATTCAGACACATCCCTTTCCAAAGCAATTAAGCAAAGAGCCACAGGTGATGCCCATTCATTTCCATTTGAAAACTGTTTACTTCAGGCTTCACAAAGGGGTGGCCAGAGCAAGAACTTCCTGACATTCAGTTCAACAGAACAATATATAAGCAAAATGCCCAAAGCAGGGTTTTTCCACTGAGAATTTCCTGGTCACACTGATATCTGAGTTTTTTGAGATGCTCGCCATTCCCTTCAGCTACCCAGTACATGACCATGTCACAGAGCTTGGAGGTGGTACATATGTTAGACACAAAACCATGAGCCTATCCTGGAGAGTGAACAGAATTCATGAAGAAACCTGGAAATTAGGAATGTAGTAGGTTATGCCCATCTTTAAGTAAAGCCGCAATCCATTCATAAATTGGGCAGGATGAAATGGGAAGCTTTCTACTAGACAGGACACATCCATTGATGCACTCTCTTTTCTAATGTCTACAACCACGGACACCATGGGATACACAGACATAGAAACACTCGCCTTTTCAAACGACTTACGAGAAACAGTTCACTCCAAACCATACAAACCTCCTTTCCTTCCTATTCTCACAACATGAGACAAAATCACAAACTCACAACCACACCCACAAAGGCACCTCCTTACCCTAAGTAGGTCTGTGACTCTATGGAGTGTCCTCTGACTGGTGGGCCACACAATGTTCCCCCGAAATGTCCTGTCCTGTCTCAAATATGGTCTCCTTGGCCAACTCTATGAAGTTGTCAGGAGCCAGCGGTGGGCCACTACCTGCTTTTTCAGGAAAGGCCCCTCTTCAGAGCTTGTCGTGGCTTTTGGCCATTCTAACATCAGTAGGTACAAAGAAAGACTGACTCTGTCCTTGGTAATTCCAAACAAGTGAACCCACTGGGACTGGTACTGGGACTGGCTCTGTGTGCCTGGCTTCCAGGATCCCAAGTTCAGAGAGTTCCATCACCAAGGGAGTAAGGTGAGGTCACTTCCTTCAGGAACTGAATTAGGTCACTGCCTTGGCAACCCCTTTATCCTAACAGTTGCTTCCAAGTGTCTCATTAAATGGAGGCTTCCCCTACTTCCTGTGAAACATTCACAAGTTAGAATGGTATATCAACCATAGGAACCCGGTAATGGCTCTCCACACAGGCCTGGTTTGGTCCATCTCCTCTACATTGAGAAGAGAGGTTCTGATTCAGACACATCCCGTCATCCTGACCAGGTATTTTGCCATGGAAGATTACTTTTGCTTTCTCAGGTCCTCCATAGCTGACTACATATTCTCCAGGGATCATTTCTGCATTGAACTTGTGGTTCTAAACAGGTGAAAGATCCCCTACATTCCTGTATTGTAAGACCAACTCTGTCCCAGCTCTTCATTAAATTTACATTGAGGGAACAGTGTATTGTTAGGGTTAATAAAATGTTTGATTTGGGTTAGAAATCATTCTGCTGGATGTATAATGGTACTGGGAACCTGGGATATTTTTAAAAATATAGAGGTGAAATATATAAATGAAAAAAGGAAGTCTAGGTAATTTTGAAGCCCAGAGAGGCAATGGGCCCTTCATTGGGATACTTAGCTTTGATTTATGTTGTGCACAGATATCTCAGATAAATCGATATGCAATGGCATAGGACCTTGTACCTTGGATGATTAAAATTCGAAGAGAACATCCAGTCAAAAAGGGATAGTCGGTAGGATTAGATAGATATTCGGTAGGTTAACAAAGAAGAGTGAGCATAGGATTTGGAACAAAAGTTCTTTAGCAATAGGGTTTGGGTTAATGTGTGAAAGTAAATATCAGCACACTTGAAGGGTCAGTCACAATGATGAACAGGGGAAAATATGTAGGAAAGCAGATATCAATAGAGATATTACAAAATCAACAAGTGGGCCAAGGACCTGAACAGACACTTCTCAGAAGAAGACATACAATCAATTAATAAGTACATGAAAAAATTCTCACCTTCTCTAGCAGTCAGAGAAATGCAAATCAAAACCACCCTAAGATACCATCTCACTCCAGTAAGATTGGCAGCCATTAGGATGTCAAACAATAATAAGTGGTGGCAAGGATGTGGGGAAAAGGGTACACTTGTACATTGCTGGTGGGACTGCAAAATGGTGCGGCCATTATGGAAAACAGTATGGAGATTCCTGGAAAAGCTGGGAATGGAAGCACCATTTGACCCAGCTATCGCCCTCCTTGGACTATTCCCTGAGGACCATAAAAGAGAATGCTATAGGGATACTGCCACATCAATGATCATAGCAGCACAATTCACAATAGCCAGACTGTGGAACCAACCTAGATGCCCTTCAATAGATGAATGGATAAAAAAAATGTGGCATCTATACACAATGGAGTATTATGCAGCACAAAAAAATGACAAAATCATGGAATTTGCAGGGAAATGGATGGCATTAGAGCAGATTATGCTAAGTGAAGCTAGCCAATCCTTAAAAAACAAATGCCAAATGTCTTATTTGATTTAAGGAGAGCAACTAAGAACTGAACAGAGGGAAAGAGCATGAGGAAAATATTAACATTAAACAGAGACAAGTGATGGGAGGGAAAGGGAGAGAGAAGGGAAATTGCATGGAAACGGAAGGAAACCCTCATCGTTATACGAAATCACATATACAAGGTTGTGAGGGGAAAGGGGGGGGGAAGGGAGAGAACGGAACAATAACAGATGAGGTAGAGAGGGAAAATGAAAGGGGAGGGGAGGGGGGATAGTAGGGGATAGGAAAGTCAGCAGAATACAACAGTCACTAATATGGCATTATGTAAACATTGTGAATGTGTAACTGATGTGATTCTGCAATCTGTATTTGGGGTAAAAATGGAAATGCATAACTCACTTGAATCAAATTTATGAAAGATGAAAAAAATAAAAATTTTAAAAAGTACTAAATTGGCTCATCCTAACATTAAAAAAAGAGATATTACAAAATCAGGCAAAGTATAAAGTGAGTGATATGATTAGATATTTTCAACAGGGTTGATTTTGAATATATAATCTTAGGAAGAAACAAATATGTAGTCACCAATAGGATTGATATTTCAGAGCATTAGGCAACCTGAACATGGAAGTAATCCATGTTCACTTTCCATTTAGGCTTTAGTACAATAATAAGTGTGAACTTTGCATTTTGTGTCCAGAATATTACTGTGATAAAATGTATATGTAGATTAGGTGACATCAGTATTTCTTTCACCATTTCTGTGAGTAATATTTTGAAGACATATACATAAGTATTGGTTGTACAAAAACCTGTACCCTGTGTCTATGAATATACAGATAATGCATGAATAGACCATACTGTGAATAAATAATATAGCTGGTTCCACTTTAAATAATGGATTGAATTGATATTCACAAAGGAGTGGTCTGAGGCAAAAACCTTCCTGAAATTCAGGGCAACAGAACAATAGGTAAACAAAACGCACAAAGCAGGGTTTCTCCACTGAGACTTTCCTGGTCACACTGATATCTGAGTTTTCCTAGATGCTCGCCTTTCCCTTCAGCTATCCAGTACATAGCCATATCACATAGCTTGGAGGTAGTACATATCTTGGTCACAAAACAATGAGGCAATTCTGGAGAGTGTCCAGAATTCAGGATGTAAACAGAAACATTGGAAGATAGCAGGTTTTGCCCTTCAATAAGGAAAGCCGCAGTCCATTAATAAATCGGGCAGGATGAATGTTGCGAAGCTTTCTCCTAGACAGGACACATCCATTGATGCATTTTCTTTTCTAATGTCTACAACCATGGACAGAGTGGAATACACAGACATAGAAGCACTCGCCTTGTCAAAGGACTTACTAGAAACAGTCCACGCCAATTCAAACAAACAGCCTTTCTTACATCTTCTCAGAACATGAGAAAAAAACCATACACACACCTACACCCACAAAGGCACCTCCTTTGTGGAGTGTCCTCTGAATGGTGGGCCATACTATATTCGCCAAAAATGGCCTGTTGTATCTCAAATCTGGTCTCCTTGGCCAAATCTGTGCAGTTGTCAGGAGCCAGCGGTGAACCAATACCTGCTTTCTCAGGAAAGGCCTTTCTTCAGAGCTTTCCTGGCATTTGGCCATCCTCACATCTGTTGGTACTAAGAAAGACTGACTCTGTCCTTGGTAAATTGAAACAAGTGAGACCACAGGGACTGGGACTGCAACTGGCTCTAGGTGCCTCTCTTCCTGGATCCCAAGTTCAGAGAGTTCCATCACCAAGGAAGTGAAGTGAGGTCACTTCCTTCAGGAACTGAATGAGGTCACTGCCTTGGCAACCTCTTTGTCCTAACAGTTACTTCTAAGGGTCCCATGAGATGGAGTCTGTCCCTACTTTCTGTCACACTTTCACAAGTTAGAATGGTATATCAACCATTGGCACCTGGGAAGAGCTCTCCACACAGGCCTGATTTGGTCCATCTTCTCTACATTTAGAAGATAGAGGTTGATTCAGACACATCCATTCATCCTGATCAGGTTGTTTACCATAAAAGATGACTTTTCCTCTCTCAGGTCCTTCATAGCTGCCTACATCTTCTCCAGGGATCATTTCTGCATGGACCTTTGATGTTCTCAGAAGGTGGAAGATCCCCTACATTCCTGTATTGTAAGACTAACTCTGTCCCTCCTCTTTTGTAAAGTTAGATTGAGGGAAGAGTGTATGTTTAGGGTTAATAACATGTTTGATTTGGGTTAGGAATCTCTCTGCTGCATGAATAATGGTATTGGGAACCTGTGATATTTACAAGAATATATAGGTGAAATGTAAGTATGAAAACAGAAATCTAGGTAAGATTCGAAGTCAGAAGGGCATTGGGTCCTTGAGTGGGATTCTTAGGTTTGAATTATGTTCTGCATATATGTCTCCGATAAATTGAAACACAATGGTTTAGGACCTTATACCTTGGATGATTAATTGTCGAAGAGAACATCGAGTCAAAAAGCAGTAATCAGTAAGATTAGGAAGATAGTCAGTAGGTTTAGAAATAAAAGTGAGTATAGGATTTAGACCAAAATTTCTTTAGCAATAGGGTCTCGGGTAGATATTGAATGTAAATGTCAGCATATGTGAAGTGTCAGACACAATGATGAACTGGGGAATATATGTAGGAAAGCAGATATCAATAGAGATATAAGGAAATCAGGCAAAGTATAAACTGAGTGATAGAATTAGACATTTTCAACAGCCTTGAAGTTGAATATATAATCTTAGAAAGAAACAAATATGTAGTCACCAATAGGATTTACATTTGAGAGCATTAGGCAACCTGGACATGGTTGTTTTTAGTAATTCATGCTCACTTTCCATTTAGGCTTTGATACAATCATGAGTGTGACCTTTGTTTTTTGTGTCCAGAATATTACTGTAATAAAAAAAAAAGAAATATATATATATATATATATATATATATATATATATATATATATATATATATACACACACACACATATATAGATAGATAACATGAATATTTCTTCTACCATTTCTGGGAGCAATGTTTTGAAGAGGTATAAATTAGTATTGGGGGAACAAAGAGGTGTACACTGTGTCTATGAATATAGAGATAATGCATTAATAGACCATACTGTGAATAAATAACATACCTGGTTCCAACTTTAATAATGGATTGAATTGAAATGTGAAAATGTACAGGAAATCTTATATTGATATACACACATTCATTCCAACCACTTATACATCTAATGGTAATATTAATGTTATGGTTTATCTTGAAGAGTGTGTGGGTTTAGCTTCAAAATTGATTATGGAAATCGAAAATAATGTGTTTGGAAAGAAGACTCATGAAAAGACCAGTCAAGTAACATGGAGGAATACATGTGTTCTGAAGCAGAAAGTGATTAAAAGTGAAACAAATTCCTATAAATTTGTGAACTTGTGAATGAAATATATATCCTATGATGTGCAAAAACTGAAGAAATAGTAATGTACCAGTGTTGAATTAAAATGAACGTCAAAATAGACATCATGTCCCCTAGGAATCTATTTGCATTGATGTTAAACTGGGTCAGTTACTGCAGAAATATTAGGATTTGTAAGCACCATTGATTGAAGTTAGTTTTCAGCACTGGGAAACAAATATGTATTTCAGGTAGATGATTATTTCTGAGAATAATCTTGTGAAATGTTGATTATAAATCCACATACATGAACATGAATGAATTTATGGAGTGTATATAAGACACATATATTTCATATCTTATAAAATCTGTAGAGTGTATATATATATATATTTATATATATATATATATATATATATATATATACAAAAAAAACACAAAAATTCATTAAAAAGTATCAATATATATATGCCAATCGTAATTCATCATGTAATATATATCATCCACAGAAGCAAAAATATTTATTTTACTAAACATGGGTTTATGTATAATATTGTTCTAATAGGAAGCTCACCCATAGTTTGAATTTTCAGTTCCAACAGCGTTTAGGAGCACTGATCTTTTCTTACAATTTGTTTCTGCCAAGTCAGCCAACTCATAAAAATATACGTGTGATACCAAGTAGGAATCTATATGTGCATATAAAAAGTACAAGTGCTGAGTAGGCTACAGAGAAAGGGAGACAGGAATTCACATATTTGTTAACTTTAAAAACACATGGAGATCAATTTCAATTAAAAATTGACTAGATTTATAAAACCGACCCTTTATCATGCAAGAGGGAAGTCCAACTATACACCATGCTTCCTCTGAACTGCTTGTATTTTCATTCTTTTGGGGTATTTTTCTCCATCATATTAGGATTAGTAGTCAGAGTCTAGTAGGGTATGAGTTAGTGTCAGGGATTCAGTATTTCGAATGGAAAATTGGAAAATGGATCAATGTGTATGCAAATGTGTACTACAAAAAAATTTTCCCACTCTCATTCAGAACAATGCCTTGACATTACCTTCACCCCAAGTAAGACACAATTCGAGGAGAAGAGTTAGAAAATCTTTGAATACATATCTGAAATTGAAAATGCTTAGGGTTCACAACCTTGGAGATTGTAGAGGAGTTTCCAAAAGTAAGGGACAGTGTAAAAACTCTACAAACATGGAGATTTGCCTGCCTAAAGACGTCTGGAGAAACTGCCTCTAGGTTGGGCACTTGAAATATATGTTGCTGTCAGGAGCTTTAGCTTCCTTTCTAGTGAGACCATCAAAGCTGGGTCTTCATCTCTGTGATCTGGAGGACATGGTTTATAATTTTCCAATAAACATGAAGCAGCAGTGCTGAATTCTTGCTTTGTAGGTAATCTGTGGCCACTGGGGGCTAAGTATCTCCCCATTTGGACTGCGAAGCCATTTCATCATCCTCCACTTTTCATAATGTTTCTTCCTGCTGCACTCGGAGTTTGGTATTTGCTTCACGAAATACAAGGAGTTCAACTGGGACACAGTGCTGCAGCGAGTTCTGTCACGTGTGGTGGATCAGGGTCTGCAGGAGAATGCACCAACAGGGCTTGTACACCACATAGGATGCCCCCTTGACCATAGCAACCTGATTCTGAACATTGCCCTGAAACCTCTCCATATAACAAGTTGCCTTTACATATAAGGGTCTGCTCGCTGCACCATGTCAGTCACAAGCCATTTGGAAGCCAATGGCAGATCCACATGGCCCCACCTCAGATGTTTTATCACACATTTGCTCACCACTGCTCTAGGCCCACTACTCAGCAGGATCCAAATTACTGAGATCTCTGTTTTACACCATTTTCATAAAAAACAGTCAATCAAGGCACTGTCTGGTACACTCGTGATCAGCAACAGGACATCCAAAGGTTCTTCATTGCCACCTGGTCATTGGAATTTCAAAAATTTCATGGTATTTATCTAGCAAATTTTCAATTATGAAGTTGGAAGCACTATGGCTTTCAAATCATTCAGGAATCATTCAATGGTGAGGAAGCTCATTTCAATGAAAACTTTGGAGAACTCTCACAGGCAAGGCTTCCCAAAGAGTGGTCTAAAGGTCACATGAATCCAGGTCCATCGAGGTCTACAATTGAGGTCCATGTGTGTTTTGACTAGCAAATATGGCTTCCAAGTCTTTCAGAATAAAATAATGTGATATCCTGGCTGAGATTCCCAGTGCTCTGTGGAAAGCCACCCTAGGACTAGATCTCAGTTTCCAACGGAGACTCTCATGTGTGGCCTCCTAAATTCCCAACACAATTCATGGCAATACTTCTTTGATGATTGATCCAGAACTCAGTGTTTAAGGGGAATGACACCAGAGTTCAAGCCCAGGTGGATCCAGTCATCTCTTCCAACTGCCACATGAATGACTACAATTAAAACCAAAACACTCCCACATGGTCCTTACCTTCTTCCATATAGACACTCATCATTACCTCTGGCTAGAGTTTTTCATGTGGGACGCATCCCAAGAGAGTGTCCAAAATAATCTTCCTTGCCCCTCATTTGCCTAAAGTCAGGGTGGCATCGTCACCCTTCCTGTGAACCTGGAGTGATCCAATAGGCCTGCCATGAATACTGCTCTGCTTCTTCAATTTGAGTCCTACTGACTCTCAGGGATAGATTCTTTAAGTGATTTGGAGTCACAAGAAAACACAAGCACCTCTGCAGTTCTTCAAAGAACTCATTTGACTTAAAGGATCCCTATTCTCACTTGACAGAAGTCAGAATCCTAACAGAGGAAGGCAAGAGACTCATCAACAATGACAGATTTTTGGCCATTTTGGTTTTGATTGCACACATGGAATCTATCCTTAGATCCATCATGTGCTGAGAATCTAAGCCACAACCTCATACAGGGCCAAGAGGCTGATTTAGACACATCCTTTTACAAGCAATTAAGCAAAGAACCACAGGTGATGCCCATTCATTTCCATTTGAAAATTGTTTTCTTCAGGCTTCACAAAGGGGTGGCCTGAGGCAAAGACCTTCCTGACATTCAGGACAACAGAACCATAGGTAAGCAAATGAACCAAAGCAGGATTTCTCCACTGAAAATTTACTGGTCACACTGATATCTGAGTTTTCTAAGATGTTCCCATTCTCTACAGCTATCAAGTATATAGACATGTCTCAGAGCTTGGAGGTGGTACATATCTTGGAAACAAAACCATGAGCCTATTCTGGAGAGTGGCCAGAATTCAGGAAGAAAACAGGAACTTAGGAATTTAGTAGGTGTTGCCCATCCATTTGGCAAACCACAGTCCATTCTTTAATTAGTCAGGATGAATGCTGGGAAGTTTTCTACTAGACAGGACACATCCTTTGATGCCTTCTCTTTTCTAATGTCTACAACCACGGACACAGTGGGATACTCAGACATAGAAACACTAGCCTTGTCAAACGACTTACTAGAAACAGGCCACTCCAACCCAAACAAACAGCCTTTCCTACCTATTCTCAGAACATGAGAGAAAACCACAAACTCACTCCACAACCACAAAGGCACCTCCTTAACCCAAGTAGGTCTGTGACTATCCGGAGTGTCCTCTAACTGGTGGGCCATACTATGTTCCCCTGAAATGGCCTGCCCTTTCTCAGATCTGGTCTCCTTGGCCAACTCTGTGAAGTTGTCAGGAGCCAGCGGTGAACCAATACCTGCTTTCTCAGGAAAGGCCCCTCTTCAGAGATCTTCTGCCATTTGACAATCCTCATATCAGTCGGTACCAAGGAAGACTGACTCTGTCCTTGGTAAATCCAAACAAGTGAGACCACTGGGACTGGGACTGGGACTGGCTCTGGGTGCCTGGCTTCCTGCATCACAATTTCAGAGTTTTTGATTACCAAGGAAGAGAGGTGAGGTCACTTCCTTCAGGAACTGAATGAGGTCACTACCTTGGCCACCACTTTGTCCTAACAGTTGCTTCGAAAGGTCCCATGAAATGGAGGCTGCCCCTACTTCCTTTGACACTTTCACAAGTTAGAATGGTATATCAACCATAGGCACCTGGAAACAGCTCTCCACACAGGCATGGTTTGATCAGTTCTCTACATTAAGAAAGGAGAGGCTGATTCAACACATCTCTTCATACTGACCCGGTTGTTTGCCATGGAATATGACTTTTTCCCTCTTAGGTCCTTCATAGCTGCCTGCAACTTCTTAAGGGTATAATTTCTGCATGGTCCTTTGATGTTCTCAGCAGGTGGGAGATCCCCTACATTACTGTATTGTAAGACAAACTCTGTCTCGGCTCTTCTGTAAAGTTAGTTTGAGGGAACAATGTATGGTTAGGCTTAATAACATGTTTGATTTGAGTTAGGAATCATTCTGCTTAATGAATAATGGTATTGGGAACTTGCGATATTTACAAGAATATATTGGTGAAATATAAGTTTGAAAACAGAAATCTAGATAAGATTTGAATCCAGGAAGGGCATTGGGCTGTTGATTGGGATACTTAGCTTTGAATTATGTTCTGCAAAGATGTCTCAGATAAATCAATATACAATGGCATAGGACCTTGTACCTTGGATGATTGATTGTCAAAGTGATCATCCAGTCAAAAAGGGATAGTCTTTAGGATTAGGAAGATAGTCGGTATCTTAGAAAAAAGAGTAATATAGGATTTGGACCAAAAGTTCTTTAGCAATAGGGTTTCGGATAGAGAGTGAATGTAAATGTCAGCACATGTGAAGAGTCAGTCACAATGATGAACTGGGGAAAATATGTAGGAAAGCAGATATCAATAGACATTAGGAAATCAGACAAAATATAAAGTGACTGATAGGATTAGTCATTTTCAACAGGGTTGAGGTTGAATATATTATCTTAAGAAGAAACAAATATGTAGTCACCAATAGGATTGATTTGAGAGCATTAGGCAACCTGGACATGGATGTGTTTAGTAATCCATGCTCACTTTCCATTTAGGCTTTGGTGAAAGGTTAATAAAATAGGTACTTGTTACTTACTGTTTTTCTGTATGCTTAACAAAACACTGTTGAAGTCTTGAGGACTGTTTGCTAATCTTGTTTCCAGAATGTGCTGTCCCCAACTGCCAAACTGCAAATGTATACCCTCACCCGTTTGCACGCAAACCACCCACTTGCCCTGACCCATCAATAAACTTCCCTCCCTGCCCTCTCCAAGGAAAGCATATAAGCTCTGCTTAAGCTGTTCTCATTGCTCTCTGCTCTATTCAAGTGAGCTCTGAGCACCAGAATGCTGGACCCATAATAAACCATTTACTGTTGAAGGAGACATTCTCTTGGTGGTCTCTTCCTCCGATGCTTGCCCGACCTTTACATCTGGAGGCACCAGCAAGATCCGACAGCGGCGGATGAAAGATCCCCAAGGGGCTCCTTTCAGGGTAAGTAAGGGAACTCTTTTTGGTTTTAGGTTTCAGGTTAGGGCTTGGCAAATGGCTATGGGTGATGAGCGTGAGCTCTCTCTGACAGAGGCTGACATCCGTGTCAGAGAGCCACAGGCCACGTCCCTGGGGGATGCCCCAGAGGACTCAGGAAATCGAGGAACAATAGTCTTCTTGACTCAGTGATATTTTGCTTCGGATTCGGTATTGCCAGCCCATCAGGTTTTGCCGGCTACTCAGGCCTGGCCTCAGTATTGGACGTCCAATGCCTGACTTTATTGTCTTGTCTTGTCAGTGTAGTGTGTCGTTGCTTTCACTGTTTGTGTATCTCTCATTTTGGGACAGAGAACTTCAACACCTCTCTTCCTGACCCTTGATAACTTGAACAAAGTCCGCTTAAGGGCCCAGAATCTTTCTTTTTCAGTAAATCGCTGGACCTGGCAGATCCTCTGTGCCTCAGAATGTCCCACCTTTGGAGTTGGATAGCCCCTAGAAACATCTACGTCCCACTAATTCGAAAAGTCAGACATTTTGTATTTCAACCGGGGCCACATGGACATCCAGATCAACAGCCATATATCTCAACTTTGCAGGACCTCTGAAAATCTCCTCCTCCATGGGTGAAGCTTTTCCTTGTCTCTGCCCCCGCTCCTACTCCTTCCACCATGATTCTATCTCTCAAACCCTCTGCTCCTCCTCCTCCACCCTCTCTTCTCCCTGAGTCTCAAGACTCTACTGGACTCTCCTCGCCTTCTTATCCGCTGCCCTCGTCCACCAACCCCCAACAACCTCTAAGTGATTCCCCTGCTGCTGACTCAGCCTCTCCGCCACTGGAGGAAGCTAGGCCAGCCCAGCGCCCACCAAATGACTCCCCCTTGTCACACACACAGCCCCTCCTTCCCTGGAGGAAGCTGGCCTGGCAAAAAGAACTCAAAGAACTCCCTGGCGTTTTCAAACCTGCCTACTTGGGATGACTGCCAACAAATCCTAGGGATTCTCTTCATGACAGAGGAATGAGAGAGAAACTTCCTGGAAGCTAGAAAAAAAAATATCCTCGGACCAGATGGGTGACCAACACAACTTCCCAACATAATCAAAGCCGGCTTCCCCTTGAACTTACCCAACTGGGACCCCGACACCTTTGAAGGTAGGGAGCATCTGTCCACTTATTGCCGGGCCCTAATAGTGGGTTTCCAACCGGCCGCTAGGCAACCAAATAATTTGGCCAAGGTAAGAGAGATTATTCAAGGGCCTGATGAACATCCCTCTATGTTTCTAGAGAGAATTATGGAGGCATAAAGGAGATATACTCCTTTCGATCTTCAGGCAGAGGATCAAAAGGCATATGCCATGATGGCCTTCATTGGGCAAGCTGATCTGGATATTAAAAGAAAGTTACAATACTTAGATGGATTACAAGATATGACTTTGAGAGATTTAGTCAGAGAAGCCGAGAAAGTATCCTATAAGAGAGAAACAGAGAGAACGAAAGGGAGCAAAGGGAGGATGAGAGATGAAAAAGACAGATTAAGGTATTAACTAATGTCCTGGTCACAACAATAAATAGGCCAGAAATTAAGAAACAGGGAGACAAGAAGTGATACCTGGGTCCCCTCCAGAGGCCACCCTTGGCCTCAGATCAATGTGCCTACTGTAAAGAAAAAGGACACTGAGGGAAAGAGTGCCCTAGAAAGAGAAAGCCACGCCAGACAGCCTTTCTGACTCTGGAGGTTGACTAAGAATGTCGGGGCTCAGATCCCTTCCCCGAGCTCAGGGTAACTTTTGAAGTGAAGGGGACCCCATAAACTTTGAAGTGGATACAGCAGCAGTATACTCAGCCCTTAAGGCCCCACTGGGCCCTCTATCAAATAAAAGATCTCTAGTTCAAAGGGCTAACAGCAGTAAATATCAGACTTAGACCACTAAGAGGACCATGGACATGGGGAAAGACAAAATCCAACATTCCTTCCTAGTAATCCCAGAATGCCTGGCCCCATTGATGGGCAGAGATCTGCTCAGTAAGCTCCGGGCCAAAACAACTTTTAACCCCGAAGGCCCCAAAATGAAATTTCTAAATCCTTCATTAAAAACTCCTATAGTCATGGCTTTATAAATGTCAGTCGAAGATGAACATCCACTTTTCACACACCCCAAGACTGATCAAACAGGCAAGCTACCCCAGAAATGGATAACAGATTACGCAGATGCCTGGGCAAAATTGTTGGGTTAGGCCTAGCCATGAAACAACCTCCAAGAACAGTGGAGTTAAAAACCTCAGCCTCCCCAATCAATGTCAAACAACATCCTCTGAGCAAAAAAGGTAAAGATGGGATAAGGCCCCATATTCAGAAATATCTGGCCTTAGGGTCCTAAGGCCCTGTCAATCGGCCTGGAACACTCCCCTGCTACCGGTAAAAAATCCAGGACCTGGGGACTATCCCCCATACAAGACCTAAGAGAGATCAACAACAGAGTGCAGGACATTCACCCCATGGTAAATAATTCGTACAATCTGCTTATCACTCTGAACCCTGAGTAGAAATGGTATGGACATAAAGATGCTATCTATTGCATGCCTCTGCATAAAGACAGTCAGTTGCTGTTTGCTTTTGAGTGGGTAGACCCAGAAACCGGAACGTATGGTAAACTAACATGGACTAGACTCCCACAGGGGTTCAAAAACTCCCCCACTCTCTTTGATGAAGCCCTCCACAGAGATGTCAACAACTTCAGAACTATGCACCCTGAAGTCACCCAGCTTCAATACGTGGATGACCTGCTACTGCAGCCAACACCAAGGAAAACTGTGAGTCTGGGAACCAAGCACTATTATATAAGCTTGCTCAACTCGGGTATAGAGCTTCTTCCAAAAAACCCCAAATTTGCCAGCAAGAAGTAGTCTTCCTGGGCTATTCCCTTAGGGGTGGTAAACGATGGCTCACTGAGCCCAGAAAACAAACGGTTGTGCAGATACACCCCCCCCAGCAGCAGACAACACAGAGAGTTTCTTGGGACTACTGGGTTTTGCAGGTTATGGATTCCTGTGTTTGCGTCCTTAACTTCTCCTTTATACCCGCTGTTAAAGGGAGATGCCCAATTCCAATGGACCCCTGAGCACCAGCAAGCTTTTGATAACATCTAACAACACTGGCACTGAACTCCTCAAGTTCACTGAGCCAAGCCTGCAATTTCAGAAATCCCTACACTACGTTAAAAATGTACATCAATTCACACACCTTGGTTCAAAGAAACTGCAGGCATTCCTGAAGGATCAAGAACAGAGTTTTCCACTAACCGACTCACAGCGAAAGGACACAACTGAACGGGTAACAAAACCCTGTCCGTTCTGTCAATAGGTTAATGCTTACCCTTCCAAGCTTCCTGCAAAAAAGCACCTATGAACAACCAGACCAGGACAATTCTGGGAAGTGGACTTTACTGAAATTAAGCCAGCGAGGTATGGACTTCAATATCTCCTAGTGTTTGTAGATATATTTTCAGGATGGATTGAAGCCTTCCACACAAAAAAAGGCACAAATGGTGGTAAAAAATCCTGAAAGATATTTTTCCATGATATGGCCTACCTAAGGGTATATTGTCTGATAATGGACCGGCGTTCATGGCCCAGGTAAGTAAGGGGTTAGCCAGGACCCTGGGAATAAATTGGAAGTTACATTGTGCTTATAGACCCCAGAGCTCAGGACAGGTTAAAAAAAAAATTAATAGAACCATTAAAGAGACCTTAACGAAATTAAGCTTAGAGAGGACATCAAAGGTTGGACTATGCTCCTGCCTTATGCACTGTTTCATGCAAGAAATACTCCCTCTGTTTCTTTGAGTAACCTCACCTCCTATGAAATTCTCTATGGGGCCCCTCCTCCAGTAAGGACCTAACCCCAATTCTAAGACCTACCGATCCCTTCCACACCCCCTTGCTTGACAAACTTAAAGCTCTTGAAAGAACTCAGCGATACCTGTCAAACCAGCTGGCCACTGCCTACCAACCTGGTGAAGAGGAGACTCCACATCGATATCAAATAAGAGACTTCGTCTACATAAGATGACTTCAGGTGTCATCCCTGGAACCCCGATGGACAGGACCATACCAGGTGCTACTTATAAAACCTACAGTCGTAAAGGTAGACGGAATCACTTCCTGGATCCTAATTCTCATCTCAAGCCTGCGCCCTGTCCAGACTCTGGCTTGAAAGTGGAAAAGACTGGTAACCCTTTCAAATTGCATATTGTCCATGTGGATAAGGCTATAGACTCTCCCCTTGGCCACCACTAGTCCTAACCATCATCAGCCCATTCAGCAGCGATGGCTGATCACAAATCCTATTAGACAAGAAGTATGGTCTGCCTTGCAGACAGCCCCCTTAGGGACCTGGTGGCCATCTCTCCACCCAGATATTTGTCAGCTGAGTATACGTCTTTCCAATTGGGATATCTCTGATGAAGAGGATCCCATTAAAATTCCATTAAATTTCTTCCGTACCATAGATAATGGAAACAAACATTATGGATGTAGGGACACGCAAGCCTGATGCAGGTTGGCTAGCCTAGATTACTATGTTTGCCCGGTGGACTATCAAAGCCACAAACAACCACGGCTGTGTGGGGGAAAAGCCGTCTTCTTCCGTAAGTCATGCGGATGTGAGCATACAGGGGCTGCCTGGTGGAACCCAAACTCCTCATCAAATTCAGTTCACAGCATTGGCCATATTACCAATTAGACAACCAAAACCGATGGCCCACAGAGGGGTGTCTAGATCCTCAAATTCTGTGTGACTTTTTCAACTTCGGCAAGTGCTCAAAAGGATGGAAGAAAATTCCCCTATGTGTATGCCTTTTCCCTCCTTTGCTCACATCATGAACTATGTTTCTCCAATAGATCCTTCTGCTCCAGACTCTCTGCTGTCACTCTCACATCAACAACCTGATTTCTCCCCTCCAATTACTAGATCAAAAACCCAAACCTCCGCTGGTTCTCAGACCATTGCCCCCTTGCTGAGGTAGCAGGTACTGAGGTACCCTTCCACCCACTCACTCCTCTCTTCTCCTGTCAGTGCCCACACCGGGTCCCACCAGGTCCTCTTACCAGCTAACCCAAAGCTCAAACCAGCTGAGGAGTGCCCTCAGACGCCTATCCAAGTTGTAATGAAAATGGCCTTTAAAGTTGCTTTGTCATCACTAAAAACAGGTTACTAAGAATTTAATGTCCCTCACAGGCTTTTTGGGATACTCACTCCTGTCTTCCCATCTGTTCTACCTATTCTACTGCTCACGTTTTGTTGCCAGGAAAATCCCAAACCCTTTTCCTATTATTCTTTTATATCTCTTTTTCCTCATTCTCAGAACCACAGAACTGCTCTCACCCCCCGCCTTCCCCGTCTTCCCCTCTGTACCAGGCCCACAGAAAAATCTTAAATGGCCTTCTCCAGAAGTCTTCATCGTGGCTGACTTTAGGACTTTCAGCAACAAAGTCCCTATAAAAGAGTTCAGTGTACATAAACTTCCTCTTTTCATGTTGCTCTGTTATACTTGGCCACTGGCTGGAAAAATCAGCACTTCTAAGCTAGACACCCCCTTACTAGTTTTTCACAAAATATGTGAACAAGGCCTCTGGCCTTGAGCTGAGGCTTCCAGAGATGGCTACATTTCCAAGATAAAGAAGTTACCAACTGGGCTCCATGGTAACAGCTGGCAGGGAGAAAATAAAAGAGAAGAAAAAAGCTCTCCCCCTCCCAGATGTCCTTAAAAAGTTATCTTTCCCAGAGAAGAGGAAAATAAAAACAGAACCAAAAACTGCTTTTTGTGAACTTCTGCAGACTGTAAATTTCTGAGTCTTTTCTCTTACATGTTGGGTACAAAATTCTGAAACTACCTAAACTTGGGATTCAGGGGATTAATTGATTACAATAGAAGCAATGCCCTCTATATCCGGTTGCAACCAAATAGGACTGTTTCCCTGTCTTCGGTGCTATCTTAGGTGCCTTGCCTTGTCCATACCTACAACAGTATAATTCTATATACTTAAACATTTTTTATTCATAGAATTATCAACAGATGTGATTAATTATGTAATGGTGCAGATGTTTCCCCGAGTGCTCTATCATGAGGCAGGATCATTTAAATTTCAAATAGGGGGGCATACAACCCGGTTCTGCTGGCAACCTGTATCTTTCACTTTAGCCATCCTATGAGGAATAGTAGTTGCTGCAGAGGTGGGCACAGGTACCACTGCCCTAATCCATGGGACACAACAAATGACCCAATTAGAAGCAGCAATACACCAAAACTTAAAGATATTAAAAAACCACCATCACAGCTTTACAAGAATCTTTAACCTCTCTCTCTGAAGTTGTTTTACAGAACAGGCGAGGGTTCGACCTCCTCTTCATGAGAGAAGGGGCCTTTGTCCTGCATTGAGGGAAGAATGTTGTTATTATGCCTACCATACTGGAGTTGTAAAAGAATCTATGATAAAATTAAGAAGACGCATTGAAGAGCATCAACAAGAGAGAGAGGCCCAAAAAGGGTGGTTTGAGTCTTGGTTCACAGAGTCCCCCTGGTTAACTACGCTTTTATCAGCCCTGGCCGATCCCTTAATAATCCTCACATTATTGCTAACTGTAGGACCCTGTTTGCTCAACCGTGTAGTTTCCTTTCTCCAAGCTCAAATTGGACAAGTTAAACTTATGGTAATCAGAAATCAATATACCACACTAGCAGACATAAAATGTGACATCCCCAATGATCACTATTATGATTTAATGTAACCAAAAGAAAGTGGGGAATGAAAGGTAAATAAAATAGGTAATTGTCACTTCCAGTTTTACGGTATGCTTAACAAAACACTGTTGATATCTTGAGAACTGTTTGCTAATCTTGTTCCCTGAATGTGCTGTACCAACTGCAAAACTGCAGAATGTACTCCCTCACCCATTTGCACGCAAACTACCCACTCGCCCTGACCCATCAATAATCTTCCCTCCCTGCCCTCTCCAAGGAAAGTATATAAGCTCTGCTTAAGCTGTTCTCAGGGCTCTCTCCTCTATTCAAGGGAGCTCTGAGCCCCAGCATGCTGGACCCCCATAAACTTTTGGCTGTTGCATTAGACAGTCCCTGGTAGTCTCTTCCTCCGATGCTCGCCTGACATTTACATTGGTAAAATAATAAGTGTGACCATTGCTTCTGTGTCCAAATGTAAAAATTAATATTGGGGGTAGAAATAGGTGTACCCTGTGATATGAATATAGAGATAATGCATGAATAGGCAATACTGTGAATAAATAATAAAATGGGTTCCAAATTTAATAATGGATTCAATTGATATCTGAAAATATACAGGAAATCTTATATTGATACACATACATTCATTCCAACCAGTTATACATCTAAACGTTATATTAGGATTATGGTTTGTCATGAAAAGTGTGTGAGTTTTGCTTCAAAACTGATTATGAAAGTTGAAAATAATGTGTTTGGAAAGAAGTCTCATGAAAAGACCAGACAAGAAATCTGGAGGAATCCATGTGTTCTGAAGCAGGAAGTTATTGAAAGTGAAACAAATGCCTATAAGTTTGCTAATTTGTGGATGAAATATATATCCTATGATGTGCATAAATTGAAGAAATAGTAATGTACCAGTGTTGAATAAAAATGAACGTCAAAATACACATCATGTCCAATAGTAATCTACTTGCATTGATGTTAAACTGGGTCAGTTACTGTACAAATATTAGTATTTGTATGCAACATTAACTGAAGTTAGTTTTCAGTACTGGAAACAAATATGTATTTCATGTGGATGAATATTTCTGAGAATAATCTTGTGAATACTTGATTATAAATCCATATACATGAACATGAATGAATTTAGGGAGTGTATATAAGACACATATATTTCATATTTTGAAAAATCTGGAGTATATATATATATATATATATATATATATATATATATATATACAAAAAAACACACACAGAGACATTAAATTACCAATATATATGCCAATCGAAATTTATCATGAAATATATATCATCCACAGATGCAAAAATATTTCTTTTACTGAACATGGATTTATGTTTAATGTTGTTCAACTAGGAAGCTCACCCATAGGTTGAATTTTAAGATCCAATAGGGTTTAGGAGGAGTGATCTCTTCTCATAATTTGTATCTGCCAAGTCAGCCACCTCACAAGAATGTACATGTGATACCAGGTAGGATTCTATATGTGCATATAAAATTACATGTTCTGAATAGGCTACAGAGAAAGGGAGACAGGAATTTATATATTTATTAACTTTAAAAACACAAGGAGAACTATTTCAATTAAAAATTAACTAGATTTATAACACCTACCCTTCATAATGCAAATGGCAAGTCCAACTATACACCATGCCTTTTTTGAACTGCTTGTATTTCTATTCTGTTTGGGTTAGTTTTCTTCATCATATTAGGATTAGCAGTCAGAGTCTAGTAGTTTATGAATTACTCTCAGGGATTAAGTATTTTGAATGGAAAATTGGAAAATGAATCTAATGTGTATGCATATATGTGCTACACAAAAATCTTCCCACTCTCATCCACAACAATGCCTTGACATTAACTTCGTCCCAAGTAAGACACAATTAGAGGAGAAAAGTTAGAAAATCTGTGAATGCATATGTGGAATGGAATATACTCAGGAGTTCACAACCTTGGAAGTGGTAGAGCAGTTTCCAAAAGTAAGGCACATGGTAAACACTCCACAAACATGGAGCTCTGATGGCCTAAAGACTTCTTGATAAACTGCCTCTGAGGTTGGGCACTTGAAATATATGTTGTTGTCAGTGGCTTTAGCTTACTTTCTAGTGAGACCATCAAAGCTGGGTCTGCATCTATGTGACCTGGAGGACATTGTTTCTAATTTTCCAATGAACATGAGGCAGCAGTGCGAATACTCTCTTTGTAGTTAAACTATGGCCACTGGGAGCTAAGTGACTCCCCGTGTGAACTGTGAAGCAATTTGGTCCTCCTCCACTTTTCGTGGTGGTTCTTGCTCCTGCACTGGGACTTTGGTATTTTCTTCATGAAATACAAGGAGATCAACTGGGACACAGTGCTGGAGGGAGTTCTGTCACATGTGGAGCTCACGGTCTGCATGTGAATGCACCAACCAGGATTTTATCCCACATGGGTTGCCCCTTTGTCCATAGCAACCTGATTCTGAACATTGCCTTGAAATCTCCCTATATAAAAAGATGCCTTTACATGGAAGGTTCTGCTGGCTGTACCATGTCAGTCACAAGCCATTTGGAAGCAAATGGCAGATCCACATAGCCCCACCACACATGTTTTATCACACACCTTCACACCACTGCTCTAGGCCCACTAATTTGCAGGTTCCAACTTACTGGCATCTCTGTTCTACACAATTTTCATGAAACCCAGTCAGTCAAGGCACTGTCTGATACACTCATGATCAGCAATAGGACATCCAAAGATTCTCCAGTGCCACCTGGTCATGGGAATTTCAAAAATTTCATGGTGTTTATCTAGCCATTTTTCGAGGATTAAGTTGGAGGAACTTTGGGTTTCAAAAACCATTAAATGTTGAGGAAGCTCATTTCAATGAAACTCTGGAGAACTCTCATAGGCAAGGCCTCCCAAAGAGTGGACAAAAGGTCACATGAAGCCAGTCCAATTGAAGTCTACAATGTGAGGTACATGTGTGTTTTAACTCTCAACTATGGCTGCCAAGACTTTAAGAAGAAAATCATGGATTATCTTGGCTGAGATTCCCAGTGCTCTGTGGCCTTGATCTAAGTTTATAAGGGCTACTTTCATGCGTGGCCTCCTAAAATCCCAACAAAACTCATGGCAATTCTTCTCTGAGGTCAGTTCCAGAACTCAGTCTCTATGTGGATTCACACCAGAGTTCAAGCCCAGGTGGACCCAGTGATTTCTTCCAATCGCCACACAAATGACCAAAATTTACACGAAAACACTCCCATATGGCCCTCATCTTTTCCACATAGACACTCATCATAACCTCTAGCTGGAGGTTTCTATGAGGGGCGCTGGACAAGACAGTGTCCAAAATAAGCTCCCTTGCCCGTCATTTGCCTAAAGTCAGGGTGGCCTGGAAACCCTTCCTGTGAACCAGGAGTGATCAAATAGGCCTACCATTATTACTGTTCCACTTCTCCAATTTGAGGCCTACTGACTGTGGGGTTTAGATTCTTCATGTGGATTGGTGTCATGAGAAAACCCAAGCACCAATGGGCTAGACTCTGAAGGGCTTTGAAGAACTCATTTGACCCAAAGGATTCCTATTCTCACCTTATGGAGGTCAGGAAACTTACAGAGGAAGGCGAGAGACTTCATCCATAATGAATGCTCTTTTGGCCATTTTGGTTTTGGATGCACACATGGCATCTTTCTTTAGATCCATCAGGTGCTGAGAATCTAAGCCACAGCCTCACACAGGGCCAACAGGCTGATTCAGACACATCCCTTTCGAAATCAATTACTCAAAGAGGGACAGGTGATGCCCATTCATTTGCATTAGAGAACTGTTTTATTCAGGCTTCACAACGGGGTGGCCTTGGCAAAGACCTTCCTGACATTTAGTGCTATAGAACAATAGGTAAGCAAAAGTCCCAAAGCAGGGTTTCTCCACTGAGACTTTTCCTGGTAACACTGATATCTGAGTTTTCTGAGATTCTTGCCATTCCTTTCAGCTATCCAGTACATGGCCAAGTCACAGAGCTTGGAGGTGGTACCTATCTTGGTCACAAAATCATGAGCCTATTCTGGAGAGTGGCCAGAATTCAGGAAGAAAACAGGAACTTAGGAAGATTGCAGGTATTGCCCACAAATAAGGCAATCCACTGTCCTTTTATAAATTGGGCAGCGTGAATGTTGGGAAGCTTTCTCCTAGACAGGACACATCCATTGATGCATTTTCTTTTGTAATGTCTACACCCACGGACAAAGTGGGATACACAGACATAGAAACACTTGCCTTGTCAAATGACTTAATTGAAACAGTCCACTCCAAAACAAACAAACCAACTTTCCTACGTATTCTCAGAACATGAGACAAAACCACAAACCCACACTCATTCCCACAAATGCACCTCCTTCCCCCAAGAAGGTCTGTTACTAACCGGAGTGTCCTCTGCCTGGTGAGCCATTCTTTGTTCACCCGAAATGGCCTGTCTGTTCTCAAATCTGGACTCCTTGGCCCACTCTGTGAAGTTGTCAGGAGCCAGCTTTGAGCCGCCACTACCTGCATTCTCAGGAAAGACACCTCTTCAGATTTTTTCTGGCATTTGGCCATCTTCACATCTGTAGGTACCAAGAAAGACTGACTCTTTCCATGATAAATCCAAACAAGTGAGATCTCTGTGACTGTTACTGGGCCTGGCCCTGGGTGCCTGGTTTCCGGGATCCCAAGTTCAGAGAGTTCCATCACAAAGAAGTGAGGTAGGTCACTTCCTTCATGAACTGAATGAGCTCACAGCCTTGGCAAACACTTTGTCCTAACAGTTTCTTCCTAGGGTCCCATGAGATGGAGGCTGCCCCTACTTCCTGTGACACTTTCACAAGTTAGAATGGTATATCAACCATAGGTACTGGGGGAGAGATCTCCACACAGGCTTGGTTTTGTCCATTTTGTCTACATTAAAATGCGAGAGGCTTATTCAGACATATCTCTTCATCCTGACAAGGTTATTTGCCATGGAAAATGACTTTTGGTCTCTCAGGTCCTTCATAGCATTCTATATCTTCTTCAGGGATAATTTCTGCATGGATCTTTGAGATTCTCAGCAGGTGGAAGATTCCCTATATTCCTGTATTGTAAGACCAACTCTATCCCTGCACTGCTGTAAAGTTAGATTGAGGGAACAGTGTATGGTTAGTGTTAATATCATGTTCTATTTGGGTTAGGAATCATTCTGCTGGATGAATAATGGTATTGGGAACCTGAGATATTTACAAGAATATATAGGTGAAATATAAGTATGGAAACAGAAATCTAGGGAAGACTTGAAGCCAAGTAGGACATTGGGCCCTTGAGTAGCATACTTTGCTTTGAATTATATTCTGCACAGATGTCTCAGATAAATCGATATACAAAGAAATAGGATCTTATACACTGGATGATTGAATAACATACAGAATATCCAATAAAAAAGGGATAGTCTGTAGGATTAGCAAGATAGTCAGTAGATTTAGAAAGAAGAGGTAGTATAGCATTTGTACCAAAAGTTCTTTACAAATAAGGTTTCGGGTAGAGAGTGAATGTAAATGTCAGCACAATGACGAATTGGGGAAAATATGTAGGAAAGCAGATATAAATAGAGACATTAGGAAGTCAGTAAAAGTATAAAGTGTGTAATTTGTTTAGACATTTTCAACGGTTTGAGTCTGAATATATAATCTTAGGCAGAAACTAATATGTTGTCACAAATTGGATTGACTTTTGAGAGCATTAGGTAACCAGGACATGGATGTTTTTTATTAATCCATGCTCACTTTTTATTTAGGCTTTGGTAAAATCATAAGTGTGACCTTTGCATTTTGTGTCCAGAATATTATTGTGATAAAATGTATATGTAGATCAGGTGACATGAGTATTCCTTCCACCATTTCTTGGAGCACTATTTTGAAGAAATATAAATTAGTATTGGGGGTACAAAGGGGTATACCCTGTGTCATAGAATATATTGATAATGCATCAATTGACCATCATGTGAATAAATAATATAACTGGTTCCACTTTAAATAATGGATTGAATTGATATCTGAAAATATAAAAGAAATCTCACATTGATATACAATCATTCACTGCAACCAGTTATACATCTAATGGTAATATTATGGTTGTGGTTTATCCTGAAAGGTGTGTGAGTTTTGTTTCAAAAGTGATTATGGAAATCAAAAATAATGTGTTTGGAAAGAAGTCTCATGAAAAAAATAGTCAAGAAACCTGTAAGAATACATGTGTTCTCAAGCAGGAAGTGATTGAACATTATATATCATACTATATATAATGTGCATAAACTGCAGAAATAGTAATGTACCGGTGATGAATAAAAATGAACATCAAAATACACATCATGTCCCATAGGAATCTACTTGCATTGATGTTAATCTGGGTCAGTTACTGTAGAAATATTAGGATTTTTATGCACCATTCACTGAAGTTACTTTTCAGTACTAGGAAAAAAAGTATGTATTTAAGTTGGATGAATATTTCTGAGAACAATCTTGTGAAAATTTGATTATAAATCCACATAAATCACAAAAAATTATGAACACAAAAGTCACATGGACATTAAAATGTAGCAATATATATGCCAATTTAAATCCATCTTGAAATATATATCATCCACTGATCCAAAACTATTTATTTAATGAACTTGAATTTATGTATAATGTTGTTCAGCTAGGAAGCTCCCCCATAGATTGAATTTTCTGTTCCAACAGTGTTTAGGAGGAGTGATCTCCTAAATGTGTATGCAAATATGTGCTACACAAAAATCTTCCCACTCTCATCCAGAACAATGCCTTGATATTACCTTCACCCCAAGTAAAACACAGTTGGAGGACAAGAGTTAGAAAATCTGTGAATACATATCTGGAATGTAAAATGGTCAGGAGTTCACAACCTTGCAGGTTGTAGAGGAGTTTCCAAAAGTAAAGGACAGGCTTGATAGACCCAACCTGATCTTTTATTAGAATTGGGAGCCATCTTGCCAGAAAGCCGTGAAAAGATAATTTGGGCTTTACTATAAATTACTGCAAATTCTGAACCTGCTTGGAATGCGTGCCCGTGCCTTGAACTCATCCTTGCCTGGCTCTCTGACCAGATAACAGTGCTCTCTGAAACATTAGTGATACCTAATAAATATTGGCCTTCCCAGGCCAGACAACGACCCTCTCTGAGTCTCTAATGGTCCTCATAATTTCTGATGTTGGGGCCAGCAAAAAAAATGTAAACTACCATTAGTGTGATGCTTTCAAAGTTCTGTTATCTGTAACCCCCTTTTTGTGTAACTTTCTGGGCTATATAGCTGGGCTGTAGGAAAGGTGGTGTTGCTGTCTTGTTCCCGCCATTTTTGGAGGGAGAGGCAGCCTGGCCGGTTTTAATAATAAGCTTGCCTTAATTTGATTTTAATTGGAGTCAGTGGTCTTTTCTTGCATCCTAGTCCAACATTTTGGAGTTCCCCAGTGAGATGACCCTTCCCGACCAGATCACAAGGCCAGACTGCTGAAAATTCTGAAGCTGGCCTTCCCTCCAGGGCTACGGGCTGGGGAGCCACTCTAGGGGGTGCACAACTTGAGATGTTCCAAGGCCTTGGAGTGAGCCGTCGGTCTGGGGAGCACTGCAGTGAACCACCGCACTGAAACTATTAGCAAGCACCTGGTGGAGGAGGCCTCCATAGGTAAGTGGCACCATGATAACATCTTATATCTGGTTAAGGGAGATCTCTTCTAATGACAGAGAGGTGGCCTGGGGAGGCTCACATACACTCCTGTCCAGGACAGTAATGAGAATCGTTCTGTCCTCTGTTCCGTTCTGTAGGGAATTCCTTTCAAGATTAGAGAGGTGCCGAGGGACACGCAAGTGCTCCTACCCCAGAGCTTTAGCAAGACGTTGAATTGCTCTTCTGTTTTTCTGTTTTGGCACCGGGATTCTGGTTTTTTTTTTTTTTGTGTGTGTGTGTGTGTGTGTTTTGTTCTGTGTTCTATATGTTTTTTTGTTTTTTTGTTTTTGTGCATTTTGTTTTGTGATTTCTGTGATAAAATCTTAAGGATATTGAACGTGAAAATGGGTAACAAAGCAAGTAAGCCTGACACCCCTTTGGACTGTGTTTTAAGGAACTGTGATGATCTTTACCACCATTTGTTAAGCAGAATGAGAGAAGCCCCTAGCTGGCTGCCTGGAGCACACCCAGTGCAGATGGCAATGCCTGCTGGGGAATGAAGAACTGAGTATCTCCCAGCATCTGCCAAAGCCCTGTTTCTTCAGGGAATTCCCTCCTTCGTTCCCTGCACTGTAAGGATAATGCCGCCTCTGTCTTCTTAAAAAAAGAGAAAAACAAAAAGGGGACACTAAATGCAGTAAAGTCACCATGGAGACACTTTATTTTACGTTTCAGGTTGCTCCTCTGTGAAAACATTTGGTCCCCTGGTGGGGACATCTGTGGTGCCACTGGGGAAGGAGATTTTTCTCTTATTTGCTCTGTTTTAAAGGGTTCTGTCTGTCAGCCATTGTCTGGAGTTCATTTCTGCCTGTCTTGTGCCTTTTTTCTGGCCCTTTAAGACATGTGCAATAATGTGTTAATATTATAAATTGTTTCTTGGAAATGATCTTA
The DNA here is from genome assembly GCF_048772815.1 of Callospermophilus lateralis. Classification (NCBI taxonomy): domain Eukaryota; kingdom Metazoa; phylum Chordata; class Mammalia; order Rodentia; family Sciuridae; genus Callospermophilus; species Callospermophilus lateralis. Next base: position 157,996 of record NW_027512578.1, on the reverse strand, counting down.
GCTGAATTTGTGTCTAAATGATGATGTTTCATTGTACCAATCTGGTATCTGAATGGGTTTTTGAAGCATTTCACAATCTTGCAGTTAAAAGTCGGGTTTAGGTAATTGTTTAGTTTATGGTTTCAGATAATTCATGCCAGAGAACATAAATACTTAGGATGGAAAACTAAAGAACTCTACTTCCAAGTTGGCAAGTAACTTCCCAATCATTCAGTCTTTTTTTCACCAATTTTAAATTAGGTAGCCTGGGAAAATGTCACTGTGTGTACCAGTGCATTAATTTGGACAAGGATACTAAATCATAGTATGATATCTGTTGACAAAACAACTTGTAAAGATATAAAATTTTGTGAATTGTATCTTAAACTTGTATCATAATTTTCAACATCCTAACCTGAAAATAATGTTTAAAATACCTTAGGCCTAAGGTTTCTGCTCAGAATAGCCATTTTTTCCTGCTTCTTCCAGACCTCAGCCAGGGATTATTTTGAAATGCAAATGAAAGAAGCCTGTAAGCTTAGTAGGAGACTTATTTGAGGCCTAAGGAAAAAAAAGTAAATTGTATGGTATTTACTTATTACTGGCCAGTCATTTTTTCTAGGACTCATATTTTTTTCCTTAGATTCTTTATTTATTTTTTGAGCTCATGATTTTGCTCCTACAGACCTAGGTTAATGTTTTTCTGATCAGTAATATCTTTGACCAACTGTGGAATTTTTAAATCATTGCAGTGGAGATTTCACCTGTGAAAAGCTACAAGGCCTTCACTTTTATTATGTGTGCACAATTTGTTATGTGTTGTATGTCTATATATGTATACATATGTCCGTATATCATATATATGATACACAAATTAACATATATAAGGAGCACTCATATTAAAAAGCACTCATAAAAACAATTTTAAAAAGTGGATCCAAAGATCTTTAATTCACGTGATTTAAATGTTTCAATTTAAATTGGGTAAACTGATAAATATAAATTTCTTTAAATTTAAGCTTACAAGTTTTTCTAGGTGTTCAAAAATCTAATAAAGTATTAATGTCTACAAAAGGTCTAATATGCCTATGTTCCAGGACTTTTCTTTCAATCAAAAAAATGGCTTACACTGTTCAAAACATTTGTCTAATATTTTGATAAATAAGTAAAGTAAATTTGATATGGGATTACTCATTCATGAGTACTTTTGTTTGATATCTGATTGATATACTAAGGTCTGTATAAGTTTGTACTAAAGTCTGTATAAGATTGTAAAAATCAGTCATGTGTTAAAGAGACAAAAATTTCTTAAACATAAGTTTACCCATAACATTTAGTTTATTAAGATTTAAATTTTCTAGAGCAGGCAACCATAAAAATTAAACAACTGTTTAATTAAGAACTGTTATTTTAGAGCACTGTACTGCCATTTCTTTAAAAGCTAAACTTGGTTAATGTAGAAACATCAATGTAATTGTGATGCTATTAATGTGCTCATATCTTCCAGTTATAAAATTCTATAAGGTAGAAACTTTAAAAGAGCATTATATCAAGCAGGTGTTCTGAAGTTGTATGGTAAATAAAATATATATTGGGGATTTATTTACCTGTTATCAATAATATATGTAAAGTTTTATGTTACTTTTTACATTGTGGAACAATTTAAATGTATTTTTAAGTTAATGAGACCCTAATCTATGTAAAGGTTAAAATCTTTCAGCCGTACTTTAATTCATGTTTTAAATGCGATATCATATGGTGTGAGCTAATGTTCATGTGACCTCAAAAAATTTATGTAAACTTTGTAAAATGATATTTAAAAAACAAAGATCAGCTTTAGAACTAAAGCATTTAAGGTTTATAAGGAGCCCTGCTTACCTGAGATAAGACTCTGTGTCCCATCTTACTACATGTGAGAATGACTACGAAAGCAGTAGGTCAGATTTTATTTCATTTAAAGTTATGTTCAAATTTTTTTTTCTGTCAAGATTACTAGGATCTCAAAAAGATGATATAATATATAACTCACCCAAAAAAATCAGGGTAGCTATTACATGAACTAAGTATTTTTACTCTTGTTAAAAAAATTTTATTTTTTAATTTCCTTATAAGTGATCTAAAGATTTCCTGTTGGTGTTTTACAGAAGTGTTGCTTTAAGAACACAACATGGGTTAATTTAGGATAATAAGTCATCAACTACAAGACAGACAGAATAATAAGATCCCAATTAATAATATATAAATAATTATAAACTTATAGACATTAAAGCACAGTACTCTTAATATATGGCTGTTAAAATTCATTTGCTGGTTGTTTCAGATTAGGATTGAAAATTAAAGTTAAATAAAAAGGTCCAAAAAAAACGATATTTGACTCTTGCCCTCTGAGTCAGTCTGAATCCAGGGAACATTGATTTCTCTATGAGCTTTGCAACTCTGGGCCACATAACCTCCCGATCAGAGAGATTAATGAGACCACTGGAGAACAGAAAGCCAATCAGTGAATTTGCTACAAAGAGGTGAGTCATCAGGAAAGGGAGACATCCCTGATGCTTCTGAGGGAAGCCACATGGTCAAGCAAGACCTGGACCCACATAGCTCAAATTGCACTAGCAGAACTGAGAAGCTGCTCTCAAGTTTCCCAAAAAATGACTCCCATAAAAGCTCAGCTGACTGCTAACAATAGATAGAAACAAAAGTCAGTTTGACTGCTTCATCTTAAACACTTAGCAAAGACAGTTAAAACCAAAATACAGCCAATCCTGGGCATTTTAAATAATAATAATAATAATAATAATAATAATAATAATAATAATAATAATATTTTAAGGTATACACTTTATGTTAGCCTCCCAAAATAAGTAAAACTGTTGGCTACAAAGAAGGATTCTCAGAGAGGAATGCCTGATAACTATAAAAATAGACTATCAAGAGGAGCTGCCAGAGGCAGAAGTTTTTAGTTTAAGGCCTACAGATATTCCTAACCTACACAGGTAGGCTTGGTGTTTGCTAGTACAATTATCCAGCCCTGAGTAACAGAATTAAATGTTTCTCTATTAAACACAGAGGTCATACTAGTGAAAGGATTCTGCAAAATCAGATGACATTAAATTATTAAACTGTATATTATGGGGAGGGACAACTGTATCACTAAAAGTTAAATATTAAGTTCACAATCCTGATAATTGGGGATATTAAAGACTGGTGAGGGTACTTCATACAGTGACATGATCCAGCTACTGCAACATTTATTCAATACTCATGTTTTTTTGTTTCTCTCATAGAAGAACCAATCCCCAGATGACTTTACAACCTGTTCTTCCTCAACAAGACTTCAAAAAGAACTGACTTCAAAAAAGCAACTCATGTCCCTCACGCCATGCACACTCATGTCACCCTTTCTCAGCTGAGAAAAAGCCAAAATGAGAGACGACTCTCTACTTACACCAATGGAACCAAAAATAAATAGACTATCAATATAAGTAATTAATTAAGTCAGGTAATATCAGGGAGACTGGTTTTCGGTGAGTTCTAAAAATTTGGTGACTGTTAACTGAGGGATTAAAATTTCCTCAGTGCTTTTCCACTAACCTATCAAGGATTACAAAGGGACACATAAGAAAAGGGGGGAATGATACACCCAACCTTACCTTTTATTAAAATTGGGAGCCATCTTGCAACAAAGCCATGAAAAAATCATTTTGGCTTTACTGTAAATTACTGCAAATTCTGAACCTGCTTGGAATGACTGCCCGTGCCTTGAACTCACCCGTGCATGGCTCTCTGACCAGATAGCAGCCCTCTCTGAAACTTTGTCACACCTCATAAATATTGGCCTTTTGTGGCCAGACAATGACCCTCTCTGAGGCTGTAATGGTCCTCATAAATTTTGATGTTGGGGCTAGCAAAAAAAAAATGTAAACTCCCATTAGTGTGATGCTTGTCAGAGTTCTATTATCTGTTACCAAATTTTTGTGTAACTTTCTGGGCTACAAACCTGGGCTGTAGTAAAGGTGGGGTTGCTCTCTTGTTCTCCCAATTTTGGGAGGGAGTGGCAGCCCAGCCAGTGGAAATAATAAGCTTACTTTAATTTGATTTTAATTGGAGTCAGTGTTCTTTTCTTACATCCTGGTCTAAGAGGTAAACACTCCACAAACATAGAGCTCTGCTGGCCTAAAGACTTCTTGAGAAACTGCCTCTGAGGTTGGATACTTTAAATATATTTTGTTGTCAGAAGGTTTAGCTTCTTTTCTAGTGAGACCATCAAAGCTGGGTCTGCATCTATGTGAATGGAGAGCATGGTTTCTTATTTTCCAATGAACATGAGGCAGCAGTGCTGAATTATCTCTTGGTAGGTAAACTGTGGCCATTGGGGGCTAAGTGTCTCCCTGTGTGGACTGTGAAGCCATTTGATCATCCTCCATTTTTGTGGTGTTTCTTGGTGCTGCACTGGGAGTTTGGTATTTGCTTCACGAAATACAAGGAGTTCAACTGCAACACAGTGCTGGAGGGAGTTCTGTCACGTGTGGTGGGTCAGAAACTGCAGGAGAATGCACCAACCAGGCTTCTATTTCACATAGCTTTTTCCTTGACCATACCCACCTGATTCTGAACATTGCCTTGAAACCTCTCCATATAATAAGATGCCTTAACATGTAAGGTTCTGCTGGATGCACCATGGCAGCCAAAAGGCATTTGGAAGTCAATTGGAAATCCACACGGCCCCACCTCAGATATTTTATCACACACCTGCACACCACTGCTCTGGGCCCACTATTCAGCAGTGCAAATTACTGGCATCTCTGTTCTTCACCATTTTCATGAAACCCAGTCAATCAAGGCACTGTCTGGTACACTCATGATCAGCAACAGGAGATCCAAAGGTTCTCCAGTGCCACCTGGTCATGGGAGTTTTAAAAATTTCAGGGTGTTTATCTAGCCACTTTTCAAGGATGAAGTTGGAGAAACTGTGGGTTTCAATTCATTCAGGAACCATTTAATGTTGAGGAACCTCATTTCAATGAATGCTCTGGAGAACTCTCAAAGGCAAGGCTTCCCAAAGAGTAGACAAACGGTCACATGAAGCCCAGCCCATTGAGGTCTACAATGTGAGGTCCATGTGTGTTTTGACTCTCAACTATGCCTGTCAAGTCTTTCAGAATAAAATCATGTGATATCCTGGCTGAGATTCCCAGTGATCAGTCGAAAGCCACCCTTGGCCTAGATTTCAGTTTCCAAGGGCGACTCTCATGAGTGGCATTCTAAAATCGCAACACAATTCATGACAATACTTCTCTGAGGTCAGTTTCAGAACTCAGTATCTAAGGGGAATCATACCAAAGTTCCAGCCCTGGTGGATCCAGTCATTTCTTCCAACTGCTACAAAAATGAACACAATTAAAACCAAAACACTCCCACATGGTCCTCACCTTCTTCCATATAGACACTCATTATAACCTCTGGCTGGAGGTTTCCCTGAGGGGTGCAGCACAAGACGGTATCCAAAACAAGCTCCCTTGTCCCTTATTTGCTTAAAGTCAGCTAGGCCTGGACACCATTCCTGTGAACCAGGAGTGATAAAATAAGCCTGGCCTTAACATTGCTCTGCTTCTCCAATTTGAGGCCTACTGACTGTCAGGTATAGATTCTTTATGTGATTTGGAATAATGAAAAAACCCAAGCTCATATGGGCTAGCCTCTCCAGGGCTTTGAAGAACTCATTTGACTCAAAGGATCCATATTCTCACTTGATGGAGATCAGAAACCTATCAGAGTAAGGCAAGATACTCCATGCACAGTGACTGATCTTTTTGCCATTTTGGTTTTGATGAAGTATATATTTCCTATAATTTGTAAAAACTGAAGAAATAGTAATGTACCAGTGTTGAATGAAAATAAACGTCAGAATACACATCATGTCCCATACGAATCTACTTGATTGATGTTTATCTGGGTCAGTTACTGTACAAATATTAGGATTTGTAAGCACCATTTACTGAAGTTAGTTTTCAGAACTATGAAACAAATGTGTATTTCAGGTAGATGAATATTTCTGACAATAATTTTGTGAAAAGTTTATTATAAATCCACATTTTTGAACATGGATGAACTTAGGGAGTGTATTTAAGAAACATATATTTCATATTTTAAAAATCAGGACAGTGTATATATATATATATATATATATATATATATATATATATATATTCATAATTATATATATGTGTATATACATATATATGTGTATACACACACACACACACACACACAAAACACACACACAGACATTAAAATGTAGGAATATATATGCCAATCGAAGTTCATCATAAAATATAGAGCATCCACAGATGCAAAAATATTTATTTTACTGAACAAGGATTTATGTATAATGTTGTTCTACTAGAAAGCTCACCCATAGTTTGAATTTTCAGTTCCAACAGCGTTTAGAGGAGTGATCTCTTCTCACAAGTTGTATCTGCCAAGTCAGTCACCTCACAAAAATGAACGTGTGATACCAGGTAGAATTCTATATAAGCATATAAAAATACATGTGCTGAGTAGGCTACAGAGAAAGGGAGAGGAATTTACATATTTGTTAACTTTAACAACACATGGATAACTATTTCAATTAAAAATTGACTAGATTTATAACACCTACCATTTATCATGCAAATGGCAAGTCCAACTATACCCCATGCCTCCTCTAAACTGCTTGTATTTCTATTATGTTTGGGTTGTTTTTCTCCATCATGTTTGAATTAGTAGACAGAGGATAGTAGGGTATGGGTTATTGTCAGGGATTCAGTATATTCAATGGAATATAGGAAAATGAATCCAATGTGTATAAAATATATGCTACACAATTATCTTCCCACTCTCATCCAGAACAATGCCTTTACATTACCTTCAACCCAAGTAAGACACAATTAGAGTAGAAGAGTTTGAAAATCCGTGAATGCATATCTGGGGTGGAAACAGTTATAAGAAACAAATAAGTATTTCAGGTGGATGAATAATTCTGAGAATAATCTTGTGAAAAGTTGATTATAAATCCAAAACATAAATATGAATGAATTTAGGAAGTGTGTAATAAGACACATATTTCATGTTTTGAAAAATCTTGAGAGTGTATCTATATCTATATATATGGAGCCAATCAGCTAGGTGTTGCTGGGCCACTGTGAGCCAATCATCAGCTGGCAGTCTGAAAGTTTGCTGGAGCCCCTTCGGCTGTGGCTCTCAACATCTCCCCCTCTCTGTTTAAACAAGAAGCATGTGGCTTAGGGACCGTGTCTGCCTTAGGTTGTCCAATAGTACATATGGTCCTTACCCGTTATTGGATGAGCTGACCTCAGGGCGTCAGCCTCCTGTCTTAGGTTGGTACCATAGTAATTGGATCTTACCCGTCATTGACTACCAGTCCAGTATACAGCCACACCTGTGTAGAGGTCTTCATACCAGCGGGGGGGGTGAGGTTCTTTGCCTCACCTCTGTTGGCCCCCAAATTTTAGCTGAACGATCATGATAAACAGAAGGGAGGAAGATACACCAAGCCAGCTGACGGCTCCTTTTGGAAAAATTGTATCACTGATGACACCATCAGCATAAATACCCCAACACTACCAGAAGTTGCTGCACCAACAGATAGTTCACAATGCATACAGGTGAGTTCACAATGCATATAAGTGATACATAGTCCAGGCAAGTTCTGCAAGCAGTTCAGTGATGGCTATTGCAGAAGCTGTAGATTGGTTTTATCTTTGTCTTCATGCACTGGGATGAAGATAGGAATTCTGACAATAATGGCTAAAGAAAAATTATATAACATTATATAACATTCCAGAAGGCACTAAAAGAAAACAATTTTCTTAACAATTTACATTGTCTTCACTGAAGATAGGAATTCTGGCAATAATGGCTAAAGAAAAAATTATGTAACGTCCCAGAAGGCATTAAAAGTAAACAATTTTCTTAACAATTTACATTATCTTTAAGAGAATTATTAAATATAATGAAAAGGAAAGGTGAAAGTAAACAAACAGATCTGTTAACCTCCTATTTTGTTCACATTTTAAAACAATCTTCAACAGCTGTTTACCCAATTTAAATTAAACCATTTAAATCACGTGAATAAAAAAAAAAGAAATTATTTGGATCCATTTTTTCATGAGCACTCATCATATATGACATATGGACATACGTACATTCAAACACAAAACACAAGTGTGCACACATAATACATACGACACATAACATAATAGTAAAGGCCTTATAACTTTTTTTTTGACTCTATAGTCAAAAAATAGAACTGATCAGCAAAACATTAACCTAGGTCTGTATGAGCTAAAAAAAAAAATATGGGAAAGGGCAATAATAAAATAGACATTGAAAAAGCATTCTGGTTCTGTCGCAGATGTAAGAATAACCAAACTGGAGTTCTGGATATCACATCTTCTTTTTGGTCTGTAGAAATCGCTTTAGTTAATCTGTCTGGAATCCAAATCAGCTGCTGTTCTCCCTGTGGAAACACATAAACAGACCCCCGATTCCAGGCAATCACTGGGTCAGGACCTTAGTTAATCTCTCTGGAATCCAAATCGGCTGCTGTTCTCCCTGTGGAAACACACAAACAGACCCCCGACTCCAGACAATTACTGGGTCAGGACCTTTCCATTGTCCTGTTAGAATATCCTTCCAAAGTACCTTGGGCTTATATACATTTTTTGGACACATATGCCTTTCCGCAGCACTAAGCCCTGATGAATCCAAATTTAAAAAGTTTAGAGTAAAAAGGGTTATTTTAAGTTTATCTTTGGGGAATATATACCCCTTCCCAATTCCTTCTTTTTGCTTTAATAAGTACATTTTAATAGTTTGATGAGCTCTTTCAACTATGCCTTGTCCCTGTGGATTGTATGGGATTCCTGTTATATGAGTAATGCCAAATGATGAGCAAAATTGTTTAAAAGAGGTAGAAGTATAACCAGGGGCATTATCCGTTTTTAACTGTTTTGGAACACCCACAGTGGCAAAATTTTGTAAGCAATGAGCTATAACATCTTTAGTTTTTTCTCCGGCATGAAGGGAGCCCATCAAAAATCCAGAAGAAGTATCAACTGTAACATGCAAATATTTTAATTTTCCAAATTCTGGCAAGTGTGTGACGTCCATCTGCCAAATATGGTTAGGTATCAATCCTTTAGGATTGACTCCAAGATTAACTTGTGGTAAAAAGGTCACACAATTTTGACATTGTTTTATTATTTGTCTAGCTTGTTCCTTAGTTATTTTAAAACGCTTTTGTAAAGTATTAGCATTGACATGGAACTTTTTATGAAAATTTATAGCTTCTTCTAGTGTAGAGAAAATATGTATGTCATGTGTAGTTTTATCTGCTAAATCATTGCCCAAACTAAGGGCTCCAGGCAATCCTGTATGTGCCCTGATATGTCCTATAAAGAATGGATCTTTTCTGTCCCAGATTAGACTTTGTATAGTGGAAAGCAAAAAGAAAATAGTAGAGGAAGGGGAAATCCTACCAGCATCTTCAAGGGATACTATAGCATTAACTATATACTGACTATCGGAAAATAAATTAAATACAGAATTTTTAAACATCACAAAAGCCTGTAATACTGCCTTAAGCTCTACCTTTTGAGCTGATTGTTTGGGTACTAAAAATGTAAAAGTTTGATCAGGTGTAACTATTGCTGCTGTACCATTATTTGATCCATCAGTGAATATATTTGGAGCATTCCCGATAGGTGTTTTTCTTGTCATTTTTGGAAAAATTACAGGATGCGATGACCAAAAAGACAATAAAGGATTAGATGGTAAGTGGTTATCAAATGAAACATTAGATTTGCACATGATTATTGCCCAAGTATTTAACTCATTGGCTAACTCATCAATTTGATCCATAGTATATGGAGTAATAATTTTATTGGGAGAAATTCCAAACACTCCCTTTGCTGCTTTTATTCCTTTGAGTATTAATTGTCCTACAGCCTCAGGATACCTAGTAAGAATAGTGTTAGGAGAATAAGATAAATGTATCCATAATAATGGGCCTTCTTGCCAAAATACTCCTGTAGGAATATTTTTTGTTGGTAGTACAATAAATAATAAAGGCAAACTTATATCAATTCTATCCAAATGCATATTTTCCATATATGTTTCAATGATTTTTAATGCCTTTCTTGCTTCAGGCGTTAACATTCGGGGTGAATTTGGATCTGATGGACCTTTTAGGATATCAAATAAAGGTCCCAACTCTCCTGTTGGTATACCTAGATAAGGCCTTATCCAATTTATGTCTCCTAATAACTTTTGAAAGTCATTAAGTGATTTGAGTTGATCTACTCGTATTTGAATTTTTGGTGGACGGACCATGGTTGAGGATAATAGAACTCCTAAATAATTAATTGGAAAATTTAATTGTACTTTATCTATTGCTATCTCTAGATTATAATTTTTTAATAAGTTTGTAAGTGTGGCATAACAGTCTAGCAATGTGTTTTTAGCTTTGTGTGCTAATAATACATCATCCATATAGTGAAATATTTGTAGTTCAGGATTTTGATTTCTAAGTGGCTGGATTGCTTTGTTAACATAAATTTGACACATAGTTGGGCTGTTAGCCATCCCTTGAGGGAGTACTTTCCATTCATATCTCTGATCAGGACCTTCATGATTCAGTGCAGGGATAGTAAATGCAAAACGTGGACTATCCTCAGGATGAATTGGAATTGAAAAAAAACAATCTTTAATATCTATAACTAAAACATACCAAGTTTTTGGCAAAGCAGACAATTGAGGAATCCCCGATTGAGCAGGTCCCATAATAACCATCTCATTATTAATGGCTCTTAAATCTTGCAATAATCTCCATTTACCAGATTTCTTTTTGATGACAAAAATGGGAGTATTATGGGGAGATACAGAAGGTTGTATATGTCCTTCTGCTAATTGTTGTTTGACCAGATCATGGGCTGCTAGTATCTTTTCTTTAGTCAGGGGCCACTGAGGAACCCATACTGGTCTTTCTGATTTCCAAGTAATTTTTATTGTCTCAGTGGCCCTTTCTGAAAATCCAACCCATGTCTGTCTGTTCCTTGATCTATTTGTATTGGTGCTGCTATACCTTGTTCTTGTTTTCCTAATCTTTTTCCTTTCCTAAAACCTTGTCTAGTCATAATAGTGGGTGCATTTTGGTTGATGTTATTTGTTAATGTCAAACCTAATTGATCTAGGACATCTCGTCCCCATAAATTTATAGGAAGATAATCCAATACATATGGCTGTATAGTTCCTTCACATCCTTCAGGATCCTTCCAATCTAATACCATTGCACTTCTATGGGGATTAGTCGCCACTCCTAGGCCTCGAAGCGTTTGAGTGGCTTGTTGTAATGGCCAATGTTTTGGCCATTCTTGACGAGAGATGATGCTAAGGTCTGCACCTGTATCCAGTAGCCCATTAAATTCATGTCCTTGAATATTTAGTTTTAGCATGGGGCGAGAATCTAAATTTAAAGACAGCATAGCCCAATCTACACCTGTGGAGCCTAATCCCTTGGAACCTCTTTCTATAGCACGACTGGAAAATTTATCATGTAGGCTTGGTATTATTAGTAACTGTGCTATTCTATCTCCTGGTGAAATTACTGATATACCATTTGGAGAACTGGCTATAATTTTTATTTCACCTTCATAATCGGGATCAATTACCCCAGGACTTATCATAAGTCCTTTTAGAGTAGAAGAGCTGCGTCCCAATAATAAGCCTACTGTTCCTTTGGGAAGAGGTCCTTTCACCCCTGTGGGAATGATTTGAACTCCCATCTCTGGAGTTAGTACTGATCTGGCGGAGGCGCAGATGTCCAACCCTGCGCTCCCTCTGGTTTGTCTGATGAGGGATCTGATGGACAATGTGTCCTGGGCACTACCCTGATAGGGTTGCTGGGTTCCTCCAGTGCTCCGTATATTTGTGGTTTTGGGCCCCGGAGCATTGGGCCCCCCTGTCCATTTTTTGGCAATGGAGCCCAATGCCTTTCTCCACAATATCGTGGATAAACACTTGGTCCTTGTTCGTTTTTTGATAATGGAGTACCCTCTATGGTGGTTTGAGAACGGCATTCATTAGCCCAATGTCTCCCTCTACGGCATCGTGGGCAAATACCCGGTATTCTACTCCTTTGATACCTAGTTTTGTTAAACCCTCCTCCTATGGGGCAATTCCTTTTAAAATGTCCTGTTTGTTCACAATTGTAGCATGTTCTTGGCCTGGAATCTAAAGCCTGTTTTACTGCAGCTGCCACAATTTGCCCTTGTTCATTAATGTCTCTGGCATCTAAAGCCTGTTTTACTGCAGCTGCCACAATTTTCCCTTGTTCATTAATGTCTCTGGCATCTAAAGCCTGTTTTACTGCAGCTGCCATGACTTGCTCTTGTTCATTAATGTCTCTACATAATTTAATATATGTGTTTAAATCTTCATGTTTCCATGGTCTAATGATATCTCTGCACCAACGATTCGCTTGGTCATAAGCCAGTTGTTTTATTAATGGCATTGCTTGTTCTGTATTCCCAAAAACTCTGGTGGCTGTTTGAATAAGCCTATCTACAAATTCAGCATAAGATTCATTAGTTCCTTGTATTATCTTAGATAATTGACCTTGTAAACCTCCATGTCCTTGTAAAGTCTTCCATGCCTTAACTGCATCTACAGCAATTTGTAAATATACACCAGGATCATATGCAATTTGTTGCTGCTGATCCTCATAAGGTCCCTTTCCTAACAACATATCTAGATTTCTCTGAGGATAACCAGCTGCTGCATTTCGCCTAGCCGTCTCCTTGCAAAATTCCTCATTGGCAACCTTCCATAACAGGTATTGTCCTCCATTTAGCACAGCTTTACACATATTAGCCCAATCTGCTGGCGTCATGTTCAAGTTGGTAATGGATTCGACCAAGCTTACAGTGAAGGGTGCTTGAGGACCATAGGTTATTACAGCCTCTTTTAGCTGCTTCACTGTTTTGAAATTTAAAGTATGGTAAATTCGCTGCCCTCCTACCTCAAATACAGGGCATGTTAATACTTGAGATCCTGTCTCAGGATCTGAACTATCCACTGCGGGGGTTGGGGGCCTCTCAGCATATGGACGTGGCCTTGTCAGTTGGACACTTACGCCCTCTGGTGATAGAAAGGTGTTAGTAGCAGTCTCCTGTAGAGGTGGTGCTGTTGGTTGGACACTTAAGCCCTCTGGTGATAGAAAGGTTTTAGTAGCAGTCTCCTTTTGTAACTTTCCCCCTGATGGCTTTTTCTGCTCTAAACTTTCTTTCTCTGTCTGATTAGCTCGAAAGACCTTCTCTTTTACTTGAATCTTTTCCTCTTTCTGACTAACTTGAGAGACCTCCTCATTTACTTGAATCAATATATCTTCTCCTTCCTCTACCTTTGTCTGAATTGAAGGCTTTGGACTAAGAAAACCAGATACCAATGCCCACAATGTCAATGTGCCAGCTGGCAGAGTTCCTGGGCTGTTCTTTTCTATTCTTTTTAAATCTTCACCATGATGGTTCCATTGTGATATATTTAACAACTCCTCCTTAAAAAGCCATGGGCTACATTTTTGCATTGTATCAACGTATGCCCTGACTGCTCTTGATTTTACTGGGATGCCTTCTTCCTCTAACAATTTACTTAACACTCTTTCAGTTTGTTTTTTACTAATTTCTGATCCCGTATTTCTACTATAATACAACCCAACAAGATGACGCCAAATAAAACCGAGACAGAATGAAATAAAAATGGAACCACACAAAATCATTATAGCCTTTCTATCCTCCTTATATGTGCATCCGTCCTTTCTCCCTATCTGTTCCTCAGACGTAAATAGTTTTTCCTCAGAAGTGAGCGGTTTTTCTTCCGTCTCACTCATCTCCAGGGACAGGCAACTTAAAACAAAAATGAAGCAAAACAAAAGAGGAATCTTAAAATGGCTCCCCATCCTCTCACCCTGCCCTCAGGGGCGAGCGGTTTACTTACCCTCAGTCGCTCCCCGATATATAGATATAGATACTCTTGAGAGTGTATCTATATCTATATATATATATATATATATATATATATATATATATAGTCTCCAGATTTTTCAAAATATGAAATATATGTGTCTTATTACACACTTCCTAAATTCATTCATATTCATGTATGTGGATTTATAATCAAATTTTCACATGATTATTCTCAAAAATATTCATCCACCTGAAATACATATTTTTTCCTACTAGTGAAAACTAACTTCAGTGAATGTTGCATACAAATCCTAATATTTCTACAGTAACTGACCCAGTTTAACATCAATGCGAGTAGATTCCAATGGGACATGCTGTGTGTTTTGACGTTCATTTTTATTCAACACTGGTACATTATGATTGCTTCAGTTTATGCACATCATAGGATATATTTTTCATCCACAGTTTCGCAAATTTATAGGCATTTGTTTCACTTTCAATCAATTCCTTCTTCAGAACACATGTATTCATCCATGTTTCTTGACTGGTCTTTTCATGAGACTTCTTTACAAAACACATTATTTTCAATTTTCATAATCATTTTTGAAGCGAAACTCAGACACCGTTCATGATAAACAATAACACTAATATTAACAATAGATGTATAACTGGTTGGAATGAATGATTTTATATCAATATAAGATATCTTAAATATTTTCAGATATCAATTCCATCCATTATTTAAAGTGGAATCAGCTATATTATTTATTCACAGTGTGGTCAATTCATGCATTATCTCTATATTCATAGACACAGGGCACACCTCTTTGTACAACCAATACTTATGTATATGTCTTCTAAATATTACTGCCAGAAATGGTGTAAGAAATACTCATGTCACCAGATCTACATACACATTTTATCACAGTAATATTCGGGACACAAAAAGTAAATGTCACACTTATGATTGTACCGGAGTCTGAATGGAAAGTGAACATGGATTACTAAAAACATTCCTGTCCATGTTGCCTAATCCTCTCAATTATCAATCCTGTTGGTGACTACATATTTGTTTCTTCCAAAGATTATATATTCAAACTCTACCCTGTTGAAAATGCCTAATCATATCACTCACTTTATACTTTGCCTGATTTCATTATGTCTCTATTGATATGTGGTTTCCTACATATTTTCCCCAGTTCATCATTGTGACTGACCCTTCACATGAAGTTATGTTTACTTTCACTCTCTAACCAAAACACTATTGCGATAGAACATATATTCCAAATCCTATATTGACACTTCTTCCTAAACCTACTATCTACCTAATCCTACCGACTATCCGTTTTTGACTGGATGTTCTCTTCGACATTCAATCATCCAAGGTACAAGGTTCTATGCCATTATATATCTATTTTTCTGAGACATCTGTGCACAATGTAAATCAAAGTTAAGTATCCCAATCAAGGGCCCAATGCCCTCTAGGCTTCAAAATTACCTAGATTTCTGTTTTTATTCATATATTTAACCTCTATATTTTTATAAATATCGCAGGTTCCCAATACCATTATTCATCCCGCAGAATGATTCCTAACCCAATTCAAACATTTTATTAACCCTAAGAATACACTGTTCCCTCAATCTAAATTTAATGAAAAGCAGGGACAGAGTTGGTCTTACAATACAGGAATGTAGGGGATCTTCCACCTGCTGAGAACTTCAAAGATCCATGTAGAAATGAACCCTGGAGAAGATATAGTCATCTATGAAGGACCTGAGAGAGCAAAAGTCATCTTCCATGTCAAACACCCTGGTCAGGATGAAGGATGTGTCTGAATCAGCCTCTCTCTTCTTAATGTAGAGGAGAAGGACCAAACCAGGCCTGTGTGGATAGCTATTCCCGGGTTCCTAAGGTTGACATACCATTCTAACTTGTGAACATTTCAGAGGAAGTAGGGGAACCCTCCATCTAATGGGACCCTTGGAAGCAACTATTAGGACAAAATGGTTTACAAGACAGTGAATTCATTCAGTTCCTGAAGGAAGTGACCTCACCTCACTTCCTTCGTGATGGATCTCTCTGAACTTGGGATCCTGGAAGCCAGGCACACAGAGCCAGTCCCAGTCCCAGTCCCAGTGGGCTCACTTGCTTGGATTTACCAAAGACAGAGTCAGTCTTTCTTTGTTCCTACTGATATTATGATGCCAAAAGCAAGGAGAGCTCTGAAGAGGGGCCTTTCCTGAGAAAGCAGGTAGTGGCTCAAAATTCCCTTCTGACAACTTAAAAGAGTTGGCCAAGTAGACCAGATCTGAGACAGGACAGGACATTTCGGGGAAACATTGTATGGCCCACCAGTCAGAGGACACTCCGTAGAGTCACAGACCTACTTGGGGGAAGGAGGTGACTTTGTGGGTGTGGTTGTGGGTTTATGATTTTGTCTCATCTTCTGAGAATAGGTAGGAAAGGCTGTTAGTTTTTTTTTTTTTTTTTTTTTTTGGAGTGTACTGTTTCTAGTAAGTCGTTTGACAAGGCGAGTGTTTCTATGTCTGTGTATTCCACTGTGTCCGTGGTTGTATACATTAGAAACGAGAATGCATCAATGTATTTGTCCTGTCTAGTAGAAAGCTTCCCAGCATTCAACCTGCCCAATTTATGAATGGGTTGCGGCTTTCCTTAAGGATGGGCAACACCTACTATCTTCCTAATTACCAATTTTCTTCCTGAATTCTTTCCAATCTCCAGAATTGGCTCATGTTTTTTTGTCCAAGATATGTACCACCTCCAAGCTCTGTGACATGGCCATCTACTGGATATCTGCAGGGAATGGCGAGCATCTCAGAAAACTCAGATATCAGTGTGACCAGTAAAGTATCAGTGGAGAAACCCTGCTTTGGGCCTTTTGCTTACATAATGTTCTGTTGCCCTTAATTTCAAGAAGTTCTTTGCCTCAGGCCACCCCTTTGTGAAGCCTGAGGAAAACAGTTTTCAAATGGAAATGAATGGGCATCACCTGTGGCCCTTTGCTTTATTGCTTTGGAAAGGGATGTGTGTGATTTAGCCTCTTGGCCCTGTGTGAGGCTGTGGCTTAGATTCTCAGCACCTGATGGATCTAAAGAAAGATCCCATGTGTGCATCCAAAACCAAAATGGCCAAAAGAGCAGTCCTTGTGGATGACGTCTCGCCTTCCTCTGTGAGGTTCCTGACTTCCATCAATAGGGATCCTTTGGGTCAGAGGAGTTCTCCAATGCCCTGCAGAGGTGCTTGGGTTTTCTCATGACTCCAATTCACATAAAGAATCTTAACCTCTGAGTCAGTTGACCTCAAAGTAGAGAAGCGGTGTAGTCTTCACAGCATGCCTATTTCATCACGCCTGGTTCACAGAAAGTATGTCCAGGCCACCCTGACTTTAGCAAATGAGTGGCAAGGGAGCTTATTTTGGACACTGTCTTGGACTGCGCTCCTCATGAAAACCTCCAGCCAGAGGTTATGATGAGTGTATATATGGAAGAAAATGAGGGCCATGTCGAAGTGTTTTGGTTTTAATTGTGGTCATTTGTGTGTCAGTTGGAAGAGATAACTGTGTTCACCTGGGCTTGAACTCTTGTGTGATTCCACTTAGAGACTGCTTTCTGGAACTGACCTCAGTGAAGTATTGCCATGAATTGTTTTGAGATTTTAGGAGGCCACGCATGAGATTCGCTCTTGGTATCTGTGATCTAGGCCCAGAGTGGCTTTGCACAGAAAACTGGGAATCTTTGCAAGGATATCACATGATTTTATTCTAAAAGACTTGGCAGCCATCGATGAGAGTCAAAACACACATGGACCTAACATTGTAGACCTCAATGGGCCTTGCTTATGTTACCATTTGGCCTCTGTTTCTGTAGCCTTGCCTATGAGAGTTCTCTAGAGCTTTCATTGAAATGAGCTTCCTCACCATTTAATGGTTCCTGAATTAATTGAAACCCAGAGTGTCTCAAATTCATTTTTGAAAAATGGCTAGATAAATACCATGCAAGTTTTGAAATTCCCATGACCAGGTGGCACTGGAGAACCTTTGGATATCTGGTTCCTGATCATGAGTGTACCAGACAATGCCTTGATTGACTGGGTTTCATGAAAATGGAGTAGAACAGAGATGCCTGTAAGTTGGAGCCTGCTGAGTAGTGGGCCTAGAGCTGTGGTGTGAAGGTGTGTGATAAACATCTGTGGTGGGGCCATGTGAATATGTCTTTGACTTCCAAATGGCTTGTGACTGACATGCTGCTGCCAGCAGACCCTTATATGTAAAGGCATCTTATGATATAGAGGGGTTTCAGGGCAATGTTCAGAATCAGGTTGCTCTTGTCAAGGGGGCAAGCTATGTGGGATAGAAGCCTGGTTGGTGCATTCTCCTGTAAACCCTGACCCACCACACCTGACAGAACTCCCTCCAGCACTGTGTCCCTGATGAACTCTTTGTATTTTTTGAAGCAACACCAAACTACGAGTGCAGCAGCCAGAAACACCACGAAAAGTGGAGGATGACCAAATGACTTCACAGTCCACGCGGGCAGACACTTAGACCCAGGTGGCCAAAGTTTGCCGACAAAGATAGAATTCATCACTGCTGCCTAATGTTTATTGGAAAACAAGAAACCATGTCCTCCAGGTCACATAGATGGCTTTCCAGATTTGATGGTCTCACTACAAAGGAAGCTAAATCTCCTGACAACAACATATACTTTAAGTGCCCAAACTCAGAGGCAGTTTGTCAAGAAGTCTTTAGGCCAAAAGAACTTCATGTTTGTGGAGTGTTTACCCTATCCCTTACTTTTGGATACTCCTCTCCCAACTCCAAGGTTGTGAACTCCTGAGCATTTTCCATTCCGGATATGTATTCACAAATTTTCTAACTCTTCTCCTCTAATTGTGTCTTACTTGTGGTGAAGGAAATGTCAAGGCATTGTTCTGGATCAGAGTGGGGAGATTTTTGTGTAGCACATATTTGAATACACATGAGATTAATTTTCCTATTTTCCATTCGAAATTCTGAATCCCTGACACTTACCCATACCCTACTAGACTCTCACTACTAATCCTAATATGATGGAGAAAAATAACCCAAACAAAATAGAAATACAACCAGTTCAGAGGAGGCCTGTTGTATAGTTGGACTTGCCTTTTACATGATAAAGGGTAGGTGTTACAAATCTAGTCAATTTTTAAATGAAAAAGTTCTCCATGTGTTTTTAAAGTTAACAAATATGTGAATTCTTGTTTCCCTTTCTCTGAAGCCTATTCAGAACATGTATTTTTAATGCACATATTGAATCCTACCTGGTATAACACTTATATTTTTGTGAGGTGGATGACATGGCAGATACAAATTGTGAGAAGAGATCACTCCTCCTAAACACTGTTGGAACTGAAAATTCAACCTATGGGTGAGCTTCCTAGTTGAACAACATTTTACTTAAATCCATGTTTAGTAAAATAAATATTTTTGCTTCAATGGATGATATATATTTCATGATGAATTTCTATTGGCATATATATTGCCAGTTTTTAATGTCTCTGTGTGTGTTTTTTGTATATATATATATATATTCTCCAGGTTCTTCAAAACATGAAATATATGTGTCTTTTATACACTCCATAAATTTATTCATGTTCATGTACTTGGATTTATAATCAACTTTTCAGAAGATTATTCCAGAAATATTCATCCACCTGAAATTCATATTTGTTACCTAGTACTGAAAGCTAACTTCAGTGAACGGTGCACACAAATCCAAATATTTTTATAGTAACTGACCCAGTTTAGTATCAAAGCAAGTTGATTCCTATGGGACATGTTATGTATTTTGACGTTTATTCCTATTCAACACTGGTAAATTACTATTTCTTCTTTTTTTGCACATCATAGGATATATATTTAATCCAAAAGTTATCAAATTTACAGGTATTTGTTTCACTTTCAATCACTTCTTGCTTCAGAACACACGTATTCCTGCAGGTTACTTGACTGGTCTTATCATGAAACTTCTTTTCAAACACATTATTTTTGATTTTCATAATGATTTTTGAAGCAAAATATACACAATTTTCATGATTATCCATAACCCTAATATTTCCATTAGATGTATAAATGGTTGTAATGAATGTATGTGTATCAATATAAGATTTCATGTATATTTTCAGATATCAATTCATTCCATTATTTAAAGTTGGAACCAGTTATATTTTTAATTCTCAGTATGGTCTCTTCATGCATTATCTCAATATTCATAAACACATGGTACACCCATTTGTACCCCCAATACTAATTTATGCATCTTCAAAATATTGCTCCCAGAAACAGTGGAAGAAATACTCCACCTGATCTACATATACATTTTATCACTGTAATAATCTGGACACAAAATGCAAAGTTCACCTTTATGATTGTACCAAAGCCTAAATGGGAATTGACCATGGATTACTAAAACATCTATGTCTAAATTGCCTAATGCTCTCAAATGTCAATCTATTTGTGACTCCATATTTATTTTTCCCTAAGATTATACAGTCAAGTTCAACCCTGTTGAAAATGTCTAATATTATCACTCACTTTGTACTATACCTGATTTCCTAATGTCTCTATTGATATCTGCTTTGCTACACATTTTCCCCAGTTCATCATTGTGAGTGACCCTACACATGTGCTGATATTGACATTCACTCTCTAACCGAAACCCTATTGTTAAAGAACTTTTGATCCACAGTCTATACTCGCCCTCATTTCAACACCTACTGACTATCTTCCTGATCCTACAGACTATCCCTGTTTGATTGGATGTTCTCTTCTACATTCAATCATCCAAGGTACAAGGTCCTATTTCATTGTATATCGATTTATCTGAGACATCTGTGCATAACATAATTCAATGTGCATAACATAATTCAATCCCAATCAAAGGCCCAATGCCCTTCTGGGCTTCAAATCTTACCTAGATTTCTGTTTTCATACTTATATTTCACCTATATATTCTTAAAAATGTCACAGGTTCCCAATACCATTATTAATTGAGCGGAATGATTCCTAACCCAAATCAAACATGTTATTAACCTTAACCATACACTGATCCCTCAATCTAACTTTTCAGAAGAGCAGGGACAGAGTTGGTCTCAAAATACAGGCATGTAGGGGATTCTCCACCTGCTGAGAACCTAAAAGGCCCATGCAGAAATGATCCATGGAGAAGATGTAGGCAGCTATGAAGGACCTGAGAGAGCAAAAGACATCTTCCATGGTGAATAACCTGGTCAGGATAAAGGGTTGTGTCTGAATGAGCCTCTCTTTTTTTCATATAGATAAGATGGACCAAAACAGGCCTATGTGGAGAGTTGTCCCTAGGTGCCTATGGTTGATATACCATTCTAACCTGTGAAAGTATCACAGGAAGTAGGGGCAGCCTCCATATCATGGGACCTTTGGAAGCAACTGTGAAGGCAAAGAGGTTGCCAAGATAGTGACCTCATTCAGTTCCTGAAGGAAGTGACCTCATCACACTTCTTTGGTGATGGAACTGTCTGAACTTGGTATCCAAGAAGCCAGGCACTCAGAGCCAGTCACAGTCCCAGGGGTCTCAATTTTTTTGATTTACCAAGGAGAGAGTCAGAGTTTCTTGGTAACTACTGATGTGTGGATGGCCAAATGCCAGGAAAGCTCTGAAGAGGGGCCTTTTCTGAGAAAGCAGGTAGTGGCTCACCACTGGCTCCTGACAACTTCACAGAGTTGGACAAGGAGACCAGATCTGAGAAAGGACAGGCCATTTCAGTGGAACATAGTATGACCCACCAGTCATAGGACACTCTGGATAGTCACAGTCCTACTTGGGGGAAGGAGGTGCCTTTGTATGTGTGTGTGTGTTTGTGGTTTTGTCTCATGTTCTGAGAATAGGTAGTAGTGGCGGTTTGTTTGGTTTTGAGTGAACTGTTTCTAGTAAGTCATTTGACAAGGCGAGTGTTTCTATGTCTCTGAATCCCACTGTGTCCGTGGTTGTAGACAGTTGAAAAGAGAATGGATCAATGGATTTGTGTTGTCTAGTAGAACGCATCCCAGCATGTATCCTGCCAAATTTATTAATGGTCTGAGGCTTTCCTTATCGATGGGCAACACCTGCTATCTTTCTAAGTTCCTGTTTTCTTCCTGAATTCTGGCCAATATCCAGAATAGGCTCATGGTTTTCTCTCCAAGATATGTACCACCTCCAAGCTCTGTGACATGGCCATGTACTGGATAGCTGAAGGGAATGGAGAGCATCTCAGAATACTCAGATATCAGAGTGACCATTTAAGTCTCATTGGAGAAACCCTGCTTTGGGCCTTTTGCTTACCTATTGTTCTGTTGACCTGAATGTCAGCAAGGTCTTTGCCTCAGGCCATCTCTTTTTGAAACCTGAAGAAAACAGTTTTCAAATGGAAATGAATGGACATCCCCTGTGGCTCTTTTCTTAATTTCTTTGGAAGGAGATGTGTCTGATTCAGCCTTTTGGCCCTTTGTGAGTCTGTGGCTTAGATTATCAGCACCTGATAGATCTAAAGAATGATCCCATGTGTGCATTCAAACCAAACTGGCCAAAAGAGCAGTCATTATGGATAAAGTCTCTCACCTTCCTTTGTAAGGTTCCTGACCTCCATCAAGTGAGAATAGGGATCCTTTGGGTCAATTGAGTTCTTAAAAGCCCTGCAGAGGCTAGCCCATAGGTGCTTGGGTTTTCTGATTACTCCAATTCACATAAAGAATCTAAACCCCACAGTCAGTAGGCCTCAAATTGGTGAACCGAAGTAGTATTAATGGCAGGCCTATTTGACCACTCCTGGTTCACAGGAAGGTTGTACAGGCCACCCTGACTTTAGGCAAACCAGAGGCAAGGGAGCTTATTTTGGACACTGTCTTGGGCTGCGCCCCTCATGGAAACCTTTAGCCAGAGGATATGATGAGTGTCTATATGGAAGAATATGAGGGCCATGTGGGAGTGTTTTGGTTTTAATTGTGGTCATTTGTGTGGCAGTTGGAAGAGATGACTTGTAAGATTCCAGCAGACGTCGGAGGAAGAGACTACCAAGAGACTGGCTCATGCAACAGCAATGGGGATTTATTGAGGATCCAATTCAGTTCGCTGGGGCTCTGTGCTCACTCAACAAGCAACAGCGGCCCAGATCCCCGAGAAGAGGTTAAGCAGTGCTTCAGTACACTTTTTGGGTAGGCAGAGGCTTTATATATATCAGAGGAAATCATCTTGATCAGCCGGAAAATCGAACAACAACTCTCAAACTTGATTAGCACATTCATTGGTGGAATCAGGTCGGGCGGGGGTGATAGGTCGATCCTAAGGAGGGGGGTACATTCAAACTGATTGGTTTGGGCCCTGATATGCTTAGGTGCCAAGCTGCACAGGGTCCTAGATTATTAAACAACTGGATGGTCAGGGGGAATATTTAATGGGCAGTGAAAGGAATTGTCCTAACAGCCACAGGAATTTCAGGTTTTAGGTTTAGCATGGGAACTTAACAATACCTGGTCCTTTACATTTTAACTCAGGCTTTGCAGCTTAGAAACTTTACAACACCCGCTATTTTACACTTTAACTTCAATTTCTTTTACCCTAACAGACTGGGTCCACCTGGGTGTGAACTCTGGTGTGATTCCCCTTAGACACTGAGTTCTGGAACTGAACTCAGAGAAGAGGTGTCATGAATTGTGTTGGGATTATAAGAGGCCACACATGAGAGTTGCCCTTGGAAACTGAGATCTAGGCCCAGGGTGGCTTTCCACAGAGCATTGGAAATTTCAGCCAGGATATCACATGATTTTATTCTGAATGACTTGGCAGCCATAGTTGAGAGTCAAAACACACATGAAACTCACACTGTAGACCTCAATGGGCCTGGTTTCATGTGACCTTTTGGCCACTCTTTGAGAAGCCTTGTCTGTGAGAGTTCTATAGAGATTTCATTGAAATCAGCTTTCTCAAAATTTAAAGGTTCCTGAATGAATTGAAACCCACAGTGCCTCCAACTTCATCCTTGAAAAATGGCTAGATAAATACCATGAAATTTTTGAAATTCCCAGGACCAGGTACCACTGGAGAAAGTTTGGATGTCCGGTTTCTGATCATGAGTATAACAGACAGTGCCTTGATTCACTGGGTTTCATGCAAATGGTGTAGAACAGAGATGCCAGTAAGTTGGAGCCTTCTGAGTAGTGGGCCTAGAGCAGTGGAGGGCAGGTGTGTGATAAAACACCTGTGGTGGGGCCATGGGGATCTTCCATTGTCTTCCAAATGGCTTGTGACTGACATGGTGCAGCCAGCAGACCCTTATATGTAAAGGCATCTTGTTATTTGGAGAGGTTTCAGGGCAATGTTCAGAATCAGGATGCTATGGTCAAGGGAAAAGCTATGTGGGATAGAAGCATGGTTGGTGCATTCTCTTGCAGACCCTTACCCACCAGAGGTGACAGAACTCCCTCCAGCACTGTACCAGGTGAACTACTTGTATTTCGTGAAGCAAATAACAAACTCCCAGTGCAGCAGTAAGAAATACCACGAAAAGTGGAGGATGACCAAATGGCTTCACAGTCCACACAGAGAGAAACTTAGCCCCCAGTGGACACTGTTAACCTACATAGAGAGAAATCAGCACTGCTGCCTCATGTTCAGTGGAAAATAAGAACCTATGTCCTCCAGGTCACATACATGCACACCCAGCTTTGATGGTCTCACTACAAAGGAAGCTCCTGACAAATACTTATATTTCAAGTGCGCAACCTCAGAGGCAGTTTCTCAAGAAGTCTTTAGGCCAGCAGAGCTCCATGTTTGTTGAGTGTTTACCCTGTCCCTTACTTTTGGAAACTCCTCTACCACCTCCAAGGTTGTGAACTCCTGAGCGTATTCCATTCCAGATATGTATTCACAGAATTTTTAACTCTTCTCCTCTAATTGTGTCTTACTTCAGGCGAAGGTAATGTCAAGGCATTTTTGTGTATGAGAGTGCAAAAATTTGTGTGCAGCATTTATTTGAAATACTGAATCCCTGACATTAACCCATATCCTAATAGACTCTTACTACTAATCCTAATATGATGGAGAAAAATAACTCAAAAAAAAATAGAAATACAAGCATTTCATAGGAGGCATGGTGTATAGTTGGACTTGCCTTTTGCATTATATAGGGTAGGAGTAATAAATCTAGTCAATTTTTAATTGAAATAGTTTTCCATGTGTTTTTAAAGTTAACAAATATGTAAATTACTGTCTCCCATTCTCTCTAGCTTATTCAGAACATGTGTTTTCATATGCACATATAGAATCCTACCTGGTTATCACACATACAGTCTCATGAGGAGGCTGATTGGCAGATACAAATTGTGAGAAATGACCACTCCTCGTAAACGCTGTTGGAACTGAAAATACAACCCATGGGTGAGCTTCCTATTTGAACAACCTTATACAAAAATCCATGTTGAGT
This sequence comes from Callospermophilus lateralis, assembly GCF_048772815.1. Taxonomy (NCBI): domain Eukaryota; kingdom Metazoa; phylum Chordata; class Mammalia; order Rodentia; family Sciuridae; genus Callospermophilus; species Callospermophilus lateralis. Next base: position 132,499 of record NW_027512578.1, on the reverse strand, counting down.
GAAATTAATATTTTTGGATCTGATGATGATATATATTTCACGATAAATTTCGATTGGCATATATATTGCAATTTTTAATGTCTCTGTGTGTGTGTGTGTGTATATATATATATATATATGTATATATATATATATATATATATATATATATATATATATACATATATATATATACACTCTGTCTAGATTTTTCAAAATATGAAACATGTGTCTTATTGTAGACTCCCTAAATTCATTTATATTCATGTATGTGGATTTATAATCAACTTTTCACAAGATTATTCTCAGAAATACTCATCCACCTAAAATACATACTTGTTTCCTAGTACTGAAAACTAACTTCGTTGAATGGTGCATACATATCCTAACATTTCTACAGTAACTGACCCTGTTTAACATCAATTCAAGTAGATTACTATGGGACATGATGTGTATTTTGAAGTTCATTTTTATTCAACACTGGTACATTGCTATTTCTTCAGTTTATGCACATCATAGGATACATATTTCATCCACAAATTAGCAAATTGATAGGCATTTGTTTCACTTTCAGTCACTTCCTGCTTCAGAACACATGTATTTCTCCATGTTTCTTGACTGATATTTTCATGAGACTTCTTTCCAAACACATTATTTTCGATTTCCGTAATCACTTTTGAAGCAAAACCCACACACCTTTCATGATAACCCATAACCCTAATATTACCATTAGATGTATAACTCGTTGGAATGAATGACTGTATATCAATATTAGATATCTTATATATTTTCAGATATCAATTCAATCCATTATTTAAAGGGGAACCAGTTATATTATTTATTCACATGATGGTCAATTGATGCATTATCAATATATTCTATGACACAGGGTATACCCTTTTTACCCCCAATACTAATGTATATTTCTTCAAAATAGTGCTCCCAGAAATGGTGGAAGAAATACCCATGTCACCTGATCTACATATACATTTTATCACAGTAATATTCTGGACACATAAAACAAAGGTCACTCCTATGATTGTACCAAAGCCTAAATGGAAAATGAGCATGGATTACTAAATGCACCCATGTCCAGGTTGCCTAATGCTCTCAAATGTCAATCCTATTGGTGACTACATATTTGTTTCTTTCTAACATTATATATCCAAACTCAACCCTGTTGAAAATGTCTAGTCCTATGACTCAGTTTATACTTTGCCTGATTTCCTAATGTCTCTATTAATATCTGCTTTCCTCCATATTTTCCCCAGTTCATCATCGTGACTGACTCTTCACATGTGCTAACATTTACATTCACTCTCAACTGAAACCATATTGCTAAAGAACTTTTGGTCCAGATCCTATACTCACTCTTCTTCCTAAAACTACTATCTCCTGTTCCTACCGAGTATTCCTTTTTGACTTGATGTTCTCTTCTACATTCAATCATTCAAGGTACATGGTCCTATGCCATTGTATATCGATTTATCTGAGACATCTGTTCAGAACGTAATTCAACGCTAAGTATCCCAATCAAGTTCCCATGCCCTTCTTGGCTTCAAATCTTAACTAGATTTCTGTTTTCATACTTATATTTCACCTATATATTCTTGTAAATATCGCAGGTTCCCAATACTGTTATTCAACCCTCAGAATGATTCCTCACCCAAATCGAACCTGTTATTCACCCTAATCATACACTCTTCCCTCAATCTAACTTTACAGAAGAGCAGGGAAGGAGTTGGTATTTCAATACAGAAATGTAGGCGATCTTCCACCTGTTGAGAACCTCAAATGTCCTACATAAATGACACCTGGATAAGTTGTAGGCAGCTATGAAAGACCTGAGAGAGCAAAAGTCATCTTCCATGGAAAACAACCTGGTCAGGATGTAGGGATATGTATGAATCAGCCTCTCTCTTATTAATGTAGAGAAGATGGACCAAACCAGGCCTGTGTGGAGAGCTGTTCCTGTGTGCCTATGGTTGATATACCATTCTAACTTGTGAAAGTGTCACAGGAAGCAGGGGCAGCCTCCATCTCATGGGACCCTTGGAGTCAACTCTTAGGACAAAGTGGTTGCCAAGGCAGTGAACTCATTCAATTCCTGAAGGAAGTGACTTACGTCACTTCCGTGGTGATCAAACTCTCTGAACTTAGATCCAGTAAGCCAGGCACCCAGAGCCAGTCCAAGTCCCAGTCTTAGTGGTCTCACTTGTTTTGATTTTCCAAGGATAGAGTCAATCTTTCTTGATACCTACCGATGTGGGAATGGCCAAATAACAGGAAAGCTCTCAAGAGGGGCCTTTTCTGAGCAAGCAGGTAGAGGCTCACCCCTGGCTTCTGACAAGTTCACAGAGTTGACCAAGGAGACCTAATCTTATACAGGACAGGCCATCTCAGGGGAACATAGTGTGGCCCACCAGTCAGAGGACACTCCGGATAGTCACAGACCCATTTGAGGGAAGGAGGTGCCTTTGTTATGTGGGTGTGGTTTTTTGGTTTGTCTCATATTCTGAGAATATGTAGGAAAGGTGGTTTGTTTGGTTTGTAGTGAACTGTTTTTAATAAGTCATTTGACAAGGCGACTGTTTCTATGTCTGTGTATCGCACTGTGTCCGTGGTTGTAGACATTAGAAAAGAGAATGATTCAATGGATGTGTCCTGTCTGGTAGAAAGCTTCCCAGCATTCATCCTGCCCGATTTATGTATGGACTTTGGCTTGCCTTATCGATGGGCAACACCTGCTAATTTCCTAAGTTGCTGTTTTTTCCTGAATTCTGGCCACTCTCCAGAAGAGGCTCATGGTTTTGTGTCCAAGATATGAATCACTTCCAAGGTCTGTGACATGGCTATGTTCTGGATAGCTGAAGTGAATGGCGAGAATCTCAGAAAACTCAGATCACTGTGACCAGAAAAGTCTCAGTGGATAAACCCTGCTTTGGGACTTTTGCTTACATATTGTTCTGTTACCCTGAATGTCAGGTAGTTCTTTGCCTCAGGCCACCCCTTTGTGAAACCTGAAGAAAACAGTTTTCAAATGGAAAAGAATGGAAATCACCTGTGGCTCTTTGCTTAATTGCTTTGGAAAGGGATGTGTCTGAATCAGCCTCTTAGCTCTGTGTGAGGCTGTTGATTAAATTCTCAGCCCCTTATGGATCTAAAGAAAGATCCCATGTGTGCATCCAAAACCAAAATGGCTGAAAGTACAGTCATTGCAGATGAAGTCTTTCGCCTTCCTCTGTAAGGTTCCTGACCTCTATAAAGTGAGAATAGGGAAGATAGACCAAGCCAATTGATGTCTCCTTTTGGAAAAATTGTACCACCAATGAGAGCATCAGCAAAATTACCCCAACACTACCACAAGCCTCTGCACCAACAGATAGTTCACAATGCATACATGTTAGTTCACAATGCATACAAGTGATATATATTCCAGGCAAGTTCTGCAAGCAGTTCAGTGATGGCTATTGCAGAAGCTGTAGATTGGTTTTATCTTTGTCTTCACCAGCACTGGGTTGAAGATTGGAATTCTGGCAATAATGGCTAAAGAAAAAATTACTTACCATTCCAGAAGGCACTAAAAAACCAAATTATCTTAACAATTTACATTATCTTGAAGAGAATTATTAAATATAATGAAAAGGAAAGGTGAAAGTCAACAAACAGTTCTGCTAAACTCCTTTTTTTGTTCACATATTAAAACAATCCTCAACAGTTGTTTACCCAATTTAAATTAAACTATTTAAATCACGTGAATAAAAAAAAATTTGGATCCATTTTTTCATGAGCGCACATCATATATGATATATGGATATATGTACATTCAAACATAAAACACAAAACACAAGTGTGCACAAATAATATAATATATACAACACATAACATAATAGTAAAGGCCTTATAACTTTTTACAGGTGAAATCACCATTGGAATGTCTAAAAACTCTATAGTCAAAAAATAGAACTGATCAGCAAAACATTAACCTAGGTCTGTATGAGCTTAAAAAAAAAATAAAAAATAGAACTTCATGATGTGGGAAAGGGCAATAATAAAATAGATATTGAAAAAAGCATCCTGGTTCTGTCGCAGATGTAAGGATAGCCAAACTGGAGTTTTGGATATCAGCTGTTATGAATTTGAGCCAAATCATCTTCTTTTTGGTCTATAGAAATCACTTTAGTTAATTTCTCTGGAATCCAAATTGCCTGCTGTTCTTCCTGTGGAAACACACAAACAGACCCCTGACTAAAGACAATCACTGGGTCAGGACTTTAGTTAATCTCTCCAAAATCCAAATCAGCTGCTGTTCTTCCTGTGGAAACACACAAACAGACGCCCGACTACAGACAATTACTGGGTCAACACTTTTCCATTGTCCTATTAGAATATCCTTCCAAAGTACCTTGGGCTTATGCACATTTTTTGGAAACATATGCCTTTCCACAGCACTAAGTCCTGATTAATCCAAGTTTAAAAAGTTTAGAGTAAAAAGCGTTAATTTAAGTTTATCTTTGGGGAATATATACCCCTTCTCAATTCCGTCTTTGTGCTTTAATAAGTACATTTTTATTGTTTGATGTGCTCTTTCAACTATGCCTTGTCCCTGTGGATTGTATGGGATTCCTGTTATATGAGTAATGCCAAATGATGAGCAAAATTGTTTAAAAGAGTTAGAAGTGTAACCGGGGGCATTATCTGTTTTTAACTGTTTTGGAATGCCCACAGTGGCAAAATTTTGTAAGCAATGAGCTATAACATCTTTAGTTTTTTTCTCCAGCATGAAGGGAGCCCATTAAAAATCCAGAACAAATATCAACTGTAACATGCAAATATTTTAATTTTCCAAATTCTGGCAAGTGTGTGACGTCCATCTGCCAAATATGGTTAGGTATCAATCCTCTAGAATTGACTCCAAGATTAACTTGTGGTAAAAAGGTCACACAATTTTGACATTGTTTTATAATTTGTCTAGATGTTCCTTAGTTTTTTTGAAATGCTTTTGTAAAGTATAAGCATTGACATGGAACTTTTTAAGAAAATTTATTGCTTCTTCTAGTGTAAAGAAAATATGTATGTATGTCAATTGTAGTTTTATCTGCTAAATCATTGCCCAAACTAAGGGCTTTAGGCAATCCTGTATGTGCCCTGATATGTCCTATAAAGAATGGATCTTTTCTGTCCCAGATTAGACTTTGTATAGTGGAAAGCAAAGAGAAAACAGTAGAGAAAGGGGAAATCCTACCAGCATCTTCAAGGGATACTATAGCATTAACTATATACTGACAATCGGAAAATAAATTAAATACAGAATCTTTAAAAATCACAAAAGCTTGTAATACTGTACTAAGCTCTACCTTGTGAGCTGATTGTTTTGGTACTAAAAATATAAAAGTTGGATCAGGTGTAACTATTGCTGTTGTACCATTATTTAACCCATCGGTGAATATATTTGGAGCATTCATGATAGGTGTTTTCTTGTCATTTTTGGAAAAATTACAGGATGCGATGACCAAAAAGACAATAAAAGATAAGATGGTAAGTGGTTATCAAATGAAACATTAGATTTACACACGATTATTGCCCAAGTATTTAACTAATTAGCTAATTCATCAATTTGATTCATAGTATATGGAGTAATAATTTTATTGGGTGAAATTCCACACACACTCTTTTTGCTGCTTTTATTCCTATGAGTATTAATTCTCCCTCAGCCTCAGGATACCAAGTAATAATAGTGTTAGAAGAATAAGATAAATGTATCCATAATAATGGACCTTCTTCCCAAAATACTCCTGTAGAAATATTTTTTTTTGTTGTTAGTACAATAAATAATAAATGCAAAATTATATCAACTCTATCCAAAAGCATATTTCCCATATATGTTTCAATGATTTTTATTGCTTTTCTTGCTTCAGGCGTTAACATTCTGAGTGAATTTGGATCTCATGGTCCTTTTAGGATATCAAATAAAGGTCCCAACTCTCCTGTTGGTATACCTAGATGAGGCCTTATCCAATTTAAGTCTCCTAATAACTCTTGAAAGTCATTAATTGATTTGAGTTGATCTACTCGTATTTGAATTTTTGGTTGACTGACCATGGTTGAGGATAATAGAGCTACTAAATAATTAATTGGAAAATTTAATTGTATTTTACCTATTGCTATCTCTAGGTTATGATTTTTTAATACGTTTGTAAGTGTGGCATACCATTCTAGCAATGGGTTTTTAACTTTGTGTGCTAATAATACATCATCCATATAGTGAAAAATTTGTATTTCAGGAATTTGATTTCTAAGTGGCTGGATTACTTTGTTAACATAAATTTGACGCATAGTTGGGCTGTTAGCCATCCCTTGAGGGAGTACTTTCCACTCATATCTCTTGTCAGGACCTTCATGATTCAGTGCAGGTATAGTAAATGCAAAACTTGGAATATCCTCAGGATGAATTGGAATTGAAAATAAAACGATCTTTAATATCTACAACGAAAACATACCAAGTTTTTGGCAAAGCACACAATTGAGGAATCTCTGATTGAGCAGGTCCCATAAAAACCATCCCATTATTAATGGCTCTTAAATCTTGCAATAATCTCCATTTACCAGATTTCTTTTTAAGGACAAAAATGAGAGTATTATGGGGAGACACAGAAGGTTGTATATGTCCTTCCGCTAATTGTTGTTTGACCAGGTCATGGGCTACTTGTATCTTTTCTTTAGTCAGGGGCCACTGAGGAACCCATACTGGTCTTTCTGATTTCCAAGTAATATTTATTGTCTCAGTGGCCCTTTCTGAAAATCCAACCCATATCTATCTGTTCCTTGATCTTTTTGTATTGGTGTTGCTATACCTTGTTCTTGCTTTTCTAATCTTTTTCCTTTCCTAAAATCTTGTCTAGCCATAATAGTGGGTGAATTTTGATTGATGTTATTTGTTAATGTCAAACCTAATTGATCTAGGACATCTCATCCCCATAAATTTACGGGAAGATGTTCCAATACATATGGCTGTATAGTTCCTTCACATCCTTCAGGATCCTTCCAATCTAATACCGTTGCACTTTTATGGGGATTAGTCGCCACTCCTAGGCCTCGAAGCGTTTGAGTGGCTTGTTGTAATGGCCAATGTTTTGGCCATTCTTGACGACAGATGATGCTAAGGTCTGCACCTGTATCCAGTAGCCCATTGAATTCATGTCCTTGAATATTTAGTTTTAGCATGGGGCGAGAATATAAATTTAAAGAAAGCATAGCCCAATCTACACCTGTGGAGCCTAATCCCTTGGAACCCCTTTCTACAGCATAACTGTAAAATTTATCATGTGGGCTGGGTATTATTAGTAATTGTGCTATTCTATCTCCTGGAGAAATTACTGATATACCCTTTGGAGAACTGGCTATAATTTTTATTTCACCTTCATAATCGGGATCAATTACCCCAGGACTCATCATAAGTCCTTTTAGAGTAGAAGAGCTGCATCCCAATAATAAGCCTACTGTTCTTTTGGGAAGAGGTCGTTTCACCCCTGTGGGAATGATTTGAACTCCCATCTCTGGAGTTAGTATTGATCTGGCGGAGGCACAGATGTCCAACCCTGCGCTCCCTCTGGTTTGTCTGATGAGGGATCTGATGAACAATGTGTCGTGGGCACTACACTGATGGGGTTGCTGGTTTCCTCCAGTGCTCCATATATTTGCGGTTTCGGGCCCCAGAGCATTGGGCCCCCCTGTCCATTTTTTGGCAATGGAGCCGGATGCCTTTCTTCATGATATCGTGGATAAACACCTGGTGCTTGTTTGTTTTTTGATAATGAAGTACCCTCTATGGTGGTTTGAGAATGGTATTCATTAGCCCAATGTCTCCCTCTACGTCATCGTGGCCAAATACCCGGTATTCTAGTCCTTTGATACCTAGTTTTGTTAAACCCTCCTCCTATGGAGCAATTCCTTTTAAAAAGTCCTGTTTGTTCACAATTGTAGCATGTTCTTGGCCTGTCTTCTAAAGCCTGTTTTACTAAAGCTGCCACAATTTGCCCTTTTTCATTAATGTCTCTGGCATCTAAAGCCTGTTTTATTGCAGCTGCCACGACTTGCTCTTGTTCATTAATGTCTCTACCAAATTTAATAAATGTGTTTAAATCTTCATGTTTCCATGGTCTAATGATACCTCTGCAGCAATGATTCGCTTGGTCATAAGCCAGTTGTTTTAGTAATGGCATTGCTTGTTCTGTATTTCCAAAAACTCTGTAGCTGTTTCAATAAGCCTATCTACAAATCCAGCGTAAGATTCATTAGCTCCTTGTATTACCTTAGATAATTGACCTTGTAAACCTCTATGTCCTTGTAAAGTCTTCCATGCCCTAACTGCCTCTACAGCAATTTGTGCGTATATGCCAGGATCATATGGAATTTGTTGTTGCTGATCCTCATAAGGTCTCTTTTCTAACAACAAATCTAGATTTCTCTGAGGATAACCAGCTGCTGCATTTCGCCTAGACCTCTCTTTGCAAAATTCCTCATTGGCAACCTTCCATAATAGGTATTGACCTCCATTTAGCACAGCTTTACACATATTAGCCCAATCTGCTGGCGTCATGTTCAAGGTGTTAATGGATTCGACCAAGCTTACAATGAAGTGTGCTTGAGGACCATATGTTGTTACAGCCTCTTTTAGCTGCTTCACTATTTTGAAATTTAAAGCATGGTGAATTCGCTGCCCTCCTACCTCAAATACAGGGCATGTTAATACTTGAGATCCTGTCTCAGGATCCGAACTATCAACTGTTGGGGTTGGGGGCCTCCCAGCACATGGAGGTGGCCTTGTTAGTTGGACATTTACATCCTCTGGTGACAGAAAGGTGTTAGTAGCAGTCTCCTTTTTTAACTTTGCCCCTGATTGCTTTTTATGCTCTAAACTTGGTTCCTCTATCTTTGTCTGAACTGAAGGCTTTGGACTAAGCAAACCAGATATGAACGTCCACAATGGCAATGTGCCAACTGGCATAGTCCCTCGGCTGCTATTTTCTAATCCTTTTAAATCTTCACCATGATGGTTCCATTGTGATATATTTAATGACTCCTCCTTCAAAAGCCATGGGCTACATTTTTGTATTGTATCAACAAATGCCCTGACTTTCCTTGATATTTCTGAGATGCCTCCTTTCTCTAACAATTTATTTAACACTCTTTCAGTTTGTTTTTTACTAATTTCTGATCCCGTATTTCTATTATAATACAACCCAACAAGATGACGCCAAACAAAACTGAGACAGAATGAATTAAAAAGGGAACAACAAAAAGTCATTATAGCCTTTCTATCCTCCTGACATGTGCATCCGTCCTTTATACCTATCTGTTCCTCAGACGTAAATAGTTTTTTCTCAGATGTGAGTGGTTTTTCTTCCGTCCCACTCATCTCCAAGAACAGGCAACTTAAAACAAAAGTGAAGCAAAACAAAGGAGTCATCTTAAAATGGCTACCCATCCTTTCACCTTGCCCACAGGGGCAAGCAGTTTACCTTATCACTTACCCTCAGTCATTCCCCATGTGAGCCACCAAATGCTGCAGTCTGGCTGGGCATGATTCAGGAGCCACTTGTCAAAAAACAAAAAAAAAAAACTAACTTTATTTTTAGAACCACACACGGCAAACAAAACAACTCCTCAGGAAAAACCCTCAGAGCCCAACTGCCACTACTGGCTTCCTTGTAAAGTCTCTCTCACACACACAAGCCTCTCCACCTGCCACAATCCTACTGCTCTTGAGGCCGATTGGCTGGGTGGAGCCAAAAAAGTTCCCCAAGGAGCAGCTCCATGGTCTGAAAGGGCAGGGAAACAGCCCAATGAGCATCACCACAGAGGAGCCAATCAGCTAGATGATGCTGAGGTCGCTGTGAGCCAATAATCAGCCGGCAGCTGGAAATTTGCTGGCAGCTGGAAGTTTGCTGGGGCCCCTTCAGCTGTGGCTCTCAACAAATTCCTGTCTCATTTCTCTGTAGCCTATTCAGCACATGTATTTTTATATGCACATATAGTATCCTATCTGTTATCACATGTACATTTTTGTGAGGTGGCTGACTTGGCAGATACAAATTATGAGAAGAGATCACTCCTCCTAAACATTGTTGGAACTGAAAATTCAAAATATGGGTGAGCTTCCTAGTAGAATAACATTATACATAAATCCATTTTCAGTGAAATAAATATTTTTGCATCTGTGGATGACATATATATTTCATGATGAATTTTTATTGGAATACACACTCTACAAATTTTTCAAAATATGAAATATATGAGTCTTATTATACACTCCTTAAAATCATTCATATTCATGTATGTGGATTTATGATCAACTTTTCACAAGATAATTCTCAGAAATATTCATCAACCTGAAATACATATTTGTTACCTAGTACTGAAAGATAACTTCAGTGGATGGTGCATACAAATCCTAATATTTCTACAGTAATACCCAGTTTAATATCAATGCAAGTAGTTTCCTATGGGACATGATGTGTATTTTCCGGTTCATTTTTATTCAACAGTGGTACATTACTATTTTCTCAGTTTATGCACATCATAGGATATATATTTCATCCACAAGTTCACAAATTTATAGGCATTTGTTTCAATTTCAATCACTTCCTGCTTCAGAACACATATATTCCTCCAGATTTTTTGACTGGTCTTTTCATGAGACTTCTTTTCAAACACATTATTTTCGATTTCCATAATCACTTTTGAAGCAAAACTCACACATTCTTCTTGATAAACCATAACCCTAATATTACCGTTAGATTTATGACTGGTTATAATGAATGTATGTATATCAATTTAAGATTTCCTTTACATTTTCAGATATTAATTAAATCAATTATTAAAAGTTGGAACCAGTTACATTATTTGTTCACAGTATGGTCTATTCATGCATTATTTCTATATTCATAGACACATGGTACACCTCTTTGTTCCCCCAATACGAATTTATACGTCTTCAAAATATTGCTCCCAGTAATGGTGGAAGAAATACTCATGTCACCTAATCTACATATACATTTTATCACAGTAACATTCTGGACACAGAAAACAAAGGTCACTCTTATGATTGTACCAAAGCCTAAAAGGAAAGTGAGCATGCATTACTAAAAACATCCATGTCCAGGTTGCCTAATGCTCTCAAATGTAAATCCTATTGTTGACTATATATTTGTTTCTTCCTAAGATTATATATTCAATCTCAAGCCTGTTGAAAATATCTCATCCTATCCCTCACTTTAAACTTTGCCTGATTTCTTAAAGTCTCTATTGACATCTGCTTTCCTACATATTTTCCCCAGTTCTCATTGTGACTGACTCTTCACATGTGCTGATATTTACATTCACTCTCTACTTGAAAACCTATTGCTAGAGAACTTTTTGTCCAAATCCTATACTCACTCTTGTTTCTAAACCTAGCAACTATCTTCCTAATCCTACGGACTTTCTTTTTTTAATTGGATGTTCTCTTCAACATTCAATCATCCAAGGTACAAGGTCCTATGCCATTGAATATCGATTTATCTGAGACATCTGGGCAGGACATAACTCAAAGCTAAGTAACCCACTCAAGGGCCCAATGCCCTTCTGGGCTTCAAATTGTACCTAGATTTCTGTTTTCATACTTGTATTTCACCTATATATTCTTGTAAATATCCCAGTCTCCCAATACCATTATTCATCCTTCAGAATGATTCCTAACCAAAATCGAATATGTTATTAACCCTAACCATAGACTTTTCCCTCAATCTAACTTTACACGTGAGCTGGGAGAGTGTGATCAGGAAAGTCTCAGTGGAGAAACCCTGCTTTGGGCCATTTGCTTACCTATTGTTCTGTTGCCCAGAATATCAGGAAGTTCTTTGCCTCAGGTCACCCCTTTGTGAAGCCTGAAGAAAGCTGTTTTCAAACGGAAATGAATGAGCATCACTTGTGGCTCTTTGGGTCAAATGAGTTCTTCAAGCCATGAAGAGGTGCTTGGGTTTTCTCATGACGCCAAATCACATAAAGAATCTATACCTATCAGTCAGTAGTAGTCAGTCAATATTGCTCCTAAAAATGGTGGAGAAATACTCATGTCAAATGATCTACATATATATATATATATATATATATATATATATATATATATATATATATATATATATTTAATCACAGAAATATTCTGGGCACAGAATTCAAAGTTCACATTTATGATTGTACCAAAGCCTAAATGGAAAGTGAACATGGATTACTAAAAATATCATGTCCAGGTTGCCTAATGCTCTCAAATGTAAATCCTATTGGTGACTACATATTTGTTTCTTCCTAAGATAATATATTCAACCTCAACCCTGTTGAAAATGTCTAATCCTATCACTCACTATATACTTTGCCTGATTACCTAATGTCTCTATTTATATCTGCTTTCCTACATATTTTCCCAATTTCATCATTGTGACTGACTCTTCACATGTGCTGACATTTAAATTCATTCTCTAACCGAAAACCTATTGCTAAAGAACTTTTGTTGCAAATTCTACATGCACTCTTCTTCCTAATCCTAACTACTATCTTTCTAATCCTACTGACTATCCCTTTTTGACTGGATGTTCTTTTCTACATTCAATCATCCAAGGTACAAGGTCATATGCCATTGTATATCGATTTATCTGAGACATCTGTTCAGAAGTTAATTCAATGCTAAGTATCCCAAGCAAGGGCCCAATGCCCTTCTGGGGTTCAAATCATACTTAGATTTCTGTTTTCATGCATACATTTCACCTCTATATTGTTATAAATATCGCAGGTTCCCAATACCATTATTCACCCAGCAAAATAATTCCTAACCCAAATCGAACCTGTTATTAACCCTAACCATACAGTATTCCCTCAATCTTACTTTACAGAAAAGCAGGGAAAGAGTTGGTCTTATAATACTGGAATGTAATGGATCTTCCACTTGGTGATAACCTCAAATGTCCATGGCGAAATGATCCCTGGAGAATATGTAGGCAGCTATGAAGGACCTGAGAGAGCAAAAGGCATCTTCCATGGCAAACGGCTTGGTCAGGATAAAGGGTTGTGTCTGAATCAGCTTCTATTCTTAAAGCAGAGAACATGAGCCAACCCAGGCCTGTGTGTAGATCTGTTCCTGGGAGATTATGGTTGATATACAATTCAAACTTGTTAAAGTGTCACAGGAATTAGGGCCAGCTCCATCTCATGGGAACCTTGGAAGCAACGTTTGGACAAAGTGGTTGCCAAGAGAGTGACCTCATTCAGTTCCTGAAGGAGGAACTAAAAACAGTTCCATCACACTTCAGTGGTGATTGAACTCTCTGAACTTGGGATCCAGGATGCCAGGCACCCATAGCCAGTCCCAGTCCCAGTCCCAGTGGTCTCACTTGTTTGGATTTAAAAAGACAGAGTCAGTCTTTCTTGGTACCTACAGATGTGAGGAAGGCCAAATGCAAGAAAGCTCTGAAGCAGAGCTTTTCCTGAGAAAGCAAGTAGAGGCTCACCGCTGGCTCCTGACAACTTCACGGAGTTGGCCAAGGAGACCAGATCTAAGACAGGACAGGCCATTTCGGGGGAACATTATTGGCCCACAAGTCAGAGGACACTCCGGATAGTCACAGACCTACCTGGGCGAAGGAGGTGCCTTTTTTTTGTGGTTATGAGTTTGTGGTCTTGTGTCATGTTCTTAGAATAGGTAGAAAAGTAGGTTTGTTTAGTTTGGAGTGGACTGTTTCTAGTAAGTCGTTTGACAAGGCGAGTGTTTCTATGTCTGTGTATCACATTGTGTCCGGGGTTGTAGACATTAAAAAAAATGCATCAATGGATGTGTCCTATCTAGTAGAAAGCTTCACAGCATTTATCCAGCCAAATTGATGAATGGACTGTAGCTTGCCTTATGGATGGGCAACACCTACTATCTTTCTAAGTTCCTGTTTTCTTCCTGAATTCTGGCCACTCTCCAGAATAAGCCCATGGTTTTGTGTCCAAGATATGTACCCCCTCCAAACTCTGTAACATGGCCATGAACTGGATAGCTGAAGTGAATGGCGAGCATCTCAGAAAACTCAGATATCAGTGTGACCAGGAAAGTCTCAGTGGAGAAACCCTGCTTTGGGCCTTTTGCTTACCTATTGTTCTGTTGCACTGAATGTCAGGAAGGTCTTTGACTCAGGCCATCCCTTTGTGAAGCCTGAAGAAAACAGTTTTCAAATGGAAATGAATGGGTATACCTGTGGCTCTTTGCTTAATTGCTTTGGAAAGGGATTGTCTGAATCAGCCCCTTGGCCCTGTGTGAGGCTGTGGCTTAGATTCTCAACACCTGATGGATTTAAAGAAATTTCCCATGTGTGCATCCCAAACCAAAATGGCCAAAAGAGCAGTCTTTGGGATGAAGTCTGTCGCCTTCCTCTGTAAGGTTCCTGACCTCCATCAAGTGAGAATAGGGATTCTTTGAGTGAAATGAATTTTTCCAACTTACAGAGGCTAGGCTATAGGTGCTTGGGTTTTCCATGACTCCAATTCAAATAAAGATTCTAAACCCCACGGTCAGTTGGCCTCAAATTGGAGAAGTGGACCTGAATTAATGACAGGAGTATTTGATTACTCCAGGTTCACAGCAAGTGTCCAGGCCACCCTGACTTTAGGCAAATGAGAGGAAAGGGAACATATTTTGGACACTGTCTTGGTCTGCGCACCTCATGGAAACCTCCAGCCAGTGGTTATGATGAGTGTCTATATAAAAGAAGATGAGGGCCATATGGGAGTGTTTTGGTTTTAACTGTGGTCATTTGTGTGGTGGTTGGAAGAGATGACTTTGTCCACCTGGGCTTGAACTCTGGTATGATTCCCCTTAGAGACTGAGTTTTAGAACTGACCTCAGAGAAGTATTGCAATAAATAGTGTTGCAATTTTAGGAGGCCATGCATGAGAATCGCCCTTGGAAAATGAGATCTATTCCCAGGATGGCTTTCCACAGAGATTGG